>NC_079339.1:51265427-51577570 GCF_029582105.1 Oenanthe melanoleuca
ATCTCTGTGCAAGCATCATCTCCATCGTGTCCCACAGCTCTGAATAACACTGAACATGGGACTGCTTTGTGGTCACTACCCAGCTGTGACTTTAAGGGGCTGAGAGGGACGCCATGCTAAAGATCTTCCCACTCGCTTCCTGGGAAGAAAGGAAAGAGAAAAGAGACCAACTAGTCCTGATTAAAGGCTTTTTTTTTTTTTTTTTTTTTCCCAAAGCGGTCTCTGCATGCAGAGATTTGGTTCAAGGAGCATTAAAATCACTGCTGTCAGTTGAGAAAGAAGGGGCTGGAGGGAATCTGGGCCATTGGCATTGTGCAAGGGTTGCTATGGCAATCCTGCAGAAAGGCAGCTTAATAGGCTTTCTTCCCAGGAAACCCAAAACTGCGGCTCGCGGGCTGCAAAGCGGCGCGTGCAAAAATATTTTCATGAATAGCATCTCTGTGGAAAATTTTGTTGGCTGTTTGCAGCCTCTGTTGGGAAGCAGGGCGGTGAGGAAGGTGGTGGAACATCACCTAGAGGTGGCAGGTGACACGAGGAGGGGACAGGGACACGGGGACCAGCGGTGATGCGCAGGGAACGGCAAATCTCTGCACAGCACAGGCGTGTGAGACTTAAAAACACAGAGCATGGTGATCTGCCCTGGCACACCGAGAGATGCTTTAGTGAACAGGCAGGACCAACAGGCTGGCTGCCCTGAATTCTCTGTCTCCATTCACTCTTATTCCCAATGCAAAGTTTCGCTGCCTCTCCGCTCCCCCCTGTAATATTTATCACATTAAAAAAATAATGGTATCACTAAAATATTCATGAACACTAGCTGAACATCCTGCATTTTTCAGAGGAAGCTTCAGAGAATTCCAGTGATTCAGGGCTTAACTGAAAAATCCTTAACTATTGGGGATTAGGGAAACATATTCTATCTTAATGGAAGGAAAGAAAGACTGGGGATTAAAACATGAGACTGTGAGAGAGGATATCTCTGGCTTTGGCAGACCTGCATTTCATGACGTCTGGAGAGTCACATAAATCCCTCCATGCTTCTGTCCCTCCCTACCACCTGTAAGCTGGTAACATTACAAGCAGTTATTTACTTTTCTGGGTACTACAAGATTTCATTATTTTGGTGTTCTTGACAGCATGTTATATAATATATATTTTTATATATAATTTAACATAAATTACAATCAAATATGCATGTGTCCATCTTGCTGGGGAAAATATAAACGGCTCACCAGCCTGGCATATGGCAAGGAAGATTTTCCCTTTTCTTTGGCAGTAAATGCCTTGTGCTTTGGAGCAAAGAGAGCTGAGTATCTCTTTGCTAAAGCCAGGAAATTCCACGTTATCAGAATGTGTAGCACAGAGCTAACCCACAAGTCTTAAAAGGTCATGAATTAGGTTTAAGCTGCTGTACTTTTTGCTGTAGCTCTTATTATCCATTTCATCTGCAATTCCAGTGAGGATCTCTCTCAGGGCACCAATAATGAGAGCATCAGCTGAATAAAACCCTGCACTTATTATAAAAGACAGATGTGTGGCCAGGAGAAAAAAAATTAAACCAGAATTATATTATATTTGAAAATCAGAAGAAACCATAGAAAAAATTACTTGGGATGAGTCAGGATAGGAAAACAATAGATAAGGGTCTGAATGCTGTGCTCCCCACTGAGCTTGCAGCCGTCTGGCAGAATGATGCCATTTCCCTGTGTTATGTAAAGGGATTACTGCCCTCACAACACTGAGAGTCTGAGCTCCTAATTTTTAGATTCAAAGTCAGGCTCATGTATTAAAACAGAAATCAGAAAAGGGTGAAGACTTTGGCATCCAACTTTTTTTTGTGGGCTCACCTCAGGAAAAATGGTATGGCTGCCTTTTACTTCTCTCTGTTAACAGAGACAAGACAGATGTAGGAAATTTCAAACAAGTTATAGCAGTCCTTCCTCTGTCACTAGCAGGCTGTGATGCCAAAAATGTAACAACACACTAATTTGTAATAGTTGGGGAAAATTATGTCTAGAGGAGAAAAGCAATGCCTCAAGGCCCCACAACCTGTGAAGGTTTTTTGAACTTCTTCTTGAACTTCAACATTAAGCTTCTCTCTTAACTTCATTATGTAACTTAATTAGATTATGTATTGCTAAAAATTCAGAACTTGGTCTATTTTTTAACCTATGAGGTAATGAAAAGATGGTATGGAGGCAGAGCTGCAGCTGCTTCATTGTACCCAGGTGTGCAGTGGGGAAACTCCTACAAGCTTGTTATCTCTGTTCTTTGTAGTGAATGACTACAGCACAGTGCCCTCTGTTTATCTTTCAAGCCCTTTCAGGTAGTTAATGCACAAAAGGTATGAGTGATCGATTTTTTCAGGAGCCAGGCAGCACATGAATAATTTTAGCAAAGTCTTCTTCCCTGGAGCCAAAGCTGGAGGAGAGATTACAGACCTTCAGGGACCTCAAGCAGATCTCTAAATTGAAAGCTACAGTGAATCCAATTGAAAAAAAAAAAAATCAATTTTCATGTGATTATAACTCATCTGCATAAAATGAAGTTGTTTCACTGCTTTTTTTGGCAAGCTTAAGCTTCAACAAGTCCTTTTCTTCACACTTTCAAAATTACTTACTTGCATTTCTCATTTTCTCACCTTTGTTTCCCTGAAGCCCTGAATGTCAGAGGATCAAAGAATTATTTGGGTTACTGGCTTAGGGGTTGCCTGAAGCCTACAGTGGGACCTTGCTTCCCTGAGCCTCCAAGAGCTGTTGTTTGGAGCTGAAACCCCACTGCATTATCTGAATAACAGGGGCTTCCCTGCATTCAGAAAACCTATTCTAACAGCAGCTACGAGCACTTAATCCACTCAGTTTTGCTCCCTGAAGATTCAACCAAAGTTTACCCAGTGCTGGCTTGTCTGAAGGCATTCAGAAATTGCCACAAAACCTCCTTTGGAGCAAGCTAAAGCAGCCGGGTGATTACAATGGATGAGCTCATGCTTTTCCCTGTAACAAGCACGGCTTTGTTCATAGCTCTGGGGATGGGAGCCGTGAATGGCAGGGAATACACTAAATATCAGGGTCAGATGATGCAGGAGTAAGGAATTAAATTGTTTTCTGTGGTGAGTAGGTCAGAAAAGTTAAAAAATATGTTTTACAAATACGCTGGGCAGAAGGGGAGAATACTGAGCAGAAACCATTCAGCCCTGCTGTCTTCTGCGTGTGAGTAGTATTTGCCATCTGCCACAGAGCCTGATCTCCCTCCCATTGATGCCAGTTACAAAATCCTGGCTTCAAGCAGCAGAACAGAGATTTTATAGTCTGCAGTGCTGTTCTGCAGTGCTAACCACGAGTGCTTTCATTTCACCCTTCAATTGTGTCACTACAGTTCTTCCTGTAGAAGCACTAATGTAGAACCAGCACACTAATAATAAACTAATGCTGGTATATCTAAGTTAAAAATGCTCTACTGCTAAAAAATTATCGAGGAACAAACCAGGAAGGTATTTGAAATATTAAGCTTTTATCTAGATGTGTGATTCTAGAAGAAAAAGCTCTCAAGTGAAATTCTTCCCAGGTGAAACCGCATACAGAACAATAGCAGAGACTGCAAATACCATTAAATGGCTGAAAAGGTTAAGGATTTATGTAAAAAAAACTGGAGATCTTTAATTCAGGTTCCTATTTTGAGATCAGCTTGATGATAGGAGATTAAGACAAAGACAGGCACAAACTCAGAACAGATGCCAAGATATGCTAGTTTACTACAGGAGAACAAATAGTGGAATTATTCTACTTTGGCAAAAATATTAAGCCACATAATAAATATTTAGATAAAGAAACATTAGGAAAATATATAATTTCTGTACTTCTCTTCTTGGATTCTTGTGTATTAAAACAATGCAGTAGCTGGATGATTAATTTTGCAGGATTAAAGAAAGGGAGTTAACCTGAAATGAATCACAGCTCATGAAGTTTATGTCATATTCTTGAATTGAAGGAATTTCCTCCATCCCAGGAACATTGTGAGTGACATCTCTGCTGAACAGCATGCTCAGAGTGCCACCTGATGGCTAAGCCCTGCTTTTTACTCATCCAAAATGTAACAGGGCCATCCCTGAGCTCATGGCTGTTTTCCTAAGTAACAAGAAAATATTCTGCTTAATTTGCAAATGCTCCTTTGTAGGTGTATCCTCAGTGTTACATTCCCACCAGTCTGATAAAGCAGACTGGTCCACTCTGGATCTTCACTTCAGAGGATGCATTTGGGGCACACACTGTGGCACTCAGTGGGGCAGGGATTGAAATGAGGTGGGGGACACCCCACCATCCAGGGAGGATGGGTCTGGGAGATCATTCACAGCTCCAGGTCACCTCCAGAGTGGAAGGAAACAGCTCCAAGCTTCAGAGAACCAGAGCCTATGGATTTCAAAAGATGCCTCAAAATCCACATTTGTGAATTAAATGAGACAGCCTCAGTTAATACTTCCTTCTGCCTTCTAAAATTCCCCCAGATTTGCAGTTGAGGATGACTTCTGGAAGCATATGCTGGATGAGCCAGGTCACATCTACTGAGCTGCATCCTGGATCTGATTCCTTTCTATTGACACTGGAGAGAAAAAGACAAAATATGAGATTCTTGCCTGGCCTCTGCCAGGTCAGAAACAGCAGCCTCTTTCTTCCTTCAGCACTCCACATAGAAGTGAGATCTTGTCCTTGGATGCCTGCTGGAAACAGGGCCATGCTCACACCTTCCCTTTCACTCATCTGCAGGTTTTGACAGAGGGAAGGAGAGCATTTGCTCTTCTCACTGAGGGCAGCAGGCATGGACTTGCTTTCTGGGGAGGGGATGTCCAGGTGCTCTTCCAGAGACAGGCACAATTCCAGCTGACTTCTATTAAAAAATTATCTCATTCTGATACCCAGTTTTAATGTAGAGTGTCTCCACTTTGCCACCTGCATGGGCCAGCACCTGTCAAGTCATAATGCAGCCTGAGGTTTGACTCTGTAGCAGAACAGCTGCAGAGGCTGATGCCAGAATGCAAAATAAGAATGACTGAAATATTGCTTTGTGTTCCTACATATCTCAGGAGAAACTGCAGGCAAGGCTTATACACAGTAAGCCATGGTTTTATCTTTCCCAGAAGGAAGCAAGAAAGAAGCTCATCATTGTTTTTTAAATAACTATATTTAGTCTGTTAAACAGTGTGTCTCACTCCTCTCCTAGGGCACGATCAGATAAGATTTCAAAATAAGCATTCATTATGCTACTGTTTGCAGGAAACCCACATCAAGGACAATCTTGCTTTATTTTAATCCTTGGGGGGTAAAACACAAATCCCTCTAAAATCTCACACTCTTCACAGAAAAACAGAAGAGGCAGCATTATTTATAACAGATGAAGATATTGATCCAAGCTGATATATAACAAAACAATATTTCACTATGACAATAGTGGCACACTAGAGCAGAGGAATGGAAACAGGTGGACTCTTCACCCCTGGAGAAAATTCAATTGGAAAATGCCTTGAGCACCTCCACCTGAGTTCAGCCAGGCCTGTTTTGGGCAGGAGGTGGGGGGAGATGACCTCCAGAGGCCCCTTGTAACTCAGATCATTCCCAGTTTCAGTGATGCTGACAAGGAGACACCCTCTCACTGCTCAGCAGCCCATGAATTTGGCATTGCCTCTCTCTCCATGGGAAGGCTGCAGTCTCTGATTCACCCAGCAGTCATGTCAGGCCAAGTCCTGCAGCATCACCCCTTGGGGAGCTCTCCTGGCTGAGGCTGAAAACATGAATGTGTGCTGTCCCACATTGCTGTAAACTCACAGAGGTCATTACCACTGAGCAAACACAGGGTTTCAAATCCAGCTGACAAAACAAAGTTTGGGGACCATGTAGCACAACCTTTCCTTTTGAAAATCCCCATTAAATGTAGGCACATTTCTTACTCATCACAAGTTTCCCACAAAACCTTCCTCCAGTCCATACATCAGAACTTATCCCCTTTTCAGCATCCAAAAGCAAAGCTTTTTATTAACTGCTTCTGTCAGCTCATTCAGATGGGCCAAAATGCAGTCCTTGCTGGGCCTGTCTGGACCTTTCTTCTGCTCAAGATGGCTTTTGATTTCAACTGCTTCCCTAAAGCCCCTCTGAGATGGACAAAATAGGAATTTCCAAGAGATGCCTTCCCTCCATTCTCTTACAAAAAAGACTCCCAAGTTTCTCTTCAAGTCAATTTTACATTTATTATATAAGTTAGTTCTGCTTTGTCATTGCAGCCTGTGAACATGTGGCCCTCTGAAAATAATTAGTTTTGTACGGTGGATATCTGCTGCATTTTTTGACCGGTTTGGATTGGAAAATTCCTGACCCAACACCTTTTTCTGCTCAATTTTCACTTTATAGTTGCCAGATTTAATAGCTGCTCAGAGTTAACTGCTTGCACTGCAAAGCCCTTCAAGGTCTGAAAACCTCAGGGACAGCCTGTGGAGGGCCACAGGGACTTGCCTGAAAAGACACTCAGTGTTCCTTATGGGTGATGGTTGACATCACAGATTTCAGCCTGATGGTGCAAGGAGAGAGCAAGCACTCACAACATGAAACACACCCAAAGCAGGGAGGACTGGACTTCCCAGCTCTGCTGCCACTGGGGTCCCCCAAGATCAGAGTAGGTCTGGGCTAACAGCATCCACTGCCTGCCCTCATGACCCTATTTCCATTACTCTCACAATGTCAAATATGATTCACAGACTCTAAAAACCAGAGGGAATGCTGCAGCACTTTGGTGGGACTCCTGAGTAGCCCAAACCAAAGTCTCTGCCTCTAACCCCAGCAGTTATTCTTAGCTTGTGATGTGGACAGGTATCTGCTGGGACTCAGGCTCATGACATGCTGTCTCACGTAGAGTTACCAATAAGGAAAATAAATGGGCTGTGTGTCATGTCCAGAGTTTAATTAAATGGGTATTGAATAGCTCAGCTTCCCCAGTGAGCAAAAATCAGGAGGTACTGGGACACATCAGCCTCCAGAAATGTGTCATGGTATCACTGGTCACCATCCTCCCTCACCAAGGTCACCAAAGCATTTGGCAATGCACCAGAGTTTCCTACAGCCTCTGAGAAGAGTGTGACCAGCAGAGCCACCAGCTGGCACCTTGTTCTTCAAAACTCTTGAGGTTTAAATAGGGAAAGGAAGGGAGGAGATGAGCCCATGTGCCCTGACATTTCTGTTCACACAAACACAGACTGGCTGAGGGCTTGTGCTTGCTCCTCATCAATGCAACATTGGAAACAAACCCATCAGCTGAAACACCTTGCCCTTCATGCAACCCAAACCAGTACCAGCCCTGCAAGCTGTGACTTCACTTCTTTCCATGAGCTCACACAAACAGCTGCAAGCCATCCCCAAAAGTCACAGCCCTGACTTCCATGGAGGTGAAGCAGAAATGAGGGAGATGCCTTCAGGAGCTGCTGGTGGCAGAGGCATCCTGCAGGGAAAATCCCTGGCTGCAGGAGTGTTAATGCACCCCCAGAATATGTTCATAAGCTCCTTCAGCAAGCTCCCTGCTAATCCTCAGTTCTGAAACACCTGTGGAAGAGCTGATTACAAAGTGCACATGGGCTGAGGCATGGACAATTTGTGTTCCTTCTTCGAGCATCCCAAGGGCCACATGGAGCCCACTGACCATCACACCACCAGGGCAGGGGTGAGCTCACCCAGTGCCTGGACTCAGTCCCTCCATTTGGGGCTGCTGGGACACATGTAACTCCCCATGCTGATTAAAAGGACTGTGGGAGTGATGCCTTAAGTTTTCTGTTCTGCTTGGGTGTGTTTTTCTGTTGTGCTTGTTGGTGAATGCAAAACAGTCCTATTCCAGCTAAGGACTCAAGGACAATCTCTTCAAACTTCAGGCCCTAAGCATAAACATAGTGAAAAGAGGAGGGCGAGCAAGCAAGGAGGATGAAACTTCACAATTTGAGGGTATTAATTGGACAGCTGACTCTTATAAAAACGTGAGATCTCGTGACCAAGGCCTCTTTTGTTTCCATCTTGGAGCCATCCAGGCAGGAGCCATGACTGGTACTGCCAGGGTGTGGCCTTTGGAGGCCTCTCAATAAATATCCATTTATTCCCCTTAACTCTGTGTAGCCTCTGTTCCAGCTCCTCTAGGCATCAGGAGGTGCAAATACTGGAGGGGACAGAGGCAGGTGGGTGAGGGGGCCAGGGCTGCAGGAGGGTGCTGGCTTGCCTGTCTGTGGGTCTAATGAGCCTAAATACTTTGATTAAACACTGCTGAAAAGCATCTGTCATGTCTGCCACTGATTTGGCTGCTTAATTCAGGATTCCTGAACAGTTACAGGGCATTGTGTCAAAACCAGAGAAGACATTACATTTGCTGCTTGCAGCACTAAGGAATTGCTGCAAACCTTTTCCTTTGGGGCTGCAGAGATAGCTCTTAGGGTCGAAAACAGAGTGGATAAAAAGTGAGCTTAACCTAAAGACATAAATGTGGAATGCCTCATGGGAAGCATAGTGCAGAAAATGGCAGCAGTGGGATTCAGGAAAACACAAATTAATTGCTGCAGCTCAGGGCATGGAGGAGCAATAATACTTTTATTTTGTACAGAGCTGATGTTTCCAAGTCCCTTTCTCATTGCAGGTCACTGGAAGCCTCTGGAACATCTCCCACCCTCTTTGAGCTGAAGAGTCATGGAGCCACACCACAATAGCTTGTACCTATCGCTTCCTCTCCTTTTATTGTTGTTCCCTCCTCAAAAGAGATATCTGTGTCCTGTCTACAAAAATGCTTTGAGACCCTTGAATGCAGAAGTGCAAAGAGGATCAGGCAGCTGCCACTGCTGCTGTCCTCAGGAAGGCAGGCAGGGCTGCCAGGCTGAGCCTTGGCTGGTTTGTTAGCAGCTGAATGTGCAAAAATTAATTAAATATATGTAAAGCAGAAGACAGGAACCAAATTCCTTTAGTTCATTCCTCAAAAGTACATAAAAAATGTGAATGCTTTCAGGTTTCAGATATGGGGAAAAATCCAGGAAGAACCTGTTTTTCCTTCCTGGTTTTACCTGGTTGCTTATCCTCATTATTCTCCCCTGACATTTGCCAGATCTCCTCTTCTTCATATCCATCCCAACTACAGAAACAATGCTCTGTTCTTTCTCCATGCAGCCAGTCTCCCTTACCTGGCACTCAAAAGTACGAATACTCAGCTGACTATGTGACTACAGATGGAGCCACAGCCTGCACAATGAAAAGATCCATCACTCAGAGAATGAAAACCCGGGGCAGAAGGAGCATGACCTCGCAGGAGACACTCCTGGAAACAAGTGAAGCAGTGGTTATCTGCCATGCCATGCCTGCCCACTTCCAGGCTGCTCTCAATATCTCACACCAGAGCTCTCAGAAGCTTCCTGGCTGTACAGGGAATGTGGATTTCCCTCTTGAGCCTGGAGCCACAACCACTTGGTGTCCGCAGCAGGAGTGTGAGCACAGCCCTCCCTGCTCACAGGTGGAGCTAATGTGTTAAATGACCTTCTACCATCTCATGTTGTTTGCAGACAGGACTGTCAGGCCTGGCTGGCACTTGTCCTGCCAAGTCCCTGAGGCAGATCAGTGTTGGCAGACAGATGGAAAATCGCTGCCTCCCTTCTTAGCTTTTATTTGAGGAGGTTAAAAAAAAATTCTGCTTCTTACTGGCAAAATTTGTGAAGTTAACTACAGGAGATTAATAACTACTAGATTTTTTATATTGTTTGAGACTACTCAGCACAAGGATAACAGCTGCTTTTTGCTTCTGAGAAAGGTCTGGAAAGAAAACACCACTCAGCTATTCAGCCAGGTGCTTCTCATCAAATGAAAAGTCATTTGCTTCACAAGGAAATGCTTCTAAATTTGGATTCACCTCAGCAGGAGGGTACCAGGTACGTGCACTCTGTGCTGTGAAGAAGGTCAGAAGAAAAATCCATGCTTCAAGCATTAAATAGTGGGCTAGAGAGGGTGGACACTGGTGGGGTAAAAAAATAGGGAATGCAATATCAACAAAGGTAAATGAACATTGAACAGTGTTGTGTGCTGGTACCAGTGTGGCAGCAGTACATCCTCTGTGGAAAGCCCTGTACAAGCCTATTTTTATCCTTCTTCTTTGAGTCAGAAGCAGCAAACACAACACTCTGGCGCCGTCTCCAGACAGTAGGGCTGGTTCTTGAAAAAAACATTCCTGTTAAAGCATCTGCATCTCTCACACCTACCCGCTCACATTCAGCATCTCCAGAGAAAGTGGGCAGTGTTCCAGCCTCCTGTGGAGGAACAAGAGGATTTAGTTTTCTCAGTGCCCTGGGCATTAGTAGCAGGTTGGTGCTGCAGCAGCAAGGCTGGGGCTCTCCCAGGGCAGTGGGGTGCAGTACAGGGCAGGGACACCTCTGTGTTTATCTAATATACCTCGGGTGGTCACTGTGACACAGCCTGAACTCTCAGAGATGGACCACGGATCACACTAGGCAAAGCAGCCAGGAATGAATTAGTGCACAGATAAAGCTCTTTCTGGTGAGACATGAGAGACCTTTGGAGAAAAAGTGAGAAAGTTGTTTATTGAGGAACATGCAGGCTGGTGAAATGTGCCCAATGTGCTCTGAAGACAAAGACCCCAAGGAAACCCTACACAGACCATGCTGGGACAGGCTCCACACAAACACAAGCTGACACAGGGGAGGATGTGATTTTGAATCTGAAGGACAAAGCCAGCACAAGAACAAATGGTTGGTTGTCAGCAGCCCTAGGTGGCAGGGAGGCTCGGGACCAGGGTGATGGGAATATTTTGGGAGGAGGTTGGTGAGTTAAAGGAGGGGATGTGGAAGAAGTGGTGTTTGCCACAGCCAGGGCCAGCAGGCAGCAATCCCCACAGTGCCAGCCAGAGCTGTGCAGGTATGTGTGTGCTGGCTCTGGTCCTTGGCATGGCAGCCAGCAGTGCCTGGCTGGAGGCTGAGCTGTGTGCCCAGGCACAAGCCTGAGCCCCACTCTGGCTGATCTCACATGAAGGGACTGTGCTCACCCTGAGCAGCTCTGAGCTGTGTGCCCAGGCACGAGCCTGTGCCCCACTCTGGCTGATCTCATGGGGAGGGACTGTGCTCACCCTGAGCAGCTCTGAGCTGTGTGCCAGGGCACAAGCCTGAGCCCCACTCTGGCTGATCTCACATGAAGGGACTGTGCTCACCCTGAGCAGCTCTGAGCTGTGTGCCCAGGCACGAGCCTGAGCCCCACTCTGGCTGATCTCACATGAAGGGACTGTGCTCACCCTGAGCAGCTCTGAGCTGTGTGCTGGTGATAGAGCCCAGGAGCTGGAAGGGTGCCCTGGGTGTGTCCCACTGCCTATCACCACCAAGGGCCTCCGAGTGCCTTCATTTGCTTGCCCTGCTGTACAAACAAGATGGACAGCAATTCTTGGAAATGCTGCCCTTCTCCACATGCTGAGCCAGCAGGAGTGGAAGAATGAAGCCCCCAGCACACTGTGATTCACAAGTACACACCAAGCAGAAACTCAGGATCAAATTTTTGACTGAGACTGCCTATGGCCCATTTCTTTTCTGGCCATGCTTATATTTATTAGCTGCTGTTGTTGTAAGGCAAATCTCCTACTGTTTTATCATCAATATAGGGTGTTCTTGGGAGGTAAGAGCTGGCTTAGGTTGGGTCTTCAGTTCATATTGCCCCTGAGGTAAAAGCTCACGGTCCCAGGCAGTGCTGGTTCTGCTAAGCAGGTCATATTGCTGTTACCATCTGGCCTTTCATGCCATCTCCTGCACATACAAATGACTTTGCTGGCTAAGTAATAGAGTCTGCATTTATAAGCCAGAAACAACCGAGAGAGAAAAACCAGCTAGCTAAGCACTAGGGTCATGATATTTTCTGAAAGGAGCTCTATTAACCTAAACCTCTTTCTCTATTAACCTAAACCTCTTTCTGCTTACTGAGTTCCTTAGTGCTTCTCCTAATATTTACATTTGTGAAGGGCTTTTAAAAAACCCTTCATGACAGCATTTATGTTGATGAGTTGTATTTAAGAAATATACTCAGTCTGAAAAATGCAGACACATTCATCTTCTTCCACTTTAGTGTTTCATTTTTGGAAAATCATGATCTTTTCTTGACTGGGCACATGATGAGAGCAGCTGCAGTGACCTGTTTGAGGCGTTTATCAGACCCCTCACAGCCTCAGTCCTTCAGGAATTTAACACTAGAGGCTGAAGACATATCAGCACCCTCTAAACATCTGCCAGTGCTTTCTTGGCACTGGGAGCAGACAGGTTCTCCTCTCCCTCTGCACAGGCCAGCCCACTTGAAGTGAGGAGAGGCTGAGGATTTTGCAAGTCTGCATTCCAGATAACTTTGGAGAACCATGTGTTTAGGGATGAAAGTCAGAACTGGGTTCTTTAGATGAGGGGAGGAGCTGAATCCTGTTCCCTACAAATCCACACACAGTAATCCCTCTGACTTCCTGCACTGCCAAAATGCCATGTTTGTTTTATTTATTCTACTAGTTGTTTTGCAAAAAGGTGAAGCCAACAAAGAAGTAAAGGCCCTGCTGCTTTCAGTTAGAAAAGTGACAAGCCAGGTTGGCAATAAAAGCCCTGATGAAAGCTGAGGAACTGCTTTTCCTGTTCTGCACCCTGTGACAGTACAGCAGCCAAAAAGCACTGCAGCTTTTTTTGAGAAGTGTGTCACGCACTCCAGTTATAGACAGAAAGCAGCAGATTAGGTTGTGCCCTGTTTCTTTCAAGACTCTCATGGATTTAGGGGACCAGGCATGAGTCTAGTGCCCAAGCACAGGACCATGTGAGACAAAATGGGCAAGCAGAGAAGAAATGGAATTTCTCACACCCTGCAAGGCAGCAGCCGTGCACAGCAGAGAGCAAGGATCTGGAGTGATGTACAGAAATAGAAATCTGGTGCTGTGCCTCCCCCTTCCTTCCCAAACAAACCTATTTCCACCAAACTGCAGTGACACCTCATCTGAGGGACCTTGTGGCTTCCTGCTCCAAAGTAGAGCCTGGTGAGATTAAAAGGTCACAGCAAATACCAAATCAGAAGGAAAATCAAGGAGTGGCACAAGACACTGCAAGGTGTTGTCAGGGTGGGTTTTCCACCTACACGGAGGAGGAGAGATGAGAAATCCTACAGCAGGGTGATGTGCTGCCTTGAAGAAAAGAACAATGGTCCAAGCAGACAGCAGACACTCCCAACACACCCAGCAGCTCACACAATGCCTGGAAACATCCAAGTGCCTGCTGCAAAGAAATGAAGTGTTTTAACCCTTTGATGTGAGGGAAGAGGCTGCTTTCATCCAGTCAGAAGCTCCACAGTTTGAATCTCAAAAAGAGCTGGGGGTGCCTTTTTAGTCCTGTGCTTCTCCAGGTGGGCTGATGCCCTTTGCATTCCACAATGGGAGGATGGAAGGAGTTTCTTCCTACAGGATGACTTCATGTGAGGGAGAGTCTGGGATTAAGCTAAGGCTGGCAACCACAAATGGGAATTGCAGTGCAGGTGTTTGAGCAGGAAGGTGAGAATCCCATGGAAAGGCCTTGGAGACACCAAAGCTGACATCCCAATATTTGCATTCAAAAACAATATTGGAAACAGGTTCAGTGATCTGTGAACTGCTTGACCCCTGGGAAGGGTTGCTCTGATGTAAATTGTGGTGGCTTATCTCTGCAGTGGTGGCTTATCTCTGCAGTGCCTCTATGCAGGGTTGGAGCTGTGGTGGGACACTGAGGTCAGGCTGGAAACTCCAGTTCAGCCCATGGCTTCAGACTCAGGCAGGTACTGAAGTCATGCACAGACATCTACCCTTCTCCCCAGGGTCACCAGTGTAATTCCTCACTGTGCTGGGTATTGAACAAATAGAAAGATCTAATCACTAGCCCAGGAACCAGCAACTCGAGGCCAGATATCAACAGATTTTCCCATGCCTGTAGTAATGATTGCCACCCACTTCTACTTCCTTCTAAATACTGCCTTGGAAGCTAGAACACAGATCAGAAATACAGAGTACACAGAGAAAGCTTCTCCTTAAAACACAGCCTGGCAATCACTAATGCAAGTGATACAATGCTCTGTCTGCCATAATCCAGACTATGTGGAAGAGAATGTGTCCATTGCCAAAGAGCTACACAAGCCTATAAAACCCCAGAGAGAGTGCTCTGGATTGCATGGGCAGATGAGCATGCCAGAAAGCAGAAGACACTCCTATTTTCAGCAGCACAACATGTAACACTAAGGAGGGGTGTGGGAATAAGGACAAGGCCTAGCAAAATGAAAAGTTCCTAGTGCCTATGGACATCTCTTTAAATGCCCTGTTAGAGCTTTCTGAGCAGCTCTTTTTCTTCAGATGTTTGGGAACTATCTCTGAAGGAGGCCTCATTTGGAGGTTTCAGACCAAATAGCTGAAATGTGCCTGGCACAGCTCTCACCCTTGCTGCAGGCAGGCCAGGGGCAGGAACCATGCCAGGAGTCCTGCACATGATGGGTGAGATCAGACAGGTCCAGGCTTAGGCAGGATCCTGTGCTGAATGTGAGTCAACTCTGTGATGCTCTTGCAAGGGAAGTGTTCTTGGCTGAATTTATAGGACTGTAATAGCTAAAATATGAAAGGCAATTATGCCATGCTACTAATTGTCAATGACTCCCCAGCTATAGTCCTGTGTCCATTTTTGGGGATAGTACTTCAAGAAATAGGCCTGTGGTGAGCATATTTGGGAGAGACACCTCAGCAATAGAAATGTCAATAACATGGGGTTATTCTGTGATGGAATACTGAAGCTGTTTGGGTGCTTAGTCTATAAAAGCAACTGCTAAAAAGGGAGCTGAGGAAACAGCTATTTTCTGCCAATAATAAGGGATTAGTTATTTATTACTCACCATTACTTATTCTCCAGACTTATGAAGACGGAGTAAGAAGAAAAAAAACCTCTGCACTATTTAAATCTTTAGATGAAAAAAGGAATCAAGCTGTTAGGAAAAAACATGCTAATTATAGAAGTAAAGAGCTAGAACAGGCTGCCAGCAGATGTGGATTCTCTGAGAAGATTACACAAATATTGGTCACTCATGATCTGTTGATATTAATCCTCTCTTGATGCAAAGGTTTTTCTTGAATGCTCTCCTTACATCCCTCCCAGGTTACTAATTCTTTTGTGGTCTAAGTCACCAATTCTGTCACTTTAATGTCTGCCAGACTCCTGCTGCCTGGGTTCCTATGAAAAAATGCCTTCATTTGGTGGCTGTGGGCTCCTGAAAATGTGTACTCCCACACAGACAGTGAAGGCATGCTAGAGATGATAATCTAAATTTTAACACCCTGCATACTGGGTATGGTGCAGCCTCTCCCACCAACTGGCCTCCAAAGCCAATTAGGAACAAGGAACAGCCCTGAGCTCCCCAGGCTGCTCTGAAATCAACCTCACCAATGTCAGTGAAATCTGTTGAGGCTGTGACAAAACTAGGAATGGTATACTCAGAGTAGGGTTTCTATTATTTTCAGGAAATTCTATAAATGGGAAGCCAGATACTGAATAAGGAGTTTCAAAAGAAACACTGAATAGCTTTTTAAGCATTGTTGTTTAGCCACATTACCATCATAGGATGGCTCCTTGTCTGTAAGAATTTAACAGAACCTTACAGCTACTCTGAAATGGACATTATGTCCAAAGCAGGGTAAGCTAAATTGTCTTTTTTCCCCATTTTCAGTCTGGCTCATTTCCATCTATTTGTATCTTTGCCCACACCATCCATTAGCTTAAGTAATTGTCCTTTTGTCTTTGATTCTTAACCTATTTAGAGAGGACAACCTTACATTTTTTTCTGCAGTTTTCGTTTTTCTGGGTTACAAAACCAGGTCTTTTACTGCCTTCCACTGATGCAGGCCCTTCACTCTTCTGGTCTGTGTTGCATCCCTTGTGGTCATCAAGCTTCCCTAAGTGGGAATTACCAAAAGTGTACATGATATCTCAAAGGGGGTTCCTTACTCCTCTGATATTTCCCTTGCTGTAATGGAGATATTGTCTCTGGTGCATTCTAGGAACATCTTCATCATCTTTATGTTCATACTACAGGGATAGCTAGAAATACTCAAGAAAGCTCTCTGTGAGGTAGTGTCAAAACTGAAATGGCTACTGGAAGTGACCACTCAAATTTCCACATGAAGCTTTGTACATCTTCAGTGAGCCAAGATCAATGTGCCTTGCAATGAATACAAATATTGCATGTGCTAGTTCCCAGTCATACAGCATCACCCTATAAATCATCATCCCTTTTAGCATCATCCCACAGTAAGGAAGTCAGAATGCAACTGCATCATGAACTTCGGACATAAAGTGGCTATTAGCCATTTTGTGGCTAAATTTGTACCATTTGATCAGAAATTGCACACTTGCTGAAGGTCCAGACCTTTTCCACACTCAGGTCCTTAAGACATTCAGCAGCTGATTTTGCTCTCTGGATTTATAGGAATGCATCCTTATGAACTGAGACCAACACCAAATTTTCTATGGTTTAACCTTGTCCTGTGGCCCCCTGTTTAGCAGAGTTTGTCTAAAACATGGGCACCTGTGACTGTTATCCTTGATTATTTAGACCTGGGGCCTTGACCCCAGCCCTTCGGCTGCGTTCCTGGCCAGCTCTCAGACCTGCTTTAGCACCAGCCTTGTCCTGTGATCTGCACTCCTGGCAGAACCTGGATTTTGTCTCAGGTCCTGCCCTGCCCTGCTGCCTCCTGGAACCCCATGCCATTCTCCATTTTGTCTCCTACCTTCCACCAGCTGAGTATATCAGCAATATCAGTATTTTTAGTCACCTTGTTTGCTGTTCTTCTACTTCCTCATGGTTTCTCATCTGTTGCTGCAACCTCCTAACATTCTCTTTTTCTGTACCAGGAATGAAGTTCATAAAAGTCCTCCCAGCTGCCTTGTATCTCAAATAGCTTCTTCTCAACTAGCAGGACCTTCGTCTCAGAGAGCCATAACACAGTAAGTCATGGAGAACATGTATTTTTTCAGTGTCTCCAGGTCTGACCAAGTGAGGAAAATTTATCTTTTCCAGAGAAATGCACCCTTAATGTCAGATGTGAGGTTTGCACCAGGACAGAGAAATAACTCAGCTGTCAGTGAAGTGGTGCAAACAATGCCCACAAAAGCATTAGTAACTTGGGAAGAAACTCATGCTTGGGAAGAACAAGATGGACCAGATATGATGAAATTTGCCACAAAACTGAATTAATGGTTATAAATGAAAAGACAGAGATGAATACAGCAGAAACACAATGGCTTTGTAGACACAAAGGAGACAATAAATTGGCTCCTGCTTTGAAAAGGGATGCTGAGAAATGTTCCAAAACACTGAGTTGAAATGAGGCTATTCTGAGGCTTTCTGAAACAGCCACTGGCTTTACTGCATGTCAATAATCCTTCCAGCTAGTACTCTGCAGACTCTTAGTGATCCCTGGGACTTTTAGAAGCTCCCAAAAGGCAACAGTGGTCAGCAGATTTTAATTAGCCATATATATTTCTGGAGTTTATACCTTGAAGAAGGTTGAAAACCACAGTGCACAACTCATGTGAATGTCCACTTGTGTATATATGTGCAGTAAGATTATTTTGAGTTTATTAGATATATTTTCTTAAGACTTTACTGTTCTTAATAATGAAAACTTGAACATATCTATACATGACAGCAATGTAAATCATTCTCCTACACTATGGCCACACTTACTAAATAGTCTTCTGTTTTAACTGATGATTTCAAAGACCTTTGCCATGAATTGGAGTGGACTTTCCCTGCATAACCTTTTAATCTAGTTTGACTACTATTACACTTGCCTAAGTAAACTCCTACTTCCAGTCGAGTGAAACCATCAGTGAGAGATTCTGATCTAAAAACCACTCACACATAGTTCCTTCAAACAATGACACACCTTATTGATGCAAAAACACTCCAACACAGCAGAGGTTGAAAATGTTCCTAATCCCCTTCTGCACTAAAAACTATAAATTGCTAGAGAACTCAAATGGCAAAGCAAGCTGGGCATGAAGATGATGCCATGAAGAATGTACTGATAATAGGTAATACAGTTTTACAATTGCAGTGCTACAGAACTAATATTAATACTTTTATTTCTATTTCCTTTGAAACAATACATCCAATAGTGTACATGTATGGACTCCATGTTGGAAGTTTTTGTCAGAATTAGAAAAACTGAAAAAATTGCAAAGTACTACTTATAGTTTGTTTTGGATTCAGAGAATAGAGATTTTCAAAGGAGCTCAGCCTGTTTGGGTGTATTTGCTTGGTAGCCAAGCAAATCCAGAGCTGAGAGGCAATTCAGCTGTGGCCTATAAATATATTGCAGACTACACGCTAGGGGAGAAGAAAAGCTTCTCATGAATATGTTTATGTTGGAAATTAGAAGGTTACTCAGTCCTCACAGCAATGATGCTTTGGAACAACCTTTCACTGGAGAAATGAAGCAAAGCCATTTAAAGTGGCTTCTTGATTAGCTGCAGGGATGATCCTGTGGCTGGCTGTGACAAGAAATGAGTGTTTGGGTCTGTGGACAGGCTCCTTTTCAAAACATGCCCTTACTTGCCATGGTGGGAACTTTAGATGCTGAGTGTTTTGGAAAATCTGTGTTTTACTACATGTCTGAAAGTGAGCAGAGACTATTCATAAATATCCATTGATGATGGAGCTCTTCAAACCTCCTTTTCATGTGTTATTAACATGAGGCATCTGGAAGGTAAGAGACACTTGATCACGGGCTCCAGCTTGATTTGAATAAAACGTTACAAAGAATTTTCTTTAAAAACCTAATAAATTCAGCATAAACACACAAAAGATATCCTACTCAGACTTGCTGGCAGTTATTATACAACCCCTTCCAATTACTGGGTTATTACAGGGTATAACCTTCGTGTTGCATACTGCTTTATGCAAGCCATGCTGATATTTCATGTTGCCAAGACCACACATTTCAGAGAGAATGACGGTAATTATGGTATCCCTGGAGATGGGTGGCACCCTCTTGCCCAAGGGCACTCCAAGGCTAACCCCCATCAGCTACATCTTGCCCAGGAGGAACACTTAGGGTGACATAGGGTGGAAAACAATGTGGAACTGCAGGGTGTAGACAAGGTACAACTGCACCAAGCCAAAAGGGAGCTGTGCTTTGCTTGCTTTTCTTCTCATAAAACTAAATTAAGTTAACCTGACAACTACATTAGTTTTTTGTTTTGTTTTCCTCCAGCCTTTCTTGTCTCTCAGTTCTTTGGGGTTTCAATTTGGTTTATGCACTCTTGGTGGCCATAGATTGGTTTGGGGTATGTGTTCTGGACCTTACTAAGGACATTGCACTGCAACATGGTGTTTCCTCCCTCACAAGATGCTTTTGATTAGCTGCCTGAAATACAGGTTTCACAAGGAACTCCTGTGGTACAGAATTTTGTCTGGCAAAACTAATTGAGGAGAAATGGCCCAATTAAGAAACTCGTTGTACTTTTCCATTTCTAATGGCAAACTGCAACAATTTATGTCCTGTAGGAAGAGTTTGCAGACCTAGAAAAGGTCCTCATTACTTTTTGAGCTGTCAAGCAGTGCAACTCATGCAATCATCTGCACTTGGCAGTCCCCAGAAGCAAAGGCTGCGTAGAGAAAGGGTAAGTGTTGTGCAAAGCCTTCAAGAAAAGCACAGCTCATTCTCAGCTTCTTCAGTTAATGACCATCTTTTAGCTGACATGTACATGCCTACCCATATAACTGAAAGAATTGTGGACATCATTGTTTCATGTAGCAAATCAGAATGATACCCAGCCCCACTACAGCTCAGCAAAAGCTTTAAACATAATTTCTCAGTTTCATCTAAAAGTGAGTGTTTCAGGGAATATTCCCCTAAGAATCCACTTTCTCAATGAAAGCTCAGCAGCAGCAGAGGAACAGACACAGAGCTCACTCAAAACATCAGCTCTGAAAAACATTTGATCCTGTCTCTGCCACCATTTCCCCTAGCAGGAATGTTTTCCTGGATCTTGCCATTTAAATGTCTCCTACTGGCAGCAGCTTGAACCCCCAGGCCTTCAATCCATGAGCTCAGCACTAATGTCCTTCCACTCCTTAAGTTCTCAGCCAAGAATTCTCCAAAGGAGAGGATACACCTAAAATAAATAAAATAATATATAAATATAATAATATAATAAAATAATAAAATATGGTGTTTTTCCAGTTGAACCATTTCAAGCACCAAAATACAAACAAAAATATTCTTACAAGATGAATTCTCTCCCTTGACAAGTAAACAGGCAATCAAGACAGGTCAGCAGCTGGCAGAGCAACATCTAGAGCCATGGCCCAGAGGATTTACTGGTCTTTGAAGAATGTATTTTCTTCAAATAGTATCTATTGTTTAAAGGGAAAGAAGACAGTGAAGTTGTTACCTATGGGAACATTCAACCTTTATAAACCCTGCTCTTATCCAGTATTTTATGGGTAAGGCTTTTCCAGACCCTGTGTAGTACTTTGACGTGACTGTACTTTGTACAAAAATACAAAGCCAGACCTTGGCATTCTTTTCCTGCCTTAATGATTCTATGATCACTTGTGACATGAAAATGCAATTGAAAGCTACTGGTTTATTTTCCATACACGATTCATTTGTATTGCCTCCATCATACCCCATTAGTGAAGCAGAAAATTCCTACTTCTTTGTAGGAGTTGATACTTGACACCTTTGCTTCTTCCTCCTCCAGTTATTTAACTATGCAAGTTGATCTAATGACTTGCTGCTACTGAAATTCTTACCATTTGCTCCCTAGCCCATGGCTGCACCACCCCTTCACTTCACAGCAGCTCTGGCCTACGCACATTTCTAAATGCTAGTGTGGTTCATCAAACCCCCTGCACCATTTTTGTCGTTTCTTTTTTCCCATTTCATTGGATTAAATCAGCTCACTGGAGTTGGCCAAGCAGCAGAAACTGCATAAAGCCAGCAGCTTTCTGAGCAGAAAGAGAATTCCCAATTTCCATCAGCAGCAAGCCGGCAATGTAGCTCACTGCATTTCCAAAAAACACACTGAGCCAACAGAGAAATCAAGGAACCTGCCTCAAGTGCACAGCCTAAAACCAGATTAGCTGAGCTCCTGCTGAAGGCTCTGGAATCCACACAGACTTTGCATGAAGTCTCATGCCATCAATTTCACCAGCTCATCTGCTCAGGCAGCATCCTTCAACAGCAAAGTGGCAAGATCTGAACACTGCCACGAGCACTGCTGCAGTGATCATCCAGAGCCCTGGAGGCTGCAAAGCTACTGCTGAGGAATGCAGAGAAAACCAGTAGGCACCAGATTTAGCAAGTAGGAGCGGTATCCACATGAAGAACTTTATTTTAATCAATACAGAAGTGAAAAAGCAAACTTTTAAAGGAGGGGGGAAAAAAAGAGAGCTTTATGTATGTATGCTTAATAAAAACGCTCTAAACCAAAAATAATTTACATTCTGATAACTCACATTCAAAAATAAATAGAGAAAGGCATCAGGGCATAACATTCAAAGGAATATCTAGTAAAAGCAGTAATGTATTTGTATTAATAATCAAGAATTTAACACTGCAATATTTAATCTTGGATCTGTGAACACAAATGTCACCTCCTACACAGCAGTAACTGAAGACAGGTACACCATTAGGAGCACAGACAAGTTTCTGTTAAATTTAAAAGGTAAGAATTGTACTTAACAAAAATCTTAAAATGAAATCCACAGTTCTATCTCCAAACAGAAAAACCACTCTGAGTGGCAAATAACAAAAAATAAACACTGAAATAACTAAAGAAAACTAGTTTAAAAAGAAATTTAGTTAACAAATAGGAATCACGATGCAAGATTACCTCTCTCCCAGAATATCCACTCGATTATTTTGCTCTAAGGTACGTAACACACCACACAGAAAAGTTATTTTATTATAGTATAGTACTAAAATGCAGGCTTTTGCCATTTGGTCCATTTACATTTTATTGATTATTTTAGCCTGCTGTATTGGAAAGAAAAGTGTGTCTCTCAATCTTTGGATACAAAAACCAGAGAAATTACATTCTTCAGCATAAAAGCAAATTTTTTAGAAACCTGTGCATTTCTTTTTTGGTTTTTTTGGAGTTTTTTGTAGGTTTGTTTTTTTTTTTTTTGTTAAGCACATATGTTTTATTATTTTCATTCATGCAACAACTGTGAATTAATCCCATTCCAGATGAGGATTTTACCATAAAATTTAAATAGTCAATTTATCAGAGTACAGAACAAAGGAAAAAAGCTTAATCCACATAATATCTTGCTACTGGACTCTACTCAGCCAAATTACACTAACCTTACAGATTTGCATTCTTAGAGATGCAGGCATAACAATTCATTCAGGAAAACCTAAAAGACACATTTATAATAGAACAGCTCTGATAACTATACTTACTCATTTTTACATAAGAGGCTCAAACACTTGTAAAACTACATGTATCTGCCAGAGAATACAGACACTAAATTGTTTAAAACAAACTACAAGTAACCACTGCAGACCTGACAGTAATACTAAAGAAAAATTATTAATATCATTACAATATCAATTCCTTATCTTTCCTAAACATGTAAGTGCAAATCACAAGTTGCAATTCAAACGTATAGAGAGCTTGAAATGAGTAAAATAATTCAGGTGTATGAACACCTGCATGTAACAATATTAATATTCTGTGTTAGCCACATAATATTCAAATAGAGATTGAAATTTTAATTAGGGGAATATTTATTTTTTTAGTGAAGGAGAGTTAAATTCAATGGGGTTGTGTCTCTGAAGGAGCAGGAAGAATCCTCCAAGAAACATTCTGTCATTGCCAAATTGTGCCTTAGGCACTGTACTCAATTATGTAGGTTTTGGCAAGCAGATTTGCAAAGCAATCACCTGTACAATCACAAACAAAATCTATTCACACTCTGAAGGTATGCAGCCTTCAATCAACATCTCACAGTAGGTTATGAACAAACATATTATTCTTGTAGCAATAGGCACAGAAGACCTGCCCAAAGTCCCCCCACCTCCACACCAATGCTCTAGTTTTTAAGCAGAATATGTATTTCCCAAATTTGATACTCATTCTCAGGACTCTATAGGACAACTGTCACCTATTGTATTATATTAGCTTGACATATACTCCAGTAAAATTAGATATATACCTGAAAAATCCAGTTTGCAAAGATTACAAATATATCAAGCTGCCAGTAAATAGTTCCTATATCTACATATGAGGGTGCAAGTTAGCAGTGTCATAAAGGCACTTGTCTCTCACAGACAGTACTGTCTTCTCTAATCAGTCAAAAATAGATCTTAAAAATATTTATTGTAACATCCGAAATGGTTTTTACTCCTTAAAGTGGTGCAAATCATCACCTATAGAACAATAATTCATTAGTTCATCCTGAAAAAGCTGAGTGCAAATTATCCATAATTGAATATATCTTTATATATATATCTATATTCTTTATATATATCTACATATACTTAAATCATTTTAATGCCATGCTCTCAAAAATGCCAAAAAACATGCTATAGTAGAAATGTGAATGGCACTAGCAGCCACAAATAAAATGGTAGGTGCACAAAACAGTAAAACCAGCTAATTTATGAAGCTACTAAATCAAGTGAATGAGTTGCAATGAGAGACATTTGCCACAAGTCTTTCCAAGACATGCTTGAAGCCACACCTGACCATGTAGCACGCACTAACATCATTAGGGACATCTTTATAGCTGGCTACCTAATTTTACAAAAATAATTCCAAAATGCGTATTTCACTTCAAAGTGAACTCTGTTTCTGTTTTTGCCAAATGTGATATCCAGATGCAACAGCAGAGTTTAAAAAGACACCTAAGCAGCCACTAAATAAAGTTCAATGCAGTTTTCAAGGGTTTATGAATGGCAGTTTAAAATCCTCTAAATCCCCTTTATCTGTTAGGTATAGGACAGATTTTCCTCTCCAAGTCTCAGTACCTTAAAGCAGTAACTTGAAAGAATTTCCACCAACAAAAGACCTGGTTTTGCAAATCAAAGGGCTCAGGTATTAAAAAAATTGACATAATTGGCTTTGCCTATGTAAATGCTAATTTTCAGCTGGCACTATAGCTCCATTAACTGAGAAATCTAGATGGTATGATGGATGGAATAAATCAAGTACAATCCAAAAGCCAGCAGGCTTTTTGCCCTTAGTACTTTATGTCATAACAGCACATTAACAGTACATCCAGACTGCTGTGAAGTTGCTGGATGCAGCTTCCTGCCTGAATACTAATTTTCATGTCCAGTCTCCTGAATAGTTTTGCCAGTACTATACCATAAGGAAGTTTCTGTATCTTAGAAAAACCTGCATTCGCTGAACATTTCAAAAGGCTACTGAAACCAAAACAAGAAAGAAAAAAAAAAGAAAAAAAAAAAAGAAAGAAAAAAAGGAAGCTATTTGATCAAGTATTAAGCTATTCCTTCAGAGAATTGCACTTCTTTGCTTATAGCAGTGACCAGAATTGCTGATGGTGTACTGACAGTTGCCATGGTAAGTGGGTGACTGCGTGGGATAGCAGACATATAGCCAAGTCAACTGCTTATGCAATCTCCATGATTTCAGCAAGCACAGAACACTTTATTATGTGCTGCCAATGATCTTCATAAAGTGCTGAAGGGAAGAATGTTCTTCTGTGTCAGGCCATGGTTGTTTCAGTATTCCCATTCATCTGTTTTCATGTCCAGATAGTAAAGAATATTCTGTGCCAGCTTTACTGCCTGCTTCCTGGCAGCCTTACACCGCTCATCACCTTGTGGATCAACAGCATCCAGGGCTAGAAGTTGTTTTGTAAGAAGTTCTTCCAGTCTCATGTAATTTTTATCTGTTCTGTTTCCATCAAATGAAATCACCTCTTGCTGAATTTGAGACAAGTTTCCAAGTACAGTCCAAATTGATTTATAAGACTGATGTTCAGCAGCAGTTTGCTCTGAAAACATTTGCCTTTTTTCCAGTGCTTCCTTCAAATCAATATATGTTATAAGAGTCTGAACTTCAATTACTGCTCTTCTCCTGGCCTCTCTAATACAGGGATTTTTTCCTGCACTCACTTCATCTAGGTGGGCAATTAGTCCCTGTAACTCTGCTTTGGATCCCAGATACAAATCAGAAGCATTCTCTGTTTTTAAAAGTAAGGAATTAATTTCCTTCATCTTCTTACGGATCTCTTCAATTTTTAGAATGGACTGATTCTGTGCCAAATCATAAGCATGTGTAGAATTTGCTTCTTCATCCAAGTCCAGGTATCTCTGCAATTTATTGATTTCTTCTACTACTTCCTTTCTGTAATTTCTTATTTCCGTGTGACCGCAGACATCTAAAGCATCCAAATCAGCAATGAGGCCTGTGAGCACACAGGACAGATGCCTGCAGGTGTCATTACTACTCACTCCCATGAGAAGCGCAATGAGAGTTCCTCTGGCTTTGTTCACATCACACATTACAGAGTTAATTTTGGAGACAGAAGGATGTGCATCATTAGAGAGTGGCAGGGACAGCTGTTGCTTTACACCACTCTCTATAATCTCCTGGACAGCACATATCTTTGTCAGAGTGCGGTACCTTGCTTTGCGTAGAGAAACTTTCCCTCCTGTTTTCACCTGGGTAAGCCTCAACACAATGTCCTGAATTCCGTCTTCAAATTCATCACTGATACAGTTTCCTCCTTTGTAAAAAGGCGTGATCTCACGTTCCACAAGTGATTGTGCCTCCTTGAATAAAGCCTCTATTTCCAGTCTGCGTGGATGGTTTGCATTTTGTTCCAGTTCCTTCAGCAGCCTCTCCGTTTCCTGGGCAGCTCGCTTTCTGGCTTGCTGGATGTCCCCCTTGCCTTCGGTGTCTACAGAATCTATTTCAAAAAGCTGTTTCGTAAGGGTTCTTTCCAATTTCTTGTAATCTCGGTCGGTAGACAGACCGCTGAAGAGAGCCACTTGCTGTTCAATCTCTCTAACTTCTTTCTGTATTTCGTGTAACCGTTTTATGGATGGGTGTTGGTTACCCATATCCATTCCTCTTCCCTCCTCCACCTCCAGATGAACTACAAGGAAAATGAGAACAGGACTTGCTTAAGTGCTACAAGAACACACATTTCAACTTTCACATTCTGAAACACTTCAGCATTACAGCGATTTTAAGTCTCTTCACCAATAGTATTATACCACTTGGCGGATATTTCACAGCCCTTTAATTTTTTACACCTTTCTCCCGGTCGGGCCGCAGGGGCGATGATTGAGTTGCCACACGCCCAGCTCTCGGCTGTTCACCCCCAGCCTTCCGCCCTGCCTTCCCCACCTGCTCTGAGCTGAGGCCGCCGCACAACAAACAGGGCACCCGCACAACAAACAGGGCACCCGCAGCCCGGGAGAGAACCGGGGGAGGGGGAGAGCAGCGGCCGAACCCGAGCGCCCCCGGGGGCCACAGCCCCGGGGCAGCGCTCCTTCCCCTCACGTACCTTGCTCTCCTTCAACACACGCTGCCCCCTGCTCCTCCATGGCCGCAACCTCCCGCCTCCCCCGCGGCGGGGCCCAGCGCAGAGCGGAGAGGAAATGACACCGGACCGCCGCCGAGGCACCTGCGGGAGGCTGCTCCCCACCGGCCCCGCAGCGAACCCGCGCGGCGCCCGCGACCCGCCGCGGCCACGCACTTACCCGCCGCCCGGCGAGGACCCGCTGCCCGGCCCGGCGCTGCGCCACGGGCCGAGCGCCGCGAACCGCCCGAGCCCCGCCCGGCCCGGCCGCGCGGAGGGAGGCGGAGGCCGAGGCGGGCCCGGCCCCGGCCCCGGCCCCGGCCCGGCCCCGCCCCGCCCGCAGCGCCCGCGCGGCAGCGCCGTAAAGCGCGGGGCCATGGCGGCCGCACGGCTGCTGCGGGCCGCTGCCTGCCGCCGCCTCTCCTGCTCCGCCTCCTGCAGCGGCGGCCGCGCGGCTGAGCGCGGGGAGCGGCCGGACAGCGCGGTAACCCCGGGCGGGGGGCGGCAGCTCCTGCGGGGGCCGTGGGGGAAGCCTCGGGGGCCGCCGGAGCTCTGAGTGGGGAGCGCTCCCGGGTAACGCCGGCGGGCGGGGGCGGCCGGCAGCAAAGCGCGTTCCCCGCGGCCTCTGTTTTTTGCAGTGTTTGTCGAAGCCCCCGTGTCTGTTGCTGCAGGGGCGCTGAGGTCCGGGCTGTTGGGTAACGCCAGGTGTTCCGAACCTGGCTGGGGCAGGCACGCGCCTGTGTGTGGGCACATGCATGCAGGAAAAACGCCGGGCTGAGGAAATCTTAGAATTATTAAATATGCTGAGTTTCAAAGGATCCACAAGCATCACGGAAATCGAGTTCCTGGCCGTGCACAGAACAGCCCTGAAAATCGCAGCATATGTCTGCAGAGTTGTCCAAAAGCTCCTTGAGCTTGTCTTGCTCGGGGCCGTGACCCCGTCCCTGGGGAGTCTGTTCCGTGGCCATCAGCCCTCTGCGTGAGGAGCCTTTGCTATCCAGCCTAAACTTCCCCCGACGCGGCTTCATCCTGTTCCCTCGGGTGCTGTCACCGGTCACCAGAGGGCAGAGATCAGCACCATAAAAAACACACACTTGCTAGTTCTCTCCGTGAAATATTTTAACAGAATAACAGTGATGGAAAAATGAAAACAAACAAAGAAGTTGATTTAAAAAAATACCTCATGGTAAAATTTTACCTCGTGGTAAAAGAGTTAAACGTGTCTTCTTTGTAGTGCATTTTTAAGTAAAAGTAAATTGTAAATGTACGCCAGTGGTTTTGGTCACAGTAAATAAATGTGCTCTATTTCTGAAGTTGCTGTGCTTGCATGCTGTAAGGCCCCGTGGCGTTTGGGGATTTATCCCAGATGGAGACGTTCCGCTGATAACGCTGGTGTCTGTGTTCCCCAGGGCCTGGGGTTCCGCCCCCCCGCGCACTCGCGCAGCGACTGGATCGGGCCCCCGGACAGGCACTCCAACCTGCGCCCCATCATCTTCTACGTGCCCCCCGACGAGTCGGCGCTGGAGCGGCGCCTGCGGGAGGCGCGCCAGGAGGCGCAGGCCAGCAACCAGCGCTTCTGGGCACGGCACAACCGCGCCTTCCGCCAGGTGAGCCGGCCTCGCCCCGCTGCTGCTGCTGCTGCTGCTGCTGCTGCTGCTGCTCAGCGCCCGCCCGCCCCGAACTGCGGGGCTTGGCCTCTCTGAGGTGGGGCTCCGTTCTGCCCGCTCTTAGTGCGCTCAGGGTCACGGAGGAAATTACGGTTTTGTCCTTCATTTCGTTAAACGATGCACAAAACTCAAAATCCCGCATGTTTTATTGCTGCTTAGTGGCATAGAGTATTTGCCTTTTTCCTGTCTTGGACTGAAAGTGTAAAGTTGTAGCCGCCCTACATTCAAGACCTGTCTGTGACTAGAGCAGCTGTTGAAAATTATTTCATGACTGGTTTTTCTCTTATCAAAGTGAGAGAAATTTGGTGTAATTACCAAGACTACGTGAGGTCAAATATATGTCCCATTTCACTGGCAGTGTATCCCAGCAAGACTAAAGTCTGTCTGTCTTCTTTCTTGATTTTAGCATCTCTCAGCCAGTGTGGCATTTTTTGGAAGAACGGTAACAGTTCAGTAATTCACCATCATTTATGATGTTGAACATCATATTCTCTCAAAACTTGCAAAAATCCCCCAAAAAATGCTTGTTTTTTTTAAAACCACAGAACTGTTAAATCTGTAAAACTCACACACAAATGATTAATGTGCTTCCATCTAAATAATTTTAATTTTCTTATGCTGCGTGTTTTTTTCTATGCTCGAAATCTCAGTTATACAGGTACAGCACATTTCCTTAGTTTCTTTTATAAACTCAGAGTTTAAATCCTGTCTTTACTCCAGAAATCAGTTTTATAAGTATCAGTAGGACACTTGCATGCAGGTAGCAGGATCTAAGTGAGCAGTTTAACTAACTCACTGGATTAAAAAAAGTGTTTAGTTGACACTTCCAAGTATAACAAATATTGCTAGTTATTTCAAAGGGTGCTGAACAGCACATTGCTATATAATTAAAAACAATGGTTAACTTCAAGGACTGACTACATCCCATTCTAATGTGGAAAAACATGTTTTAGGAAAAAGAAGAATTTATTTATTCAAGACTGAAAGCCAAGGGTCTGGAAATGAGAAATGAATCAGGTTAGTGAGATCTTTTTTAATAGTTTAGGATACATTCTGCATTCTGTTTAACTTCAAATTTTGTTAGTTTATGCTTTTTGTGTTCTGTCACAAGTCTTAGGGGTAGGATTTAGAAGTGTTTTCAGGAGCGTGATAAAAAAAGAGATGAGGAGCTTTTCAGAGATGTGCATGTGGGGGTCAGATCATCTGTTGCACTGTTCTCCCCCTAATTCCATTCCCTCAGCCAGGGGGAATGTGCTGAAATTCTAGCCCAGCAATATAATAATTGTGTAGCTTGAGGAGAAATAGACTTTTTACTTTCACACCTCCTAGACCAGTGAGCTGGCTGAGATAAACATACAGAGCATTTGCCTCAAGTGCATGTTCTGGTTAGGTGGATAAACTCAGTCTTTGTCTTGAGGTCCATGGTGTGTCCAATGAATACAGTATTTTTCCTTGAGGGAGAGTAAGACAGCTTCTGGGGAGATGGCAGCTGCTATCTGCCTGTGTCTGCCTGAGCACAGTAGCTGTAAAATAGTTGTCTCTCTAATTCATTGTGTGAAAATGAAAACAAAATGCCTTCATAATAATAGTGAATTGGGCATTGTAGTATGAGGTTGAACACTGTTTGCAGAATAATGATCTGTTTGAGTTTAGTGAAGCATCTGCTCTGACGTTGTGTATGTCACAGACCATTATTTTTCTTTTCTGTTTGTATCCTGGTGATCAGTGTGTGCTTGAGAAGTACTTTTAATTAAGATCTATGTTGTTTCAAAAACACTTCTTTTATATTGCTATTTTGTTTTGGTTTTTTTTTTTTGCTTTTATACTCTAGAAATAAAAGAAAATGACTACATACTTCCATTAAAAATAAATTTGTATGTACTGCATGCCTTTAGTCAGCCATTCTGTAATACAACTGTGTATGTTTGTAAAAATGAAAATATACATGGACAGTTGGAACAAAACTTACTTTTTTATGTAATGAATCAGTTTTGCTGATACCAGTATGAAGAAACAAATTAACTATAGGTATTAAGCTGGCAACCTTCAAATGGTTTTAGATTTAATTTGTCCCATAGTATGTTAATACATTAACATACTAGTTTTTAAAATAATGACAAATAGAACCAATCAGTAATTTACATTTCTATGATCAATCTCAAGAGCCTTAAAATGCATTTTGGAACAGTAACAAGTTGAATGTTGCAATTCCGTCTCCCTCATCATATCCATGTTCCCTGGGGCATTGAAATTTGATATTACTTTAGGGACATTTTGTGCCAGGTTTGTGTAGGAATTGTCTGGTAGAGTTGAGAATATTTACTGGTTCTCAGGATTAGACATCAGTGCTGTAGCCATAAGTCTTCCTGTTCTTCTTTTCATATTCTGGTTATGAAAGTGGCGTATTCAAAATCATATTTGCTTCTTCTCAAAATAATTGCCTGCTAGATTGTTTGGAAGTCTGACATCTAAGAACATAAACTTTTTGCCTGAAGTTACTTGAAATTTATCAACAGTAATAGAAAAAGAATTACATCTGAAAATACCGTGTCAATTGTGGATAGTATTCTTTTGATATTTATGGACTTGCTTTAGGGGGGGGAAAATTAAGTTACTAAATGCTCTTATTGGTACTGTTTAGGCTTCAGCCCTGTGAGAAATTTTTTTATGCAAAGGATAGATACATTTAGATCTATGAACATTTTCATAGGGGTTCACTGGTTGCCTAAATAGTCTAAGAGCTGATAAAGTTTATCACTTCCACAAGTAATAGGGGTTTAAAAACGGTGCCAGCTTCAAGATGATCAGTATTTTAAATCTGCTTTGCTCTCTAGGTAAGTTTTAAAAAGTTGAAAGATAAAGGCTTATTAACTTGTTCAGGGTTACACAGAAAGCTTGTAGGAGCAAGGAGTTAGACCTAACATCTGAACCCAGTGTTTTGATCCAAAGATCCTTGACTTTGTTACACCAAAACCTTTTTTCAGGTCAAAAAGCAACACTGAATGCAGAAGAAATGGCTGACTTTTACAAGGACTTTCTAAGTAAAAATTTTAAAAAGCATTTGCAGTATAACAGGTATGTAGAAGGTATTTATGTTGACCATTATACATTACAGTTTAAGTAAAAGGTATAAGATCAAGTTTAAAATTTGAACATATTTTCCACAATTGGTAAAACAGCACAAACCCCTACAATTCTTGAAAATTATTTTTTTAATGCTGTTATTAGAATTTGACAGGAATTTGCATTATCATTTGAGTTCTGCTGCTGCTTATTGTTATTTTAGTGGAAAGATAAGCTCAAGTCTGAGATATAAAGAGACAAGATCAGGCACATTTTATTATCTTAGGGCATGGGTCTGTTCATGCTGCTAATTGAAACTGATAAATATGCAAATAGACCACTTGAAAGTTCTATATAACAGATTCTAGCTGTCTGTTAAATAAGGACAAGTAAATGTGATTTATCTCAAAGGAAAATCATTTAATAGGAAAAATACTTAATAATCTTGGGTCTATTATTTTGCAAGTGTCTAGTAAAAAGTGATCAGCTTTTGAGTTTGGCAAGGCATAAATTGATCACCTGACTCGTCCTGGGTAGAACCTCAGCTACAGCTTGGTAAACCCACATCCAACTCTTCACAGCATCTCCTGCATTATTTCAGTGTTAATGTGTGTACAACTCCATAAACTGGGGTGGGGATCTGAAAGGGGTAAAAAATTACTTACAAACACACATAACCCTGCAAGTAGCCGTGCACACTTGAAAAAGGGCTAGAAAGGAGGGAGGAATGGGAAGGTGGAGGAAGACAGCACTTAATCCAGGAATACTGACCACTGAATGTGAAAGTACAACTGCAGTTTCCTCTCTGTACTTGATTAGGAGATTATTGGGCTCAAAAGTGTCAGGTGTGCCTGGGTGCCTAATGGGCTAATGTAAGAATTCTGCCATCACTGCAACTGATCTATAACAAATGGTGGCTTAAGTTTCTTTGTGTGTATTGTGCATAAACCATAAAATACTACCGTATAAGAACAATTTAACAAATATCTATTTATATTTAAATATGCACAACTTATCTTGCCCACAGAGGGGCAGGGGGGAGCCCTCACCATAATGCAAAGCAACAGCATTAAAAGTAAGAAATTGTTTTTAATGAAAGGATTGTCAATACATTGCCTATAATTGATAAGTGGGAATGCAAATAGTTCATCTTAGAACTGGTCACCAGTTGCCATTGTTGCACTGACCTTAGGATACTGTCCCACCTCCAGGGTAAGATAATTCAGGCTTTGTGCTTAAACATGACCTTCCTTGCTGCTGACCTGTAAAATCAAGTTGTGTCAGCTGCATTGTTGTAGTTTTAAAGTGGAACTGCACAGCCCTGAAAACAGCAGACCTTTTTGCAGTCAATCTGATTTTGAGGGGTCATATTTATAAAAATCTGTTTATGCATTTAGCTGTATGTTCTTTTGCAGTATTGCCAGCTGGGCTGAAAACTGGCGGCTGAGGTGTTGCAACTTCTAAAATTTAGTTAAAATTGATGCAATGACTGTGCATAGATGCCTTGAATATTTAGTTCAGGGTACTTAGAATGGAAATAAAATTTAGCTTTGGAAAAAAATTAAGAAGGATATAGGAAATTAAATGTGAAAGGGGAAAAGAAGCAGTTGCGATGTTAGCATGATATTTTTATTTAACATGACATTTGAAGGGGTAGCTCAGTGCTGCCTGTCAGTGTGAATTTGGCTGCTATCCTCACTGAGAGGTTGGTGTCTCAGGCTTATGTTAAATCTGTGCATGCAAGGTTTGCCCCAGACATCGCAAGAGAAGACCCAAATCCCAGTCTTCTAGTTCTGGAATTCTGCATATCACATTGGTTCTTGTGAGCATTTTACAACATGGGAGCGAGATCCTTGTTAAAAACTAGAAAAAAAAAGTATATTATTTTAATTTTTAACAGGGGCAAGAACTTGAAGTGAGTTCTCAGAGGTTAAAAAGGGCTGATGCAGACTATACTGTGAACAATTTGAATTGGTTTCAGAAGCCATGCATGATTCATAAAAATTAAATTATTTAAGGATATAAAGACTAACTTTGACAATATTAAAGGCATTATCTTTAAAAGATACTGCAGTAGAAAGGTAATGTTTCCCATATTGGTTTATACCATTAGCCTTTGAAGTGTGAATTGATTTTTTTTTTTTTTTTTTTCTGCCCTTGTATGAGACCAACTTCACCCTTTTCAACACAGGCATCTTCATCCACACACAAACAAATCTTATCTGAAGCACAGCATTGGCAGGAAGCTATCACCAAGACAGCTTGGTGATCAGCTTTACTTCTGAAACATGAGACATGGTTTTAACTATTTTCTCTCACCTGATTTCAAATACATTTGCAAGCCTGTAATCCAAATGTAATCTGTTCATGAATGTGGATATGCACATAGACTTTTTCGTAGGTTATTTAACTCTTATTAGGCAGGAAAAGTGTTACCACAAAGAAGAGAAAATGCAGGTGATCACTGAAATGTCATTTGTCAATGCCAAAGGGTATTTCAATATAATTGTGTATCTTCTTCCTGTTCTTGTTCTGTGTGCTGATGATTTTCTTGGCTTTGGAATCCTAGAGATTGGTATAAACATAACTTTAGGATCACATTCCTCATGGCACAAGTGGCACTGGTGAGAGCTCTGAGGTGGCTTCGTCGGAGAAAGAAAAATGTAGAACAGTAATTACAGATCCATGAAGAATGCAACACTATATGCTGTAAACCTGTGGTTTATAGCAATGTTCAAAATCTGAATTGTTGATGCAATAATTACTTGAATTTGTTTGTAATCTATGTAAATAAAGGTCAACACCAGTCTTAATTTATAAGCAGTATGTTGGTTTCCTTTATACCCTTTATTCCAAAAATATCTAAAATATTTCTCCACAAAACACAACCAAGAAAACTTTTAAAAGCTGTTCCTTTTTCATATCAGATGGAATGACTTTCCTGTTTTTACTATAGAGTTATGGCTGCTAAATAATATGAGATTCAGTGTGCTGTACTTGAACTCTGGTCTCAGAATGATGTCTTTACTGACTATATTAGTGTATAAAGACAGAAATGCCTCATTTTGCAGCAGTTGCTTGCCTGGTGCAGTAACTACCTGTAAGTAATACAAAATGGGCAAAGAAACAAATTTGATGTGTGGGTTGGAATAATCCTCTCTTCAGTGTAATTATTTGCTATTTTTAATGAAGATTTAAGATTTTATTAAATATAATGCAATAGGATCTTAGATTTTTTTTCTTAAATTAAGAGAAATGCGCCTCCCTTGGACAAGAGCTCCTCTGATCCATGATTGGTAAATGCTACATGTATGCCCTGCTTTCTCTTGGTTCATTTCTTCCAAAAAAATGTGGTGTTCTCACCAGTTTCTCCAAGGCACTGAAAACAACTTGCCTGAGGGTTGTTTTTGTGGCCTCCAGGTAGGCACCATCAGTTGGAAGGAGCTTGGTTCAAGTGAAGTCCTAAAATTTTACGCCATTTTTTATTTTTAATTTAAAAGAAGTCTCATTCCTCACTATCTTCTCTTTGTCCATTTATACAGTTAAATTATTTTTTTTTATCCAGTACCTACTAAGAGGATTCTGTTAAAAAGAATGTATGCTGTCAGATGAAGTGTTTTCCTAAAGCTGTGCTGTAGGGAAGGTTCTGCTTTTGAAAACATCATCTCAGTAGCCATTGACCTATTTTCCATTTCTAAACATGACATGGTTTATTCGCAGACTTTTTCAACTGGAGCAAAAAGAGCTTTGTCCACATCAGCTATAATAATTTCTCTGCAAAATGAAACAAATGTTATTAATACAGTAGCAAATCAGTGTTTCATACAACTATATTGTTGGGCTAAAGTGGCCACTGAATTATGATTTTAAGTAAATGAAAACAGTCATTAATGGTGCTTGCTCAGATAATAACCAACACATTGAAAATATTTGTGAATGTTACACTGCATCAGTACTGTAAAGGGTATATATTTACTAAAAATTTACAAAATGCCATGTTTAAGAAAATAAATTTCTGATGTAGACTACTGTGGGTATGTAATATAATTCTTCAGGACTTTACAGTAAATTATATCTTACAGTATGTAAACTTTGACCACAATGTGAATACACACTTTAATAGGTGGTTTTGATGTAAAACAATAATTGGATAATACAAGAAAATATCCCAGAAAGGGAGAGAGCAGAGCCCCAGTGGACTGGTGGATAATGGCCATATGTTCTGACAGCCTGTGTATAACATCCCTAAGGTAGTTTCACATATGCTTTAAATGGGTAGAGGTCAATCAAAAGCATTTTCATTTTCTGAGCTGCTCACTTCCATTAACACAGATGTTTTTGTGTCTGCCTGCTGAAATTGATTCACTACTCGAACTAATCCAGGGAAAAACTGTTCGATGTCAGATGAGTTAATGTGCCTCATCATGCAGATACATGTTGTTTGGCATGGGGGAGCTGTGGGAATTCAAATGGAAGATTTGGATTGTACTTCTGTAAATTCACAGTTAAAACTGTTTTCTGAACGTGTAATTTTAGTGTTCGTCACCCAAAGCCAATATCAGCATTCAATGGATCTTGCTAGGATTAAGTTGCAAGCTGCTTTGTCTTTTAAATACCTCTAGGGACAGTGACTCAGCCACCTCCCTGAGCAGCCTGTTCAGCTGCCTGACAACCCTTCTGGTGAAGAAATTTTTCCTAACATCTCATCTAAACTTCCCCTGGCGCAGCTTGCAGCCATTTCCTCTCATCCTGTTGCTTTTGACTTGGGAGAAGATTCTACAACCCCCTTTGGGGCAGTGGTAGAGAGCAGTAATATTCCAGCACCTCCCTGTCCTTCCTGAATTGAGGGGCCCAGAACTGGACACAGCACCTGAGCTGTGGCCCCAGCAGTGTTGAGTACAGGGGAATGGTCACTGCCCTGGATCTGCTGACCACACTACTGCTGATACAGGCCAGGATGCCACTGGCCTTGGCCACCTGGGCACACTCTTGCCTCATGTTCAGACACTGTTGACAGGACCTCTGTTTGTCTTTGTTGGCCCTCACACTATTGGCCTTGGCCCATCAGTCCAGCCTGTCCAGAGCCCTCCTGCCCTCCAGCAGATCACACTCCTGCCCAGCTTGGTGTCTTCTGCAGATTGAGGGTGTCCTCTATCCCCTCATCCTGGTCATTGATAAAGATATTAAACAGAACTGGCCCCAACACTGTTCCCCAGGGAACACTATTTGTGACTGGATACTAAATGGATGCAGCTCCATTCACCAACACTCTGGGCTCAGCCATCCAGACAGTTTTTAACAGTGAAGAGTGCACCCATCCAAGCCATGAGCAGTCAGTTTCTCCAGGAATACTATGGAAAACACCCAAAGCTTTACTGTAGTCTGGAAGGCAACATCCACAGGCTTTCCCTCATCCTCTCCACAGGAGATCAGGTCAGTCAAGCAGGACCTTCCATGTGATGACTCTCAGGCACTTCTGCGGTTTTCAACACATCAATATCCCTTGTGCCACTGCTGCCACTTGGATCTCCAGCCCCCATCTCCATCGAGACAGCAGATGAAAGGACTCCCCAGCACACCATCCCTCACACACTGGCATGTTGCCCCCAGGCTTTCTCCAGGCCTGGTTTTGTCCTTTTCCCCCTTCAAATTCATTAGGATTCTATGTGGAGCGCTGTGTCCCTTCATCTAAAACCTATTGAGGGAGTGAGCTATTTATCTGTTAGGTAAGTGTTGAGGTCTGATTTAAAATACCTAATAGAACCACTGTGAAAAGATGTTATTAAAAATAATCCATCTGAAATTTTGAATCTCATTACTAAAAACCACATGCATTTACTGAGGTAATTACATTTTGTGAATAGCCAAAAGCTGTATCATTTTCACCAGTGTTGCATTACTTTTGTTGGGATATTTCCTTTACTCAGAGCAATTGCAATAACACCAGCTGCTTTTAGACATTATTGATCATAAAACCTTTATACATCAAAGGAAAGCCAAGGAGATGCCAAAGACTACTAAAAATGAAATCTTTATGTATACAAAAGCCTGCTACAGTAACTGAAGCTAGTGAAATAGATCAAAGAGTGACTTTTCTGTGCACATTTTCTGAGTATAGAAAAAATACAGGGGAGTGTTCTTATCATTTAAGTATTTAGCTAATCCTGTCAGAAGGAACAGCAGTATTTCATATTCAGTAGTGTCAGCATATGCCTTTTTAGTCTCTCTCATGCACTCACTTAAGTCCACAATAAAGCAATGGTATTTTGGTAATAGTCAAATAGTTTTAGTTTGTATTGACTTGGGGTGGTTTTGTTTTGATAATCTGTGTAGGGTTTTGCTATTCACTGAATTTCTCCATTGGGGCATTAATTTTGATAGAATATGAGAGGAGTAAGAGGAAGTGGGAATTGGGAATTAAGCTGCAGACTGACTAAAGGCAAGGTTAAAGATTGCAGCATCTTTACATATGATTAATAAAGACCTGAGCTTCTTAAAAAAAGAAGAGCTTTTCTCAATTTCACTATCATTATGATATTTAAAAGCAATAGAGAAGACAGCTTCTATGTTTAACTGAACATTCTTAGGGATAATATTAAAATCTAGTTCAAACCTCAGATTTGCTATTTTAGTAACTGACCCTTCCTGGTCCCTTTTCAAGTGGCCTGTCCTGCTTGCAGTTCTTAGCTTCTACTGTCACTAAGCAAGATTGGTACCTTACAGGGTAATCAGATTTAGCCAAACAAGAACTTAATTTACATCCTGTGCTGAGCCCACAGGCCAATCTTTTGCATAAAGACTGGAAGATTGAAATGTTTTCATGAAAGGATAATATATGCCTGGAACTGTAATATGCATGAATAACATTTTCATACTAAAAATTATATCCACTGATCACTGCAAACTGATTCACAGAATAATAAACCCATAATTGAATATTCAAGTTCATTTCTCAAAAACAAATTAGTAAGGGAAACATAGCTCACTTTATTTCTTAACAGTTTATGTCTTCAGAAGAGTTTATAAGTGCATGGAATGTAATCATCTTGAAGTACATACTCATTAGTATTCATAATTATATAAATCACTTCTTTGTGCCTTGGCTTTGCATTCATTAATGGATTAAGATTTACCCAAGTATTGTGAGATTTACTTGACTGATACATTCAAACAGCAGATGCTGTGGAAGTACAAGAGTAGTACATCTGGCTAGAAATAGTAAAGGCAGAAAAACCACATGATCCATTTTCAAGTCTGATCTTACTCAGAAGAAGCATTATTGTGTAGTGATTTACTGCAGTCAAAATCAGTTTTGGAAGCCACATAAATGCTCTGAAGACATGGTCCATTTCATACATGGGCTTGTGTTTGTGGCTTGTGGTTCAAACCAAATACCCATTTAATTGAGTTTCTTACATTTTGCAGGGAAAGGCACAGTGATTTTGCTTGCTGGTGTGTGCAGGTTCTCATCCTTAGGATGGTCCCAGGTGTGCTGTGACCAGGGCCTGAGACAGAAGGAGGCAGCAAAAACATCTGTATGCATCTCCTGAGGCTGCCAGGAGGCAATTAGCAGCAGCCTGAGCCAGGGCAGCCCTGAAGCTGCTGTGATGGACCATGTCTGGCATGAGTTTCCAGCAGGCCCCCTGCCAGTCAGGGCTTTCTGGCATTCAGCAGTGCTCTGTTCACACCGTTGCCTCCAAAGAACCCACTGATATGATTCAGCTGCAGACTTGGCTGTGATACTTTCATCAGCTGAGCCAAAACACATTAACAGGCAAAACACAAGTTCCAGAATCATAAGAAATTCAGGTCACTATTCATATCTCATTGTAAAAGAACTTCCTGTTGACAAATTGTAAGAAATCCTTGCCATGGAAAAATTCTCATATGATTATCAGGGTGTAGCATACATTGGCTGTTTTTAAAGGTTCCAGAAAAGCTACAGACTTTAATTTCTGGAATGACTCAAATAATTAAAAGTCTAAATTCTTGGGAGAGAGCAGAGGATGTACGTGTTGTTTTGCAAAACAGACTTTGTAGTTAAGGCTATTTAAGAAGACAAAATCCATGAAATTCAAATTTCAAAAGAGACTGACTGCCTTGATTGCTTTCCAAGTGATTGTATTATCCTGGCATGTCATATAGAAAATAGCTGGTATGGCACAGCATAAATACTCTGCAACAAACCAAGTCAAGTCAGTTCTGACCTTAGTAACTCTACAATAAATACTTAGGAGAAAACACTTATTTGTTCAAAATTTTATAAGAATGGAAGATAAAATTGAAACTAAGTGCCAATGAATATGTAAGAAAATGTCTTCTGAATTTATCAATCTTCTTCTCACATTTACCAAAATAGCATGTCACTTTTACTGTCATGTTCTGGAAAACCTCCAGTTTCCTCAGGCCTCATGAAAAATTCCACCATGGAAAACAGAACAAAATACTAAGCTGACAAATGAGTAAATAGCCACAGGTGCCAATTTGTGCCAAGGAAGAATTCCAGCTCACTTCAAAGGAAAAAAAAATCAGTTCTGCCATAGGATATTGTAGAGTAACTTTAATTGACAAGAGATGCAGAAAATTAATTCATTTGCTGCCTCTCCCCTGGTGCTGCTTCTGCTTCTGGGAAAAAAGGGGGCTATTCAGTGTGACACATGAGGGTTTGCTGGGCATGTCTAAGTTACCACAGTATCTCAGCCATAAATCTGAGCACCACAGGACTGAGTAAAACAGGCTGGTGCTGGGACAATGTGGCTGAAGAGCTGCCACTGTGCAGAGCACTTTCCATCTCAGGAAGATTTTTCTCAGGCTTTTAAATCATGAGGTTCACTGTTTCTCTAAAAGCAGCAAAGCAGCTTATTACTTACTGACTTGAGTCTATAATTTATAGGTATTATCAAACAGCCACTTAGCACTTAATGTTCAATTTTGTATGTAATTGACAATGTAATTTCAGCTTTTATAGCAACTATATGTTTACATGTAAATTAGAATCTCACTTGTTTACAATATGAACTTTGGTTTTGGGCAGTACTCAACAGAATTCATAACCAAAAATTCAAAGAGATAGAAAAGAAGTGAAATTAATGAAAAAGATGGTTAACACAGCATTCCAGCCTCCTTTGGCTGCAAAATTAGTGGGATGGGGAAATGACAAATGTGTGAACCATCCTTTAAAGCAATTTAGAGTGCTTTCTGCATTGGTGCACAATAGACCTGGCAGTACCATTTTACAGTTATGTAGTTAATTACAAGGATGTGGGGCACGTTGAGCTGCTGCCCACAACGGAGCCATTTACGGGGTAGATTTCTGGTCAGCGTTATACACTGGGGAAGGAAGATACTGTTACTCATCAGCCTATTCGGTGTGAGTCATGGCAGCTTTCAAACATATGGTGATGGTGTGCTTTGTGGCCCTTCAGCATGCAAAATGAAGTGTAACACTGTGTAGGCAGTGCATTTCACTTTCATGGCTAATTTATATTTATCAGTTTTTCCCAGCTTTCTCTTAGTTTTTACCGAGGCATGTGTCAGTTCCTGTTTACAGCTACATTACCTTCAATAGGTAGACTTTGATACAAAATTGCACTATATATGTCTTTGAAACAATTTCAATATATTCAACAATTTAAATATATTTCAATTTCAGCTTTCATTAAAAATAATTATTTTCGATATTAAGGAATACTCTTATGTTAAAATACACAGATTAAAAATGGAAATACTGCATATGGCATGTTTCAGCAATTCCCCAGAACTCTCCCAGGAGGCTGTAGTTAATTGGTTGGCAGAGTGAACAGCACTCTGCAATCAAAACATCTCAAACAGTCCAGGTGTTTCAGGTGACAAGTGTCGTAGACAACCATAGCAGCACGGATTTTTTCCTCCAAAGAAATCACTACAAGCTCTACTCTGTGAATTTCCCTATGCCCAGCTGGCCATCAAAGGCCAAGAAGTCCTGCTTTAAAATTCTATTTATAAGTGTCCTCTAAAGTAAAATTGTAGCCTCAGAATATCTGTAATGACCTACATACCAATGAGGTAACTGCCTTCTTAGCCAGTTGCTGCATAAATTACCTAAATTACCTAAATTAAATCTAGTCCTTTTGGCACAAGGAAAACCTTCAGAACATGATGTGATGCAGCAGTGTCTGCCAAACTTGTCAAACTAACAGCATCCCTTCACTGTTTTTTTTTTTTTTACCTATACTGGTCAATAAAATACACAGATGTAGGAGGAATTGCTTTCTTCAGAAATTGACACCTACAAGGCTACTTTCTACGGCTTCCTTTGACATCCCCTAAATATTGGGGTACACTGAGTGTGGGTAGGCTAGAGATGGTAGGTTAGAGATGGGCCCCATGGGGGTCTTGGGCAAAACTATCACATGAAAGGCAGGTCCATGAGGTTGTCCAAATCATATGGGGAGCAGGGAGTAGTATTGGACTGAGAAGGCATAAAGTTCATTTAAAACCCTTCTGTCAAACTCTTCTCATCTCAGCTATCAGTCGCAGTTCTAGAGCTTTTGGAGGTTGTCCATAGATTGAGTTCATAAGAATATTTGCTCTCAGGTGACAGAAAAGCCTGCAGAGCTAGAGCACACCATCCATCCTGTAGAAGTGAATTATGCAATCATCTTGCTGATGTTTTAAGTGTAAGCCTTGATACCAGTGATGTACATATCTTGCTTTCTTCTGTGTCATTGTGAAGATACAGAAGAAATGAAGAGTGTGTCTATGGAATGCCTTTGAACTCAGTATTTTAAGTGGACTTATCTGTGAACAAGTAAGAAAATGTCTTGTTAAAACAGATTAAAAAATATAAAATTCCAATAGAAAATATAGGAATTAGAGCATCTGAAAGCTAAGCAAAAGCTCCACAGTTTATACTTGCTGTAGAAAGAAGGAGGCAGCAAGGAGAGAGGACTCATATCCAAACCCCTGGGAATAAGATCATCTGTCCTTATCCTGCATCTGCTCTGTTTCCCAGGAGACAGGATGAGGAACAAAATATCTAGCACAGGCAGTTCTGTTTGCTATTGATTTTTAGAGTGACTCTGCCCTTCTCAACCCCACGTCCTGTATACCATCCATCTAGCCACAGGCATATTCAGAGAAGCCATTTTCTGTACAGACATAATTGGTCATTGGCACAGAAATGACAGAAACTATTGTCACACAGCAGAAGCATTTCCATTTCCCTTTCCCTTGGGGCAAACTATATTACCATTAAATCCCCAGTGCAGCTGGGTACTGCCCCTGAAATACCCTCTTAACCAAGACAAATGCCAACAACAAAATTGGATGTAAGATGGCCTTCCATAAAAAATGGCCTCCCATGAAAAATGAGAAATTCCAATCAACCTTGGATGCCAAGTGAATTTGGTATAATTCCATATACAGCATTAGCTAAGGAACAGATAAAAGCATTCAACAGAAGAAAGGGGTATAAAAATTTGGCAACTACTGTGCCATGTACAGAAAAGGAATACATCAAGTGAAAGGGAGGTTACTGATAAATCTGGCTTGGGAACAAGTGTTTTGGATAGTGGTCACAGCACAAACAATTGTAGCTCTTTAGGCTACAGAGAAGGGCAAATTGAATAATCAGGGAGATGTAGAACCTCTTTTAAAGAGATTAAGAGTTCAGTTTGTTTAGCCAAGCAGATTGATGGTGATGAGGGGAGAAAGGTGTGCAGAATCTTCTACACAGATGAGTGGAAGAAGAACCAGCTAAGAGAGTTATGCAGGGAAGAATCTTCTTTTTCTACAGTAATTTAATTAAACATATAAAAGAGAAGTGTTACCTGTGAGGACTTCCTTAGAAATGCAAACACATAGACAAATGGGGCAAATTACTAGCCAGGGAAAAGAGCCAGGAAAAAAAAAACAAACACAATTTGGCACAATATCTGTATATATTACCCTTGAGAATGCACAGTGGAGGAGTGATGTTCTTGGGCAGGAAGGGCAAGATGTCTGCTTGGTTTTCAATGGACTTTGATAATTACATTTAGAAATAGACCAGATTAGGTGGTTATCTGTCATGGCTTTTAGACTTTGGAGATTTAGTTGTCTTTCTTTCATCAGCAGGTACAAATTTCTACTCGGAAAAGGTCACATACACTGGCATTAGCATTTCTTGTGATTAGCTTATGCATAAGCTTTAATAAAAGACAGCATCTGAAAAATCACAGCTTCCTTCTTTAAATGCATGTAGGAACCTCAGTGAGAATAAAGAGAATAGATCTCCTATATCTGTGTGAGGAAGCACCAGTTTTCCTGGTGCTGAGGCAAGTTTATATTCTAATCTGTGACTCTGCCTGATGTTGATTGGGAAAAAATAGTGCTTTTCCTACATTTTCAAAGTCTCACTTCTCAAAATAAGAAAAATCTTATACTGCTTAATGAAATTATTGCAGATTTACACTGGTGTATAAGTGAAATTACAGCCCTTACAGGTTGATTGTTTTGTTTTGGGTTTTTTTTTAGGAAAAAGCATTTTTCATGATGAAACTCTGGAGGATTTAATGAGAAAAGGTTATCTAAAAGTCTCCTTTGCCAAGGATCCTACAGTGACTACTGAAATTACCACAGAAAGAGTCTCACCTAATCTAATTGCAAGTAATCTGGCAGCCAAAGTGGATGAATTAGCAGATCTCTAAAGGAATGCTGACAAACCATATAGGTAATAAAGAGCTGGTGTTCTAAGAGAGGGAAGGGGATAGTGGGAGCAGTAAGAAAGCAGGCACTTAGAAATCAGTAAAGGTGATACTTTTTTCCACCTGCTTTTACCTACACCTTCCTAGGTTTGAACAAAGACACATGATTTTGTGTTTGGAAGAGTCTGTTGTTGTGTTTGTGGAACAAACTTTTTTCCTATCAATACTAGGCCTTATCCCAATATAAAGGTAAAAAAGGGAGCTGAGTCATAGTTGGGAAGTAAGGATATAGGAGGGTGAACAGGAAGTACTGTACCACAGAATGTTATTATTCCAGTAGTGACCAAGGCTGATATTCCATCAACAGACTGGTTTTTATTTCCTCTGCAGGATCTAATATACTTCTGCAATGGTTCAGTGGCTGAGGTAGGTGAATACAGAAATAAATGTAACTTCCTGTGACTCATATACAGCAATTAATAATCCTCATAACCTTGAATGAGCAACTGAAACCCCAGGAGAGAATAAACTCACTGAGAAGTGAAAGTATGGAGGAAGGAAAGGAGGAACATAAATGGAATGTTATCTTTCTTCACGCATAAGCACTAAAAGTCATGCAGAGTGAATATGGAGAAGAGAGTATTTCCAAGCTAGAAAGGTGCTGACTATGGAACATGGAAACAAGTGAGGAAGAAAGTTGCTTCATCTTTCAATGAAATGAGAGGTATGACAGAAGGCAGAACAGGAATTGCTGGTGGGGAATAGTGAGTATGTAGTGGTGTTAACATTCCCTCGTAGAGGTGGCATCCTATTCCTTGAATGCAGGGAGTAAAAACACAAATCTAATTATCATCACAAGCTCTCTTCTGTGAATCCTTAACCTGTTCAGAATTTTGAATTTGTTTAAAGTAGGATCTTGGAGAATACTGACACTGTGTGTAAACTCATATAGAATCCTTAGCTCCTTGTTCACTTACTACTTTGAAGATAACAATGGAAAATGGGATATATCAATATAGCTGTGTTGCTGAAATTGTCTAGTATTTTCTTCTATGTTCACATTAATATTCACATGCAAATTCTCTAGCTTTCCACTGGTTATTGTATTACCTGAGGTTTAGAAGTCTGTTTTTCACAACAGAACTATTTTAAAGCTAACTGAATATGCTGCTTAAAGCTTTCATTCAGTATGTTATATTCTTTGGCAGCAGCACAGCTCTGTATAACTGAGAGATGAAAAATATCTTGTTAACAAAATGTCCAGTGCAAGTATCCTGCTTTGTTTTAAAAAATATAACAGAAATTAACTGTTAAAACTTGAATTAACACTGCACGCTTTATTTCCTTGTTATTTCTCTGTGGAGAGAAAGCAGCAGGGAAAAGCAAACTGGCTTTCATTTGTTACAGCTTCCTAGAAATCCTTGTGACTCTGAAAAAGGAGAATTCACTTGCATGTAAATAAAGCTTATTGACTTGGGAAGCAGGATCATGATCAGTGTTTATTTTACTTAGAATTAATGCCTTGCCTGGCAGTGGGCTCCCAATGGTAAGTTCAGGCATTTGACACAAACACAGTCCTTTCACCCCAAAGTGTCTGAATTCCCTGATAAAAAGGTAGCTCTGCATGCAGTAATTGCACATATGAACAAAAGAGTTGGGCTAAAATTGTGCCTGGGACTGTGTACTTGATGCTTCTGAGTCTGGAGCACTGGGTTTTATGTTTCCTCTTTTCCATAAAGAATGTTCTTGTAGGAAATACAAACTAAAAACATATGCAACTGTCAAGTGGTTGTGATGAAAAGCCAGACAGGTTGCTGAATCTGGCCTTTCAATATTTATTATCACCAGGATGCTTTTAAACAGCACTTTAGCAGCAGTTGAAATTATTCCAATGTAATACTTTATTGTGGCCCATATTTCTAAACGGAAGTCATAGATTTTACAGACTACAAGATTATATTGAAAAAAATAAAATTCCCTTTTGGTGGGAAGATCCTCTAAGACAGAAGAATATATTTTTTTTAGTGCAATGGTGTGCTGGTGGCATTTGGCCAGCATCAACCCATCACAAATGGTAAAATAAAATGACCCACACTTCTTAAATGAAGTGAACCTGAATTTCTTTAGAGGCTTGCCCCATCTGTGGATGACCTCAGTTTGCTGTGTATATTTCTCACACTGTTGCACTTCAAAAACTAAAGAGCTTTGTGCTGCATTAGTTAAACTGTTTGCTTTTTGCTCTCCCACTGTGAATGACAAACCTCCCTCTCTCTTCCGGGAGAAGAAGGAAATTGGTATATTGAGACTAAAGAATCCAGCATTGTAAATAATTAGTTTTTGGGCTTTGTTTTGGTATGCACTCAGAAGTCTGCAGAAAATGTGTTGTCACATGGTGACCTTGCTGGTGATAGGCAAAGAATCATAGAAGTCACCATCCTTGAAGGTGTTTAAGCAAAGGGTCTAGTTGACATGGTGGTGTTTGGTCATAGGTTGGACTTGATGATCTCAGAGGTCTTTCCCAACCAAATTGATTCTGTGATTCTGTGATATACTAGAGACAGCATGTCTCAATAATTTAATCCAAAAATCAGGGCATGCAGCATAACTAGTTCCTTAAGAGAAAATGGAAATGTGGGCAGTGAATAGTTTTTACTGCTAGATGAACCTGGATAATTCTCATGTAGATGAGACAGGAAAAACAAGATCCAAATGAAGAGGAACTCTTTGGCTATTTCAGGTCAGGCACTAGCTTGAGGAAAAGTCATCTTCACTAAGTTTCTCCTGTGTCTATCTTGTGCTGCATGCCATAAACAGAGAGGAGTAACACTGCACTATAGCTCCATTGAGCTAATCAACCTTCCTGCAGGAGGGAGCTTATAGTGTGAGCTATTTATGTGGGAAATTGCCAGGATGCATATACTTGATTAGCTGGCATATTATGAATCAGGGTCATAGCTGGAGTAGTTGCTTTGTTCAGAGATGCTCACATCCCTGGGGTAAGCAGCTAATTGCAGGAAATCTTTTAAAGCAAATGTGTGATAGGAAGAAAGCAATGAATATTGTTTATTCAAAAGGCAGGAGTGATTCCTTTGAATCAGTTCTCTTGCATAATTATGTAATTAGGGCATGTTCTATTTTTAATTAAATCTCTTGCATATTCATGAGAATACTCTTAACCTGTGAACCAATTGGCGTAACTCTTTAAAATGTAGTTTGCATAAAGGAATACCCTTCAATCTTTTTTCCCCTTTCATATTACTCTGCAAATACATATTTCACATTGTTATAGTTAGGTTGTATTGCCTCTCAAAACTAAACCATTAACAAAAAAATTCCCAGAGAAAAGTTTTAAATGGAGATGAACACAAGAAACTGCTTCTTGGAAATACTTGTATCAAAATTGGGTTTTGCTGGACAGCTTGATCTGTGTAAAATATCAATCAGAAAGTGGAATTCAGAAAGTATACTTTATTTCACTCAGCTTTTCAAATCCAGCAGTGATTCTCTGTATTGAAGTCTGCAGACTATCCATGTTCCCCTAACATTGCTTTGTTTCTTGTGAGCTTCTGTGACTTCCTGTTCTTCTGCCTCTTTGACTACAGCATTAGCGTTGATTCCTTTTCTGACTTCCTGCTTATTCTTAGGAGTCTTGCTTTCTCACTCTTGTTCTCACATCTGCTATTCTGTAGAGCTGCTCAGCATTGTATGCGAGGGCAAACATATGTAAGCTCTGCTTTCCTTGAATATTTGAAATATTACCACTTAGGTGAGGCTGCATATTTTCATTTACTACTATACCTCCATGTTTTCTATTAGGTTATGATTCCCTGTATGTACTGCAGGGACTAGATGGTCATTGCAGGTCCCCTCCAACTGAATGATGCTACTCTATTCTATGTGAATGATGCTATTCTATTCTATGTCACTAATCCCTGGTGATTTACAATGTACATTTTACTGTTTTGCTATATTTAATTTTTTTTCCCTTTTTCTGTCTTAGACCCCAATTCCTTCCATCTTTCCTTTCTGAGCTTAACTTCTACTTAGTGGAACATAACACGAAGAAAATATTGTGGCCTTTCCATCCTCTCTAGCAAGAGTGGGAATGAAATTGGAAGCTGCAGAGAAATAGTTCTTGTGACAAGCATCACTAAGTTCTCACAGAAGTCTTACTTTTCATGTGTAAACCTGTGTAAGAGTAGGGATCATTCACTTCCATTCAGAACAAAGACAAAGGCATTGAAATATATTAGCAACACACACTGAGCTCTATGTGGGGGCCCAACCTTCAACACTGAACTCATCCTTCAGCCTATTTCTCTGTGAGACTTGCTCCATGAGCCGCTGCACATGCAGAGATTTTCAAGCACATTTAATAGTTATGGTTGGAAGAGACCTTCAAGATTATCCAGTCCAACCATGCCCCCAGCACTGCCCCTGTAACCCCATAACCACATTGCCCACTGCTATATCCAGTTCCCTCTTGAACACCTCCAGGGGTGGTGGCTCCACCACCTCCCTGGGCAACCTATTCCGGAGTGCTGAGGTTCCTCCTGAGCCTTCTCTTCCTGAAACTAAACCAACTCCTGTCCCTCAGCCATTCCTCATAAGACACATTTTCTAGACCTTTCACGAGCCTTGCTGCCCTTTGCTGAACATATTCCAGCACCTCAATGTCCTTTTTAAAGGGAATGGAAAATTGTCCCAGAGGCGTTCAGCTGAGATGGGGGCATCAGTTTCACGAGTCCTACAGTCACCATAACCCTGAACTTCTTTCCACCGCAGTAGGTCAAACCAGCGCCAAGAGCATCAGCGGCGGTGCCCGCTCTGGGCGAGAGCACCTCAGTGTCACCGAGGGCCCTGAAGAAACGCCGGCATCTGCTCTCCACTGACATCCACTTGAGGCAGACGAGGCAAATCTCAGCAAGGTTTAGCGCGGCCCGCACCGGCAGCCTCGGGGATGCACCTGAGCGCCCGAGTTCCCGCAGAGCATCCAGCGGCGCTGCCCGCTCCCGGGCAAGGATGACGCCATGAGGGGGCCGCTGGCAGAGAAGGGCGCGCGGGCGCTTGTGGGAGAAGGGGGGCGCCGCCATGTCAGGCGGGGCGGGCGGGGAGGAGGGAGGGGAGCGCGGGGCGGGACAGGGGCGGCGGCCGCAGCCGCAGCAGCAGCAGCAGCAGCAGCAGCCGGGGCGGTGGTGGCGGCTGCCGGCAGCTGTCAGCGCCCGCTCCGCCGGCGCCGACCACCGCGGCCCTGCCAGCGCCTTGCGGGTAGCACTGGGTGCGCCGCGGTGCTGAGTCGCTTCTTTCTCGCCTTCCCTCCCTCTCTCCGGTGCTCTCTCCCCCTAAAAAACCCTTTTCCTTCCTCCCTTTCGCCCGCCCATCGCTGACATCCTCCTCCGGCCGCCTCCCCGCCCCGGGCTGCGCGGCCCCCGCCGCCCCAGCGAGCGCTGCGCACATCGCCCGAGCTGCAGCACCGAGCGGTGAGCGGGGGGAGCCGCCCGGGCCGGGGCGGGCGGGCCGGGGCCCGGGCCGCGTGTGTTTGGGTGTGGGTGCATGGGGTGTTCTGTTCCTCTCCCTTTTTATCCGCCGCTGCGCAAACAACAAAAGGCTGCGCGGGCTCCCGGATCCCCCGCAGCGCCGGCGCTGACAGCCGGCCCCGTCCTTGCCCGCGCCCAGGACGAGGGGAGGCTGTTTGTGGCGTTTGGTCAGTTGCGCTGGGCTGCGGGCAGGGTACGTGCCTGGGGATGGGCATGGGCTCGGCTTTGTCCCCGTTTCCTCTGGCGGCTCCCCTCGGTGCTGCGGCGGGCGCCGCCCTGGGAGGGAGCGGGCAGAGCGGGCTGGGGAGGCTTCGGCCTGCGGCTCCGGCCGTGCGGCGCTTTGTCTGCGCCCCCCGCTTTGGGGCTGTGCCGCTGCCACTGCCCAGCTGCTGCGAGGCGAGGCGAGGACAGGTCTTCTTTGGGCTTTGTACACAGTGACCCGATTTATACATTGTAGGTCACCTGCCCTGCTGTGGTCGGAGGCGATTCGTATAGACTTAGGTCTTGCCCGGATTTCTGCACCTCTGAAATAAGGGAAGAATTTGTTAGAAACATGTTATTCTAACAAAAACATACAGTTGATGTAATTGATAACTAACTGTATCTTTCTGCACCTTTAAAATAAGGAAAGAATTGGTTAGAAGCATGTTATTCTAACAAAAACATATAATTGATGTAATTGATAACTAACGGTGTCTTTAGAGCAGATATTGGTTAGAAAGACACTGTAAAATCTTACTCATTTTGCTTTAGTCTTTCTGATGTTTCTAAGTAACAAGATGCTAGATTTGTAGATCTGCATAGCAGTTATATGTAATCAGAAGAAGGAAACTTCTTGACACTTTATTGAATTCTGTGTTCTAGGCATATTGAAGCATATTTTAATGACCAAGGTGACATCACCTAGTGAGATACTCTGGTGTGGCTTTTTGAAGGTGGCTAAATCAATAATGGTACTCCTACTCTTTTTTTTTTATTTATTTTTTTTTTCCTCCCCCCATGGTAGTGATTTCAGTTAGTGGATATGACGTAAAAGTAGTATCAGTACTCAAAATACTGGTCATGAAGTCAGAATACACACTCAGAAAACAAAACCGATTAGGAAAAAGGGAAAGTCTGTTGATCCAGTTTGCTTTAAACAGCAAAATTGTGATCCAGTGTCATTCATAAAGTATGCTTTCATGTTTGCACAGAAAAAAATACAAGAAATGAAAAGAGTTAAAATTTATTTTAAGCTTTTTTTGTGCTTGGCAGAAGGTTTAACAACAATTACTCTGCAAAGCAATTGTCTCTTTCACTTCCACTTTTGCATTTGCTCATCACTTAAATAGGAAACTTATGCACTAAGGGTGTCCATTGGAAGCTAAAGGAGAACCTTCGAGTTTTTAGACAGTTTAGCATTTTGATTAAAAAAGAAAAAAACAAACAACAAAACTGAAAGCAACATCTTTTAGAATGCATACTTGATTTAAAACTCTTCTGGAAAATAGCTTTATTTTAATTGAGTATGAATCCCAAAGCTTCAGTGAAACATGATAGAGGATGTTATCACCCTGGGATTACAGATACAATTGGAAGTTACACATTCAGCATTTACTGGCAGCAAAGAGAAAGCTGATCCATCTGGTGAGGCTCAGCAGAAGACCTTGTAAGTCACTTGCACAATTATGTTTGTGACCACATGGTTTAGGAGGATCTTTTCCATGAAATTAGAACAGCTATGGAGAGCTCTGGCAGTTCCATTTAGGTAGGCATTTCACATAATGCAGAAGCAAGTGGGTAAATGCAGGGAATTTAAGTTGTCTGTTCCTGAAACTTGCTCATCAATGCAGTATCATTTCTGCATCATGTTGCAGTTAAAGTTTGGCAACCTTCATGTTTCTGAAGGATGATGATGGAGCTGGACAATTACAGTAATCACAAATTCTAACCTCAATTGGAATATAGATTCCCTTTACTTGCTGCCATATATAAATTAAAAAGAGAATAAAGTTAACCTGCAGAGGTTCTGTGAAACAGCCTCATGAATTGTTTGTCAAATTCCTATGATACAGTTAGTAATGCCTTATTAATGGAAATGGATTCTTTTAAAAGTCTGTGTTTGACAACAGAGGAATCACATACATAATTTGTAATTAAATGTGCTGGAGTCCTAAACACAATCTGAATCTTTTTGACATAGAACAAAATAAACCGTACAGATGTTGAAGGCATTGAAGGAAAATTGCTGCTTCCTGTGTTTGTGGGGAGCTTGCCATGGTAATATCAGAAACCTCTCACTTGTGTGCTACTCATACAGTGCACATATCTCTCTGTATCTTTTTCTGTATGCACACATACCTACATATGTTGAGAGTCTGGGGAAATACTTAGCATTATATTCAGGTCTGAGTCCATTTAATGCAGCTTCTGTTTCTTTTGAAATGTGGGCTTGTGCAGTTACTCTTTCATCTCTTCTTCTGTTTGACTTCTCTGGCAGACATGCAATTGGATTTACTCTTGGATTAATAGCATCTCTCCAGCTGCATAGCTCATGATTATTTTAAAACTCAATTCAGTGTACAAATACTTATGAAATAGAGTTTCTATAAGAGGAGTGAAAAATATAGAAATTTGGGTGAATTCATAAATAAGCAAAGTGTACTTTTCTGCTTAGTGTTGAAGAGCAGAGTAGCAGATAGTGATGGGGATAAGCATGCTAGGTGTAGTTAAATTAACATCCTTTGTAGTCAGTGTGCTTCCAGGGTGTTGTTCAGTATGACACAACTGTTGTAAAAATGGACCAATTCCATCATCATCACAGTAAAGTGGGTAGCCACAGGCTTTCTCTTAATTCAGCCTTCATAATATTTAGTGTTTCCAAAGTATTTCTAATTGTTTTACAAGAACACAGTATTTACCTTGACCAAAGTTTAGAAAAACATTTCTTTTCAATGTTAGCTTTGATTTTCCTTCAAGCAAAAGCACGATAACATAGTCTAAGATATATTTGTTGTACCCAAGTATCAGTCAGAGACACCTTGTTCACTCTAAAAAGAATCCTATTATACTTCAAAATAGAACTGGTTGTAGTAGTTATCCTGAATCAGAGTCAGCTTCAGGTGTTTTCGAGGTAATAAATTCTTTCAATATTTTATTTAGTGAAACATTTTCCTTCTGAAAGTAGGATGTAGAAGGAAGTGTGGTTCCTTCGAAAAGTTGCTAAATAAATGGCAGACCAGAAAAAGGTGCCCTTTTTCTGACTGGGATTTACTGAGATATTTGTTGTTGTCATCTTCCGGGATTTAAATTGGGCACTTCATTGTGAGGATTGGAGCCAGATTGCAGATGCTTTCAGTGATACAGGAATTACTTCCAGAGGGTTTTATGTGAGGTGTTTTGTAGTCGTCAGGCATGAGATGACACTATACATGGGACTTTTTTGTGCTAGGCAATTAACATACTTAATAAGAGGCCAGACTGAAAGGGCCGGCGTGAGGACTGAAGGTAGTGTGTATGCCTCTAGTACAGATAATGTATTTGGGAATGTGAACAGAGAATGAACACTGAAGTACAGTTAACATTAGAGATGCTGATTTCTTTAAATGTATAAAGACATTTCACAGTTTCTTCAGATTCAGTCAGCTAAGAAAACAGATGCAGCTAATAGTATCTGTGTGTTGGTTTAATCACTGTTTGTTTCTTTGAATCCAGCTTATCTCCCAGGGATCCTGCTATTTAGCTGCAGTAAGAAACAATCTTTACTCTGGAAGCTGTATTTTGGCATTTGGCATGTATGTAGAATTGAAATGAATTTGGTTTGTCAAATAATTATTGTTGGTCGTGCTTCTTGCTCAAAATGAGAAAACATGGGATCATGCAATTTTATATTTCCAGTAAAAATGCTTTCCCTTTGCTGTCTGCTTAAATGGGCATATTTTGTACATGGTTTCTCAGTATTTGTCTTCCTTACAAGTGAAAGCACTAAAATATCTTTTGTGGGTAGACTTAAAAGTGAGCAGTTTAATATTTTGATTATTTTATAAATACTTACCATAAGCCAAATTCATCATATTTAGATTTTCTTTCTGGGATATGTCAGAAACCTGGCTGATTTTATTAAATTTTAAAGTGACTAGAACAGAGGATGTCACCAATCTAGCAGGTAGTACTTCCTTACTTATCTGTAGGATTGGGGTGGTGGCTAATTGTATTACATTTACTATGTGATGCACCCCAACAAACCATTTGAAAAGTTAACGCTGCACTTACTAATATTCAGAAGTGCAGGAAATGTCTGACATAAACCAACTTTTTGATACTATTTTAAAAGTTTTATCTACAAGTTAGTCTTTTTAGAGGACAATACATATGTTTTTCAGGACTACCAGATAAATTATTATTTTTATTCTTATCTTATTTTGTATGCATTAGTTAAGTACTAAGCGTTAACAGAAAATTAAGATTACTGGCAGTGTGCTATGATGTGAACTTGTGAGCTGTTTCACAGTGCAGAGGGTGGTGGCTTTAAGCTTTATAAAGGATTGAAGTAACTGCATTCCTGCTCTGTATCTTGAGTTTGCTCCTTCCAGCTGACAGTAGCTGAATGATTTGCAAACCATGTCATACAGATTAGGGACTGGCAGGGAGGAGCAGGGTGTGTATTGGTGTGGTTTGCTGTTTTGTTTTTGCTTTTCTAAATACAATATTATTTTAAGATTAAATGCTTTTATGGATGTTCCTTCATCAAACAATGTCAGCCTGAATAGTGTGGGAAAGCCACAGTTTTGTCTTTCTCTTCTTGCTTGAGCAGCTTCCATTTCAGAGAGGCTGCTATTACTTTGTCATCCCTCCTGGCTTTGCCACCAGTGGATTTTAGTATATCCCCATCTTTAATGTTTCATTTCTTCGTGTGCTTAAACTGGATGTTCCACCCTGCTCTCCCCCAGCTCCCAATCACATTTTGTGTCTGTTTAAAGGGAGAAGGGTTGATGAAAGAAGCAGATTCATTTCTCCCTCACAGTGGCAGTGCAGTCAGATTAATGCACTTGGTGGGATGGTAATCTGTGAGGATAGAGGAGGTTACAGTTTTGAGCTAGGAGGGGGACTACAAACTCCTATAATGTTTCTGTTGACAGAATAGGAATATATAATTGATCTCTAAGGATGTAGATGAAATGTTCTTCCATCTCAGTGCTGGTTTATGTAGTTCCACAGTCCTGCTGCTTGTTCCTTTGTACTTTTTCTATCAACACAGCTTGCTGCATGGCAGCCTGGGGAAATAAGTGTATTTTGATTGTGTTTATGGCCTGAACCTTTTTTCTTTTCTGTCGCCTCACTTCTGACAGTAAAATAATCCAGTAAAAGGCACATACCTTTATTTTGATATATTCTGGACAGGGATGTGAATGAAATGTATGGCTGGGTGAGGAGCATTTCCAGGTTATTACAGCCTTGGTGAGTGAAAGAATGCTCATGGTCTGGTGTTTGCAGGAAGCCAGACCAGATGATTCAGTGGCTGTTTCTATCTCTAAATTCCTCTGAACATAGAAGGCAATAATGTGTGGAAAATAAAAGAAAGTGCTGTTGTATATATTTGCCATTTCCCTGGATGTAGTTGCCCAATTCAGTATAGTAGCATTTCAGTATAATGAATATTACTGTATTGAAACATGGAGGGTGCAGAAGTTATGATGATGATTTGCAATGTGTTAGCTTATGTGATGGTGAACTAAAGGTCTTACTGGAGATACAAGGGAATGAATCCCCAGAAGGACATGTTAATTTTGAGGAATGATGTATTTTGGGAAGATTAGATGTGTGAACCTGAGGACTATGTCTGTGATAAGGCAGAATTGTGTTTAACAGAGAGGATGTAATAAAACTGCTTCATAAAATTCTGGTCTGGGAGCATTCTGGAACACGTGATACTGGCCCTTGGTTGGCACTCTTGTGGGCTTGAGAAATCATACAGAGGTGATATGTAATGTTTTCTTATGGTACTTATAGGTGCCATAGCCAGATGTCCTAATTTTTAAAGGATTTGTTGTCCATTCTATACCTTTTGAAAAGACAAGAGACACCACATTGTAACTTTGTGTCAGAGTCTGAGTAATTTGCTGTTTCTTAAATACATCTCCTTTCTGTTGTTTAGAAAACAGATAAAGGCAGATTAATGAATCAATTACTTTGGTACTTTTTAATCAGTTAGTATCAATTTTTCACCCAGGAATTTTAAGTAGAAATCATATCTTGTGTGTTAATTTTAGCACACACTTAAAATTTGGCTGTTGGAATACATTGTTTAACTAAAGAAAAAAATTCTTGGGTTTGGAATTTGTGCTGAATGCAGGTGGAGAGCAAAGATGCACAGTCCATTTTTGAAAGCAGCAGTTGGTAGGGTTTGAATTACAGTGACTGCTTGTACTTTGTGTGGCCATTGAATCTTGATCCACACCCATTTGTTAGGATAACAAACAGCTTGAAAATATGCTTGCTGACTTCTATTTTTTTCTTTTCCTTTTTTGTCTTGCAGCCTGTAGCCTGGCTGCACATGGAGCAGAGCTTGTGAGTGCATGATACGGTGCTTTTAATGGCATGGTTGTTTTAGGAGGCCACTGTTCTGCCATCCTTGGGAGAGTGATGCTTTCAAAACAGATTATCTAAGTGAGGTGGTTTAAAAATGATATGGAAATATGATTTGGTCCTCAGGTGTGAGTGCTCAGAATGCTGAGGTGCCTGGGTGTTGTATTAGGGCCTGCTGGACTGCTCAGCACCTCCCAACCTAGGAGAGTTCAGAACATCAGAATAAGACCTCCAGATCATAGAGTACTTAACAAGGAAATTATTTCCCATTTTACAGCTAAATCAGCTTTCTGCAGTCATTGGTAAGAAACAGTGAGTGATATGTGGTTGTTTTTCTAGGTGCACATCATTTGCTGTACTTTCTATGAATATGTAAGGTATAAAAAAATTATTAGTTGCCGTTGAAAATACCATTTTTGATTTTATATTTAATGGGTTAACATTAATTCTTTCTGAATATTAAGGATTATGCCTGAGCAGTTCAATTGTGAAACTTTTTCTGTGGTCTTTTTGCAAGAATTGGGTTAGTAGTTTTGCTTTTTTTTTTTTTCTTCTAATTATTGAAGGATAAGCAGGAGGAAGATATTTTCCCTAAACCTTGAAGGAACACTGCACAGTTTGTGCATCTTAATGTAAACTATTAAATGGCTTCAAAACTCGATATAAGGAGTCATTAAACCTAAAGGCTGCTGTGTGCTGAAACTTTGTTAGTGGATGTCCCTTTTATGTCTGCAGAAGAAGTTGCTTTTTTTTCTTGTTTCAGTCTGAATAACCCTTCTCTTCAATGTCATCAAGCATGTAAGAGCATTGTAGTCAGTACTCACAGCAAATTGTCAGCAGAGCTTCCCACATGGCTCTGGTGATATGAGGCAAGCTGTGACCTTCTCTGCCCTTCCTGAATGCATTTTCTAAATCTTTATGGGTATGCTATAAAAAGTAGATTTTGTTAAGGTAATAAAATTGATGTTACTAAGTGGAAACTGATAAGAGTTTTTAATGTATTCTGGAAGACTGATTAGATGGGAACATTCCTGTGTTTCTACTTAAGTGCTGTTTAGAGATTAGATAAATAAATAACATAAATGGGTGCTTACTTTGATTAGTCAATAAAGCAGTTCTTGTCCAAAAATAACAATGCAAAATGAAAAAACTAGGGTCAAGCTGAAAAAATGTTTTGTCTACACTATTGACATCTTCAAATTGCAAGAGAGGTAGCTTTTGATGTTGGTGTATTTCCTCTCTCACGTGCCCTAACCCTATTCCAGTCTCAAAGTCTCTCACACCAGCAAGAACCAGCCGTATCAAGAGATTTATCAAAATTCATTGAAGACATGGTTGTACTAGGTGACCGGTCCCTGAAGAGCCAAGTCCTATTGTCACACAAAAATCAATGTAGATTCTTGGAATATTGAGGGGAAAAACTATGGAATTTGATAGTGATGATGGATCTGTTGCTCAGACTTTCTTGACAGTATTTATTTTAAAATACAGTCAAAATTTCCTTTCAATCTACTTAAAATAGATAATTTTTGAAGCATGTCTTTGTAACTACAAAATACTAAACTACAATAGAATTTTTTAACTATTAGCCTAGATTTTTCCTGATGCATCTTTTATTCTTGTGACAAGACTTTTTAATAATTAAAGGTAATTATAGCTACTTTTTAAGTCGTTACACCTCTGCCTTCTGATGCATTTAAGTAAGTTTATTCTGTCTTTATGTAACTGCTCTTAATACAGTCATGATCATTTTGTTAAAGTTATCCAGTGAGGTGGCTTTGTTGTATGCAGAAGGCAAATCTCCTGTGGCCTGAACTGGTATGTTGTGTCAGTGTTTAAGGGAAGGCAGAAAGCTCTCCTTTCTCAAGATCCATTGGTGGCTGCTTGAAAGTGTTTATTAGTGCTCAGGGAAGCTAAGGAAGTGCTGCTTGCTTTGATGGAGACCAACAGACGTGGTTTCTGTTGACACAACAGTAGTACAGAAGGGAGACAACTCCCTTGCTCCAAGGGGTAGGAGACTTGGGAATTTGTAGTCTGCCTTCAGAGCATCCATGGACGTAACCAAATTTTTTAAAAATCAGCATTGGATTTGGCCCAACACTACCAAATAGCAGAAGAGGGTTGTGTTCAGTTTAATTATTCTGGAAAAAAATGGGGTTTGGATCTTGCCACAGGGCTGTTTCAGATTTTTAACAAGGAAATTCTGTACACCAGCATGTAACAGATAATAGCAGCCTCAATTAACAAAGAGTTATAAGCTTTACCTTTTGAAAGTCTGGCTTTTAGTGTAGCTCCTCTGAGCTCCTGACTGGATCTGTGGAAATGCCTTAGACACAGACACGCCTGTCAGATTTCTTTTGCACTTGCTTCAGCATTGACGAAGAGTAATCTTTGATGTGATACCAAATGCATAGAAGGGTCTTAATATCCATACAGTTTAATTTGAAATCTGAGATATTAAAGGGCTTGGAATGTATACAGAGAATGAATTTTTCTCTTGCATGTGAGTAATACATCCAGACCAATAGTAATGTCTTCTTCTCAGATAATCTACAGTGATTTTAGGATATGTTGCTATTCTGTGTTTCAATCACTATATATTTAAGCCTTTGGAAGGGTAGAATGCAGTTGGTGAGATATGCAAGAGAGAGGATACTTTCCCTTGATCCCTTTCACACAAATAATTGGAGTAGGTATAATAATGTGTAGGAGGCAGTCACATCATCTGAGGGTCTCAGTCTGCTGCAGTATGTGAACAGAAACAGTAAGATGGGGTTTGGCCTGCAGCATTATGGAATTCCAGATATGTTCAAGTCAGAAAGAGATTTTGGAATTAGATGGGCAGGTCATCTGGATTGTCTGCAGTTAAAAGGATACAGATTTGCTGTATCATGGTAATTGCTTGCTTGTAGCCAGTGTTTATTCAGTGCAATACGGTCAAGGGATTGACACCATAATCTTTTCTTTAAGAGGAAGAATAATCCGTGTAGTTAAAGAATGCTTTTATGTCACTGAATACTTTTATACTGCATGCAGATTTTTAACTCAATTAACTATTTCACCAGGAAGTAATAATTTCAATGAAAATAGTTTGCTTGCTACAGAAGAAGGAAGCCTGAGGACTGAAATAACTCTCAAGGCATTTTTGCCAATTGTCTTTGAAATGTACAGAAATATTGATTTCAAAATAGTATTAAGTTTGTTACATTTAAGAATCCAGGTGTGATTGCTGAGAAACAATGTTCATTAGTGTTGAAGTAGCTCATTTGAAATATAATCAAAGGACTCTGCACCAGAGCAAATCTTCATAGCTTGTACTTTCTCAGCAGTGCAAATCATCTTAGCTTGTGCTTTCTCAAAGAGAATTGTCAGCATCACCCTTGCTAAGGGTTTTATAGGAGCTATTTTTGATATCATCTCTTTTTTTAGCAAATATGGTTTGTTAGCCTGCGTTTCTCTGTAGTAGTTTTTTCATCTTCCAGAGAATCCAAAGATTTCCCCTGAAAGGTATGATTTTTATTTTTTTTAATAACAGACCCCAACATTAAAAGATTACAAGATTTATCAAGGTAGATGTACAGTGACTGTGTTCTTCAGCTAAACAAGTACATAATACTCTTCACTTAAACATAGTTTAATGCAGTGCATGGGTTTATTGGGAGCCATTGGAGTTTCCTAGAGGCTGACACTGTTTTTCAGAGGTGGATGCTGCTGTTGTGCAGGGATAGAACGTGAAGCCACACAGCCTCTTCCCACTGCTGCCATGTGGAGAGTAGGCTGCTCCTGGCAGTCATAAGAGAAAAGCAGAAGCCTTGTTGGAGATGTGGAAATTTCTGCCAGAATTCAAGGTTTTTTGTGTTTTACTCCCCTTAGTCAATCTGTCCTTTGCTTATTATTTGCTTATTATTAAAGTCCTATGCATTTCTTCAGAAACATCTGGGCTTGCCTTTAGAAATGCCAAAACTTTGCAGAGATTGAGTGCTTGTCCAGTTTACTTACCAACACAGACATTTTGTGATTAAGGCTGTAGGTCAAAGTCCAAATGTGATTCTGAGCTATTCTTGGGATATGTGCCCTTGACATTAAAGGACTACAAATGTCCTTTTTACAGTATTTACCTATCATACCTTCACTTTAAACCAAGTGGTGGTAGGACAGATTTCTGCATTCAGGGCTAGCTCTGAATTGAAGGCTGGCAGGAGGAGCACAGTAAGATTTTTTAAAAAATCAGATGCTTACTAGTAATTGGTAGAAATTGGCAGAAAAAGTGACTCCTCTTGGGGAAGGGGAGTTTCTGTGTAGCTTAATATTGGTTGCTAAGTCATGTGCAACTCCATCCTCTTACCTGCTTCTGATCAGTGGTTTACAGCCTCCAGGATGTGCTGCTAATTGTCCTCACCGAGTTATTTTAAGGTAGCTCGTGTACCTGTGTGGTACATGCTGAAGGTGCTTTCTGAGCTCACACATTTGGAAACCCGAGGCAGTGCAGAGGTGCAGCAGTTTTCTGTTTATAGAACTGGGTCAGTGAGTGTGCCTTAAGTCTGACCTCCACCAGGACACTCTTTGCAGGTGCAGTTCCAGATTTTCTATTCTATGCCGATTCAAATATAGATGATGAGAAGAGTGATGACTAGCACTGGCAGGAAAGCTGCAGTCCTGAATATGTCAAGAGAGAAAAGCTATTTTCCTCTGGGAGTTTAGAGAACATGTAACAGAACAAAATTCCTGAATATAAGGGATCTTTTTAAGTAAAAGGTAGGTAAATCAGACAAAAAGGGAAAGATTATAAATATTCCTTATGGGAATATGACTTGTGAGAGCAGAAATAGTCTCACAGGTAAAGAGAAATTTAACATCTTAAATCTGAAAAAACAATAGGTAGTTGTTGTTCTTTCAGACTTGGAGATTCTGACTGAAAACCATAACAGCAATATAGTCCAAACTGAGTGTTTGTTATCGGAGTGCTTTTACAAATACCCTTCTCAGTGTATGAAAGGCATCCGTGAGTGATTCATCCTTGTCACTTCTGCTGTCGCTGAGCTGCCTGCAGGAGGGGTGCGGCTGATGCAGTGTTCAGCACACTGCTAAGTCCTTCCCAAACTGTTTTTCATCTCTTACCTTTGTTGCTCATTTTCTTTTTGTGCTTGGAACAGCCTGTAATGTTTTGAGGATTGTTTGAGAAGGGAGTTTTCCACATTATGAAGATTAGCAATTAAAGCAGCTAGTAGTATTTGAAGATGGTGCCTTCTGTGATGTAATGAGAAGTGTTCTTGCTCTGAGCAGGGAATTAATGGCTTGTAATTTGCAACTCATACAAAATTGAAACAAGCACATGGCAGATGTAGGATGCTGAGCTTTGCCATTTAATTAAGGAGGAGCCAAGAGTGAAATTAGGATTAAAAGCCTTGAATGGATTTAGATTGTTAGGAAACAGTGAACTGATAGGTCTCTATTAGAGATACAAAAAGCTCAAATTAGTATAACTTTCTACCATAACTTTGTGGAATTTGCAGTGCATGTAGATTGCAGAGCCCCTAGGTATGGCTTGAGCCAATCTTGTAGCAGCTCTTACTGTTGGGAAGATGACTTACTTTTTTTTATGTGCATATTATTATTTCATTTTCAGCTATGTTGCCTGTTAGCTCTAAATTAAGAGATAAAGGTTAGGGAGAATTTGGCTTGACAAAGCAGTTTAGACTTGGGGGTTTTATAGTTTATTTATTTAAACTGTATTTTGCAACAGTAGTGATCAGACTCTAAATACATTAAAAATTTATCCTCCAAGCTTTTAGTACTTGAAACCCATTAAATAATAAAAATATCAATACAGAGAGGGGAAGTCCTTAGGGATTCATAAAAAGGAAGAAAATTAGAATGGTTTTATTTATTTGTTTTTAGGATCCCTGCAAATCTGTAGTCAAGGAAAGAAAATCTCATGGGTTTTTTAGAATAGAATTATTCCTAGATAAGTTTTCTTATGCAAAAAGGGTTTCATATATGTTTTGGCACAAGAATGTTTTTAGGTGATCTGCAGGAAAATGACTCCTCTTTAAAAGCAGCTGGATTAGGAAAAGCTCTTTAAGAAATCTTTAAATGTGAGCTGGAGAGCTGTGGTAGCTGTCTGTGATATGTGTATGTCTGTGGGAGAATTTAGGCACAAATTTGTGATGTCAGCATTACTGGTATATTTGGTTTGAAAGTTATATGAATAACAAAAAACTAAAACTTATTAAAGATAACAACCACTTAAGTTGTTTGTATATGATGAGATTATCCCAGTGGTTATATGACTGAAAGGCTTGGCTTTGCTTTCTTTGTGCTTTCTTTGGTTCAGACTCTTGATATTCTCAGTCCATTTCTTTGTTTTGAGCTCATGTTACAAAATGTTGTGGAAACATCTTTAGTAGAAGATGTTGTAGGGCTTTTTATGTTCATATGTCAAAGTTAACTAATTTTTGTGTGTTTTAAGGCAGTGACTTTATTTTTCTAAAAGTTGGAAAGCATTAAGTTACTTTTGTACTTCAGCATAGTCAATATTATCACTAAATAAGGAAGGAGGATAATATTCAAGATCTACACAGCCACATAATATAATAGGTAAATTTCTTAACACAGTTAATGAATCTGTAAATCTGGCTGCATTTTTTTTTTTCCTCATCCAAAATTCTATTTTAGAAACCTTTATACATCTTAAATCTTTGCTTTGTTTTTAATTGTATACTCAGCTAAAAACTAGTATTTGAGTCTAGAATTCCTGCCCAGGTAAAATTAGCAGAGCAGTGGAGTGCAGGACGAAACTTACAGGAGTTTAAGAAGCCTTTGCCTAGCCCCTTTTTTCTGTAGGGAAAATGTATAGGAAGAAACAGTTAACAGTTTTTGAGAAGTGACAATAGAAAGGCTGGGTAGGTTTTGTCTCCTTTCCTCTGTATACATCCTGCATACAAACTTCATTTGTTTGCTTCCTGTGTGGTGTTTGCTGCCTCAGGATATTCAAATCTAATTTACGGAATCATAGAATATGCTGAGTTGGAAGGGACTCACAGGGATCATTGAATCCAAGTCCTTGCCCTTTACAAAATCATCCCCAGTTTTATGATTATATATTCAAATATAGGCTTGTTTGATGAGCAGGCAAGGAATGATCTTTTGTAGATTACTTTTTTAAATAAATCGTGGAAATAGCACCACACCTTCACTTATTACCCTTAAAGGCTATTAGATATTTTTTCATTAATTTTACTCCTACAATGAGTCAGATTTGTTAGCAGAAAAAATTATGTATTTGTTATCCTCTTGTTCTCTAATTTATTCCCCAAGCACAATCTATAAAACTCTGAACACCAACAGACACCCCTCAAAAAAAGATTTATTTCTTTCCTGTCAGTGGGAGAGATTGGGATTCTAACATTGTTCACTAGAGGAGACTAGAGATTCCCTCTGGCTGGCTGCAAGGACCTTCAGGTCAGTCTGTGTCTTGATGCAGCATTTGGCTTGGTTCCAGCTCCAGTAGATTCCTTGTGCTGGTAGTGCAGAAGCAGTGGAAGCTTTTAGCTACATTTGGCTTAGAATGAGGCAGCTAAAAAATCTGGCACACTGGATTGAGACAGGAGGCATGTATTCATAAAGCAGGTCTGCTGCTGGGGTGGTTTTAGTGTGGTTTTGCCCCATCGTGTTTAAACCTGCTTTTCCTCTCTTCAAAAGCTGCTGGGCTGGCTTAGCCATTCTTAATTGTGGCTTCTGTGTATTCAGCCAGAGCTATGGGCCTATTAATTAATCTGTTAATTTATGGGTGTTAGTTTATCTGTATTCATCACTTAGAAATAATTTTATTTCTATAGAGGTGTTTCAAATGTGTAATTTTTTAATGTGTTCATTACATATATGTATGCAAACATCTACTTTTCATTTTTGCTGTAAAATGGCAGAATATTGAGGTGTGCAGAAGGAATTGCTGCTCTCTGTTTTCACATAAGATACACAAATAAGCACTTCATTAGATGTCTCTGCTGTTTTACTTCCTTTACTTCCTGACCCCCCAGAAGGGTCAGTTCTGTGCATTCAGAATGGAAATTGTTAATTGAGGCTGTGAAAGGGTGCCAAGGGTAATTAGGGTTGAGTTGTGTGCTGAAGTTAGCATAATCCATAACAATTTCTTGTGACATACGACTGTGTTAGAAGCATTTATTTATAAATTTGGTCCACATTAAATTGCAGTTCATTTTTCTGCACAGCTTCAGAGAGTCTGTACTTTAAAACTGTCTTTTTACGTTTTCTGGGTCATAATTCTCAGGTTATAAGTAGGAAACATGTAAATATCATTCTTCTCATTAGCTCTTCATGGGTTAATTTCTTATACCATGCTAGATTAATTGCTTTATACAGATTTATGTGTTCTATATTGATTTATTTGTGAATATGAAGTTATTGTATTAAATCTGGGTAGAACCAGGTTCACGCTTCACCAAATTCTGTGTTTTCAGAAAATAGAATATTAGAAGATAACCTGCTGTCATCTGTGGCTTTTTTTTGGTAACAAGTGGCTATGCCTTTTGGGTATTGTATTGCAGGAGATCATCACAGAGAGAGTAATTTGAGTACATGTAAACAGAAGGAACAGCCTTTTATTTTTAATATTATACAAAAGCTTAAGAGGACATCCTTTGGCTGTTGTCATGATGTGCATGTATGCATGTTCTTATAGCAGTTTTAATTCAAGACTTAAGTGGTTCTAATTTTTTTTTGCTTTCTCCTAAAATTAGACTTGTTTCTGTAGTACAAAGTTTTAATACAGTTTTAATTAATTTTAAATGTTAGCTTATCAATGCTTACCCACGTGTCCTCACGTAGATGGGATAATTTATTGCTTTTGAAAAAGCTTTCATATTTTATTCTAATTTATACTTCCTGGTTCATTTAACGTTTTAAATACCCAAGGTATAGAGGAGTAATTTCTCAAGTCTTTATTTTCATTATAGAAAATAAAGTAAAAATAATGAATTAAAGATGTCCTAGGGGATAGTTGTGAAGTTCAAAGTACATAGTGATAAAAGCTTTTGTAGTCTTTGGGAAAGGATGAGGCTGGTGTTTCCTTTTTACAGGAAAAAGATAACTTTTTCATGATTGACTGATGAATTCTTTCAGAAGGCTGGATGCTGTTTCTTCTAATTATTCAAGCTCTATGTTGTGAGGTTTTTTTAGAGAGCTAGAGATCAGTGGCATCTGCAAATAGCTATATTTATTATAGTCTGTATTTTATGCACCAGGTACTTTGCTTTTGCACAAACCAGAATCCTGGAGATGCATCCCTATTCTTCATCAGTTGTTACAAATTCTAATGCCATGTCGTAGTCTGTTTTTCTTTATATTTTGTTTTTTGGTTTATCAATGAGTGTTAATATTAAATCTGGAAATAGAAACTGGAAAACTTGAAACTGTTCAAACTCAGGACATGAAACATTGTGAAAGCTGCACACAACTATAATTGCATTTGGAATATACATTTCAGACTTCATTCACTTATAGATTTATATGCTTATTTTATTTTGCCTTTTGTATTAACTATCATACTCTTCCATTTCAGAATGTATGAAAACATGTCCACAATGGTGTATTTAAAGGAAGAGAAGTTGGAGAAGCTTACTCAAGATGAAATCATTGCCAAAACTAAGCAAGTGATTAATGGACTAGAGGCACTGAAGAATGAACACAATTCAATTTTACAGAGCTTACTTGAAACACTGAAATGTTTGAAGAAAGATGATGAAACTAATCTGGTTGAAGAAAAATCAAACATGATTCGAAAGTCACTGGAAATGCTGGAGCTTGGCCTTAGTGAAGCACAGGTAAAGTTGTGGTAAAAATTCAAGCATTTTCAGACATTTCTCTCCAGATATTAGGAATATGCTGGAATATTTACATTTTTCTTAGATATAAAGGACAAAATGTGCTGTAATTAACAAAGCTAGTTACTGTTCATTCTGCTGTGTTGCAGAACTAATTATGTCTTCAATGTTAAAGCACTGAAACTCATGACTATGATCCCTCTTGACATCAGTGAGACAGTAATGTTTTCTGTTTAGACTTTTCCACATCAGTCATTAGGCAGGTAATGTTGGAGCACCTCAAGAACTGAGCAGCAGCATTTTAACTCTAAAGGATGGCATAGGAGGGTCTCACACAAACACACATATAAAAATGAATTTGCTCCAGACTTTGAGCTCTGATGTAGCCTTAAATTCATGTTTATATTCTCTTGACTCAGATTTTTGTATAGTAGCACATGATGCTCTTAGAGCTTAAGAATCTCTGATGTTTATTGAACATTTTACTAAACTAAAATTGAAACTAAAAGCATTTCAAAGTTTTAAGACCTGAGTAGAGAATCTGAACAATTTTGACTGGTGCATTAAAGAGAGGACTCTGAGCTAATTTCTATGGACTCTTAGTCGATGAAGATACCATCTGAAGATAAGTGAAAAGTTGCATGTTCATTGAGTTGTCAGGACTATATTTACAGTACAACTTTATGAAGTTTTGTACCAAGTCAAAAACCTGAAACAGTGTGATATGACAGTCATCCCTGTAAAATAGCAGAATGTTTGTGAATGAATTGAAAATGCCAGTGAGTTGCTCCTACATTAATAGGCTTCCTGTTGGTCTATAACTGTCCTCAGACTTCTCTTCTGGATTGAGCTATTATTGTGTGGTGATCTGGAATTTGGGTGCATTGGATCATAGTGAATTGAGACTGAGAGAATGAAATGTGGGTTATCAGACAGGGGAATGTAGAAGCCCTGGACAGACTGTCAGGATAGTGTATATATTGTACACACTTTCATGCCTTGTATAGGAGGAAAATGCTAGAAGATACATGAAATAAAATTGCAGAAATTGAGTTACCTTTAATGGTTGTTTGTAGAAGATGTGCAGATGAACTAGGACTCTGAAAAGCTAGTTCTGATTCTTGGCTCTATCAGGAGCCTCAGATGCAAATGTTCCTGCCTTGTTTGCCTCACATGGTACTTTGTGAACTGTGGTGGTGAGGAGCCAAGAAGTCTGCATTTACTGCCTTTGTTAGGAAGCCAATTGCATTTCAAACTACTCCCCTCAGACCTGATAAGGTTACTCTTCCTGAATGCTTTGAGTTTTAACAATGTAGTAATTTTTAAAATAATTTTTTAAATACAAGATACGGAAATAGATGTTCTTTGTGGCATGCACATAGGTCAGGTGATGTGTTATTTCCATGAAAATGAAAGTAACTTTGCAGAAGAAGTAGTCAGACTTTTCTTCACTTATTTCTAGCGAATAAGACTACAAAATATTTTAGTTTGCCATTGTAGCTTGTTCAGTGTTTGAATACATTGACCTTAGTATCACAATTTTCCTAAATATGCGTTCTCATTATATAAATGCCACTGTTTGACTTGACTAAGTACTTAAAAATACTAGAACAATTTTTAATATGTAAATAGGTAGGTGCTGAAGTCTGGAGTTTTGGACTGGTATTAGGAAATTATACCTGGAGTTTTCCTTACCTTTATAGGAAAAATTAGTTTATAAAGGCTTAATGAATATTTTGACCCATAAAATTTCAGCTAAGGACACCATCTATTTCACATGAAATGCTTAGTTTAAAACCACTTAAAGGTAATTTTGTTTTTAATAAAATCATGAAATTGAGGAGATCAAATACTAGTAACTTGGGGATGTCTAACTGATCTAAAAGATTTATATTCTCACCAGTGGTCCATTCTTGCAAGGTGTGCATCCTGGGACTGCTGCCAGCTGTTCTACATTTGTCAGTGGGTGATTGCATAAACAGTGAAGGGAGAATATCTTCTGCTGGTAGTGTTTGGCTTTCACTTAGTAAGCTCCTTTTTCATTTAGCTTTGCTCAGCAAAAAAATTCCCAGTCCAAGTAAGCTGCTTTTATGGGTGTTCTATTTTTTGTCCTTAATGTGACTGTGTTTGAAAGTCTGCACACTCAGGCTTATGATTAGTAATATAAAGTGCATCTATAAATTGTGTATTCAGTTGCACATTTAGATCTCAGTTGAGTAAGTGTCCCTTTGAAGTATTACCATTATGCTGAGGTGTTCATTTTGAGGAGCTATAAGCATGTATACAAATCCTTTTTTTGTCTTGAAGATGCTAAATTAGAACTCCATATTAGTTCTTAGGTTATTTTTGTGATCTTGCAAGTTGAAAGTATTACTGCTCCATTTTATGTTAGTGGAACAAAAATTTCCAGTTCAATAATCTAGTTCAAATTTTTCATGTATTTTAAGATTATATTTAATGTTCAGGGAATTCTGAGACAATTTTAATTTCTGGTAGCATAGTGGAAAACAGTTATTTAGTCAAGAGTTCCTCTAGGTTGGGACCCCAGCAAGAGAAGGACTGGGATCTGTTGGAGCAAGTCCAGAGGAGGCACATGGCAGCAATCAGGGGGCTGGAGCTCCTCTGCTCTGAAGACAGGCTGAAAGAGGTAGAGAAGAGAAGGCTGCAGGGCGACCTCAGAGCCCCTTCCAGGGCTAGAAGGGGTTACAAGAGAGCTGCAGAGGGACTTTTCAAAGAAAAGATAAGACAAGTGATAGTGATAAAACAAGGCAGATGGCTTCAAACTGAAAGAAAGTAGGTTTAGATTGGATTTAGGAAGAAATTCTTCCCTATGAGGATGGTGAGGTAGTGGAACAGGTGCCCTGTCCCTGGGTGTTCAAGGCTAGGTTGGATGGGGCTTTGAGAACTCTGGTCTGGTGGAAGGTGTCCCTGCCCATGGCAGGGGGCTGGAAAGAGATGATCTTAGAGGCCCTTTCCAACCCAAACCATTCTGTGATTCTAAATGGTAAAAAGGTTTAGAGGAAAAGTGAGAGCCATATCTAAAAAGAATAGACATGGGAATGTTTACTAGATTTCACAGCTGACATAGGTTTAAATAATGAAAGCCTTGTATGTTATGAACAAGACTGCATTCTGGGGGAAGTATGTCATGTGACACATTCTGCTTTTCAGGTAATGATGGCCTTGTCAAATCACTTAAATGCAGTGGAATCAGAGAAGCAGAAATTGCGGGCTCAGGTTCGCCGGCTATGCCAGGAGAATCAGTGGCTACGGGATGAACTAGCCAATACCCAGCAGAAACTACAGAAAAGTGAGCAGTCTGTAGCTCAGCTGGAGGAAGAAAAGAAACATCTAGAATTCATGAATCAATTAAAAAAATACGATGATGATATTTCACCATCAGTAAGTACCTGCATAGTAAAACATTTACATGGGTTGTAATCTGCCTGTTTAACAAGAAATAACAGATACATTTCATTAGTCCCTAACATATATTTATCCTTAAAATACTACCTTGTACTAGTGTCACATAGTTTGCAGAATGATTCAGAGAGCTCATTCTTATTTTACTGTCTGCAGATAATAAAACACATGAAAAATAAAAGTGATAAATACTCATTTAGTATCATATAAGTGTGAAAGTGTGAGGAACTGGACCAAAGCAAAAATCTCACTTCTATAAACACAGCAGTTAAAATAAGTGAGAAATCTAAGCTGTGAGAGATTTTAAGTATCTGGAGGACTTGATTTATTTTGACTGTAGGAAAAATACTCAATTTTTGTCTAGTGAAATCAGTGTATAGCTTTTGTATCTGTTAAGAATTTACACAAGGATAAGATGCTACTGAATTCCCTTTCAAGACCATCTGCCTGACACTGTGATTATCTGCATATATACAAGCCCCTTGTGTATTCTTAGGTTTAGAGAGAAAATGGACACAACTTTAATTTACAGAAGGAACTTATTACTTTAAAAAACTTCTGATTAATTTGCCCTTTTTTTTATAATTTTATTTTGCTTTCTTAGGTCAGGTGGCACTGTAGAGAAGGATCTTATTTTGTGTGTTCAGACCTCAGTGATGTCTTGGAAAGTGCAGTTTCTCATAACTAATTATTTCAGCAATTTTAATGGTTGAAGATGGGTGGGATTTAGTAATGCTTAACTGACTGCTTGACTAATCCTTTTTAACATACTGTATGTGGTGAGAGTTGTTTTGGTCAGTTGCACCCGGAATTTTTCAGTTCTGTTCCATGACTTGGTATTTGTAGATGAATTTTCTAGTGAAGCTTGTTCAGAAAAGGGGCTGAGGAGAGAATATTGGGATTTTGATGTGCTACATTGTCAGACTGTGATCTGCAGATTGATTAGTGCTATTATTTGAAGTTTAATTAACAAATAGAGTCTAAGTAAGCCAAGCATCTTTATAGTTTTACTAACCATATGGACAATCTCTGTTTCTAGCCTTTTAAATAGTTAGTTATACAGATTCATTTTGAGTTTGGAATCAACACTTAAAATTATGAGCTTCCCATCTGAGATGTAGTTACATTAATTTGCTGGTTTTGCAGTGTCCCTGCTCTGCCATCATTGAATTTGAATGCCAGCAGCAGCAGTTGGCTTTTTCTCATCTGTGGAAAAACATGTTGAATGGAGAGCCAGAAAAATAAGAATGTGTTCTGCCTTTGGGTTTTCTCCTTACTGAGCTCATGATTTCGGAAAACTTCCACTATTTATTTTGTGTAGGTTCAACGTTTAGGAAACAGGACTGAGGGATGATCTGTCTCTTTGTTTTACATTTGAAATTTTCTTTGGATGCTTAAAATCAATTTATACTGATGGATTGTGCAGAAATTAATATGCTTCGATATGGAGACTATTGGAAATGAACTTACTTTCAATTGTTCTTGTTCTGTTTAGTTTTGGTTTTTAATTTTTGAACCTTACATCATAATTGCAAATTATTATTTGTACAGAAGTTGAGTACTCAGAAATTGAGGTCTCTTTATTCCTCTCCCTTGCCCAACTGTAACTATTTATGACTAAAAAAGGTACTATGGACAATTTTGTACTGAGTAGTGCTTACTCTTCACTGTGTACTTTCATCAGACCTAATGCCTCTGTGAGAGCAGATAATGTGTTCTTTTGTGCCCAAATTGAGACTGAAATCTAGGAGACCTCATTTCTATTCCTGGCCCTTCTGAAGGTGTCCTGTATTGTTGTGGGACAGTGTGTAAATACATTTAAATATAAGACCTTTGTAAAACTTTAGTGAAAATGTTATTCTTGTAAATTCTGATTGTGGGGTTTTCCTTTTAACATTGCTGATTATTAGCTGGACTGTCCTCTTATGCCTTAGATTTAATTTGTTGGGTTTGGGGTTGTTCTCTTGTTCTGTAGGAGGACAAAGATACAGATTCCACCAAAGAGCCTTTGGATGATCTGTTTCCCAATGATGAAGATGACCAAGGACAAGGAAGTAAGTGCACTTCAGATTACACTGTTGGTGTGTTTCTGCAGTGCAGAATATAAAGGTGCTCTTTACAAATATGTATCCATGCCTGGGGACCTCTAGGACACAGCTGGAGTAGTGAATGCTTCTGCTAGAATAAGGAATCCCATCATTGATATCCATTCTCTGTATTGGTATGTACAGAACTGGGGCCTAGTGTTTTTTAAGAGAGTTTACTTAGCTTCTGTAAAGGTCATCAGACTGATTTAAATTCAGAATTTGACCTGTTATCATTCTTTGGGGCCTCCAATGGTTAGTTGCAAGTGACTGAGGCAGATTCTGATCAGATAGTGAATCCTATTAATGAAATTTTTAATGATCTGATTTGAGATTTTTGTGGCAGGTTTCAATGAGAAATATTTTTATGTCTTCTGTCCTTTGCTAAGGTTGTCTGCATTAGTTTTAATACTAATTATGGAACTAATGTTTGTTGTCAAGTGAGCAGGACTAAGTAATATGCTGTAGAACTTGAGGTGGATGTTTGGTAGTGTGATTGAAAAAAGATCTTGGTAGATAAGTAAGCTCTGCTTAGTGGAATGTTTTTTTTTTTTTTTTGTGTATGTGTAAACATAGAACACATTGATGTTGTGGAGTAAGTGCAGTGTGCTGGGAGCAGAATGGTTCTTACTAGACAAATAATTTGAGTGAATATGCCTGAAGGGGCCCACCTAGCCCACCTATGCAATCAGCAGTTTCAAATTTCCTTTATGGGCATGCATACAAGATACACTGCATTCTTGTCAGCACAGTAAAGCTGTCCATAGCCAGCACTGAAGGGGAGGCTTGAAGAGTCTACAGTAGGTTAGTGTTGATCATGAACTCCTTCCTAGCTCATACTTGCTTCCCTGGAATTTTGTATTAGGAAGTTTGAGAGGCAAAGCTCCCTTACTTTGCTTTACAAAACACAAAGTTGACATGTTAGTGATTTCTCTGACCTTCCAAAAAAGGCTGAAAGGCTTCAGTGCTTTGGCAGGCAGTGACTCTGGATACAGGCTTGGACTCCTGTGATTCCACTGACATAAAAATGCTCCCACTTTATGTTCAAGTGTTTTTTGCTTAATAGAAAGGAGAGAATAAAGTCAGGCTCTTGGCTGGAGCCCTTGTCTTGTGCATTCTCTAGAGTTTAGTGAAAATGAATAAGAGCGAATATTCTAAATCTCAGAAATTGGTCAGGTGAAGAGAAAAGGGGTAGTATATTTTTAGGAGCAGTGAGTGAGTATATTTTTGGGAGTGCTGCAACAACCAAAGTTTAGGAGTTACCAGGAAATAAGTGGCTAAGCCTGAAGGTTAGTGAGTAAAACTTAAATGTTGACTTTGACTCAGGGCGTTTTGTCTTGCAGCTGTTATTTCTGACATCTAAGGTGTTTCAGTCCTTAATGTGCTAACATTAAGTGCTTCTTGGCGTAGCAAACAAAGGGAAACAAAAAAGAATTGTATTTAGAGAAAAAGAATAAAAGAAAAATCTTTTCTGCAGCTATTCAGCTTATCTATGTTACTGTTCCTTCCATATGAAAACAACGATATTTGAAAGTGCAAAATTATGATATAATCTTGAAAATGTTAATGATTTGCTGAGCCAAAATAGTTTCCTGCTTTCTTCATTACTTCATTACTTTTGGCCCTTTGAGCTACTAGAATTGTAAAAATAATAGTAATACAATACTGGACAGGATATGAAGAACAAAACAGTTGTATTTCCACTGTCATTGTTCAAGATGCCCTGACTGCTGTGAAGTATGTTCTAATGCTAATTCTGTGTATTGAAGAAATAAAATTCAGTGAGTCTCATTTTGTGCCACTAAGCACTCATGTGAGATGTTTTATTTACAGTAATCTTTTATAATAGTTGAAATTTTGTGATTTCTTTCAGTTCAACAGCAGCATAGCAGTGCAGCAGCTGCTGCCCAGCAAGGTGGCTATGAAATTCCAGCAAGATTACGGACCCTACATAATCTTGTTATCCAGTATGCTTCCCAAGGTAGATATGAGGTTGCTGTACCTCTCTGTAAACAAGCCCTTGAAGATCTGGAGAAGACTTCAGGTCATGACCATCCTGATGTTGCCACTATGTTGAACATACTTGCTTTGGTGTACAGGTTTGTATACTGCCATAAATACCAGTGAAATAAATACTTAGTATTTGGCTACAACCTTTTAACATGCAGACTAGAATTTTTTTCTCTGTTCTGTATTCCTTTTAAAATTATGATTAAAACCCTCAAGAGGTTCCCGAAATATTTATGTGTCTGCCTATAATTAAAAGTCAAACAAGTTGCTGTATTTTTGCCTACACCTTTGCTTTGGGAATGTAGCTGGTTTAGATTTTTTTTTTATTATTATTTTTTTTAAGTTTTTTTTGTCTACTGAGGGTTCATGTCTTGATTACCCTCTTCAAGGTAATCTAGAGGTAGAAGCTGGACATCAGTGTGGAAATAGTAAATGCTCAGTACAATCCTCAACTAATAAACTGCTTACAGTTACAGGCTTCACGGTTCTACTTCCTAATTTATGAATGTATTCTGAGTTCTTCCTCTTCTGTAGTAACATCTTTAGATCAATAGTGAAGTCAGTTTAATTTTTATGATTTTTTTATTCCTGAATCCCCAGTGTTAATTACATCTCTTTACAATTCAGAGACCAGAACAAATACAAAGATGCAGCAAATCTCCTGAATGATGCCTTGGCCATCCGTGAAAAGACTTTGGGCAAAGATCATCCAGCGGTTTGTATACATGCAATACCATAAATTTAGGTTTTTTTCACTGAACTTTTTTTCAACTAATTCTAATATCAAACTCAACAGGAAAGGTTTTAAGACCTGGTTTGTCTTTAAACAGTAGAGGTAGGAGGCCACATTATATTCTTCAGTGCTGTTTCACCATAAATAATTTGCCCATACTTGATTTTGGATTGCCTGGATTTTCTATGGGAAATTAATTTTTGAAGAAGGGTTTTAATTTGCTTACTCAAACCCCTTTATTATACTCAGATTGAAGGGGCACTTCTGATTTACTACTGCTTGTAAATGAAATGTAAATCAAGCTTTTACAGAATTTTTGTGGTATTTTTGTAGCCTGTGGGATGCTCAAAGTATAGATGTGAGAGGTACCTTTGTAAGAGAAGAATATGTGAAAGTGTGTACTAAATGACATTTCCATAAAGGAAGCAAAATTATTTCATGATTTAGGTGTTTCTTTCCTCTATTGTGTGTATACATTGAATAATAATTATTTTTTCCCTTGCAAATTTCAAGAGGTCTATCCTGTGCATGGAAAATTTGATAACATCAATGCCTTGCAGATGTGCTCATTCGTCATGTACTTGTATCAGTAGATTTCAGTGTACTTAGTGTTTATTTGCTGTTGACAGGTGGCAGCAACTCTTAACAATCTTGCAGTACTTTATGGGAAACGGGGAAAGTACAAAGAAGCAGAACCGTTGTGTAAGCGAGCTCTGGAAATCAGAGAAAAGGTATGAGTGGCAAATACAGAGCCTCTGAAGGGACTCTGTGAAGGAGAAAGCAGTTAAATGCTTGCTTTTTTATGCTTTGGTTGGGTAGATCTGCCAGATAAACTCCAGAGTTAACAATGCCTCATAGTTAGGAGTGTCTGAAATTCAAAACAGTAGGAAATTCCAGTAGTGCTACAGAATTGCTGGAGCACTCTGAGTATATGCTAAATTCAGTATTTTCTGAGAAACCTTCTTTAGCTTTTTCCTTCCCCTTTAATAGCTAAATAGTTTTTGATTTGACAAGAGCATTGGAATTAAAAAATGAAACTTAGCTAAAATTTTTGAATTGATTATTCTCTCTGTGGATATTTATTTTAGTCCATGAGACTGCATCTTCAGGTTTATATAATACTCTCCGTATAATGTTGTTTTGCTACTTACTTTATTCTTCTTATGGGTTGCTCTGCATCATTCTCAGTTTGCAACAGAATTGAATCATTTTCATATCTTTGAAATGCAGCTTTTGCTTTTGTCATCCTCACGTGGAATTGAGAAGGAATAAAACTAACATAATGTTTCTAAATTATTGATTTCTAAACCCTGACGTGATGATAAGAGAATGTTTTAATACAGTGTATTTAATTTCCAGGTCCTGGGGAAAGATCATCCTGATGTTGCCAAGCAATTAAATAACTTGGCTTTGCTATGCCAGAACCAGGGTAAATACGAGGAGGTTGAATATTACTATCAGAGGGCACTTGAAATCTACCAAACTAAGCTGGGACCAGATGATCCAAATGTTGCAAAAACAAAGAACAATCTGGTAAGCTTTTTCCAAAGTAGACCTGAGACAAAATTTCTCAGGAATTGAAATGCAGTTTTATCCACAATGTATTGTGTTTCTTACTTATAAAGATAAATCAAGCAGTATGCTGATACCTTTTGGGGGGTGTTTTGTTTTTAGGCATCCTGCTATCTAAAACAGGGCAAGTTTAAGCAAGCGGAAACTTTATACAAAGAGATTCTTACTCGCGCTCATGAACGGGAATTTGGCTCTGTAGATGGTAAGAAACTGAGTCCCTAGATTTGAATTGATGTTTTATTTTTATAGTTATGAAATAAAATTTGCAAGTTAATAGTGTCCGGAGTAAAATTGTTGTCTGTTTTTGGTGGACTTAAAAGGTGAGCTGATAGTATTGGAAGTACATTCATCATAAGAAAGTTTTTAGATACAGCAGCAAACATTTGATTCAAAAATACGAGGTAGACGTAGTGGGTTTATGTTTTATGGATTTTGTTTCTGACATAATTTATCTTGCACCCACTAAACCAAATTTTGGTATTTTTATGGAGGCAGAAAAATGTGCATCACTTTCTAGTCACAGGAAAGAGTCAATGCAGGATTTTTAGTGACATAAATAAAGACTTTGTTAATGCAAGCCTTCCATTAACACATTTATAGAATGGGGAAAATACCTGTAAATTGGGAGTTACACTGTACATTGAAGTAATGTTCATTTTATAAACTAAAAACCCCAGTAAAGAATTTTCATTGCATTCCATGACAGTAGCATATGCACCACTTAGTAGATGTCAAAGTAGTTGTTAGGATAAAAGAAATAAATTCATGTTTTCTAGCTCAGAACTAGACACATGACAAATGGGTGGCAGTATATACTGACTTCAAAGCTTCTCAGAAGTAACTGTTTCTAAGTTCAGATAAGAAAAGGAGACAGAATTGTAGAACTGTAAAAGAGGTGTGTGTTTTATTTATCTAATGCTTATAGTAAGGGGTTTTTGTGGCAATAGTATAATTCCCTAGTTCACAGCTTCATTTCAGAGTGGTGAAAATCAAATTATCAATACCTTGTAGTTTTGTTCTTCTATAAAATACTTTTCTTGTTTCACCAGATGAAAATAAGCCTATCTGGATGCATGCAGAAGAGAGGGAAGAATGCAAAGTAAGACCATTGTCATGAATCTCTTTTGGAGCTTATATTCTTTAATTTGCAAATCAGATACTTTTTTTCAACAATACCTTTGTTCTAGGGAAAGCAAAAAGATGGCACATCTTTTGGAGAATATGGTGGCTGGTACAAAGCTTGCAAAGTTGACAGGTGAGTAATGAATTTAAAGGACAAACAAGTCATTAATTCTCAACATCTCAGATTAAAGCATTTTTGAAAATGAAACCAAAGCAGGTTAGGACTATAAAAACTAAAGTACTAAAAATTCCAGGCCCAAGACTGATTTTCAGGAATACAGCAGCAGTTTTTAAGTCCTGAGGCTGCTTTTGCTCAAGGCTGGTTAGATAGATGCAGTAAGTGACATAAAATTTCAGCAGTTGTGTTCTTGGCAGTCCTTCAGGTGGCAGCGTAGGTCACCTTTCCTTCTGTACCACTCCTTGGCACTGCTGCCCTCCCTGCCTCTGCAAGGCCTCTGGAGAGGGCCAAAAATGAGGCTGCGAATAACTTCACCTTTACTTACCTAGCTGGCACAAGAAAACAAAGCTGAACTGCCACAAATGAGCATTATTTGAGTTTCTAAAGCTTCAAGAATATAGCTCTGTGATTGACAATGTATACTTTAAAGTGAAATGAGAGAAACAAGGATTTCAATTTGGATTATAGTTGGTGAAATTTTTTTTGTTTGCGCTAATTTTGTTCTATTACTGCAACATTTTTAACATGTAGGTGGTGCAGTATGAAAAAACCTGCAACTAGTACTGATAGTCAGTGAGGGTTTTTTGTATTGAGTATTTGAATGTTCATGTTTAACAAGCATCATAGCCTTTGCACTGTTGAAATCTCTTGTTTTCTCCATCCTGATTTCTGTGTACAATACAGTTGTTACAGTTGTTAATTTGTTTTTCATGTACTTGTTCATTCTGACATGCATTTTAACATTCTGCATGAGAAAATCTTTTCTCTGTTGTTACTGGAGCAGAGCAGTGTTGTTACTTCACTCAAAAATACTGTGATTGAGCTAATTCTGTGCCATTGAAACAAAAAATGTCTTGATGGAGTGTGAGACTTGTTAATGAAATGGGCAATTTTTTTGCTTTTGTTGTTCAAGCATGGTTTGAATGCATAGAAGCTGCAAATAGGTGTTAAGTAAAAGCTGATGAAAGAAACTTAATTATTTTTGTGACTAACACATGGTACAGTAATGGCCTCTATGCATGAATAAGCATATTTTTTGGAAGCTGCATAATTATTCAGTTGGATACACTCATCTAGAGCTAAATTTTCACCTTGAGGTGCAGCTGAGGAGCACAATGTTTTAGCATTCCTGTTTCAGGGATGTTGGCTAGTCACAGGGTGAGACATTGATACCCTTTGAAAGGGGTCAGCAGGTTATTGTGTATACATGAAGTACAGTATAGTGTATTTCAAGCTAGAATAAATTATTACAAAAATATAATAAACACCATATTAATTTTAGCTTTTATTAGTGAATTGGGAAGAGTTTACTGTGTGAGGATATATTTTGCAGAGAGTTATTTTTCTTTTCTTTCAACAGTCCAACAGTAACAACTACTTTAAAGAACCTTGGGGCACTTTACAGACGACAGGGCAAATTTGAAGCTGCTGAAACATTAGAAGAGGCAGCAATGAGATCTCGTAAACAGGCAAGTACGAAAATTCACTTTAATCATGTTTCTGCATTGTGGTCATGCAGATTTTCAACTTCATGTATGCAGAATGTAGAAACTTTAAGTGCTTGATCACCCTCTAATTTCAGACTGAACTGGTGATAAACAGATACATCATAACACTTGCAGTTTGGTTAATTGTTAGGGCAGTGGCACCATGTACTGGGGACATGATTCAAGCTGGGGATGAAATTATGTGGAAAATGAAAGAAGAGAAAACATTGTGTTGGCCAGCAGTCCTCATTTGGCTGCTTGTACTGGGAAACAGACTGTAGCTGGGGGAAAATGGGGAAGTTCTGGAAATCTCCTTTGCCAATCGTGCTGTTCTATTTTTAATAAGAAGCTGTCAGACTTACAAATGTTCAGTTTCTGCATACAACTGACTAACTAACAGAAACCTTTTGTTACTTTTGTAAACTAATGGGATAGATATTATAATTTCAGTGGGGACTTTCTTTTACTGTACTCTCTTTGTGCTCTCAGATCTACTGTTCAAGTAACCCTTTCTCCCTTCTCTTAGAAGGTAGAAGAGAGTTTGGGTTTGTTTAGTTTGTTGGCTTTTTTTTTTTTTCCCTTTTGAATGGTTTGATACAGTCTTTTATAAAAGTGTCTGACTGGACCAAAAAACATGGGTTGTCAGTTGGTATTAAAATGGGAAACAAAATAAGAAAATACAAGTAAACAGACAACATGAAAGTTCTTATTTTCATTTTTTTAATATGAGAATAAGACTTCTTTTTTTTTCTAGAAGCTTGCTGCTGAGTCTATTTTTGAGGATTCTTCAGAATTTCACTGTGCATCATACTCCACCTATACCATTAATCCATAATATATGGCAGTATACACACCCCTAGATTTAGATGTGTAGGAGGCAATGCTGTGTTACAGCAGCACTTTAACACTGCCTTTTGATTCTGGGTCATTCAAGTAATGCTCTTCAGTTAGGGAAAAACAGTTACATGGGAACAAGAACCTGACATCTCTATGCCACTAAAACAACTTCCATTCTTTTTCACACCCTTTTGAGAACTTTGGCATCCTTTTCGCTTTCTGTATTGTATTTGACTTTATGGATTTGCCATGCACATCCCTGTTGCTTTTGCTGACAGTGCAAAAGCTTCTACAGTACTGTAGAAGCTGCAGAATATTTTGTAAAGTATAAGGCATTCATCTGGGATCTTTTGCTGTCAGCAAATACTGGTTATGATATGGAGAAGGATTATTATAAAGAAGACAAAACTGAAAACAAGTATGATTTAAGTTTTGGTATTTTCTAGTTTCTGTGTTAAAAATTTTGCCTTTAGTACAGGGTTTTCATAGGAGGTACTTCAGCACTCTTAAGATATTTTAAGGATTATTTGGTAGTTGAATAGGCATGCTTTAATACAAAGTAAATATATTGACCATATATTTAGTATGTTTATTACAAGTTTGTGTTTTATGTCATTTCTTTCTGAAGGAAAATTATAGTAATGTCAGGTATTCTATGTCAGTATATTTTTTAATAACACAACCTGCTTCTGAGGTACTAGATATGAAGATACCTCTTCACAGGTGGGTGAAAACTGCATCATTTGATGGGTGGAAAACTTGAGAATTACATTGATGGCTCATGATCTATAAATTGCTTAAATATTTAACTGGTTGCCAGATTGCTTCGGATAACCAGAAGGCTCAGACAAGCAATAAGAAAAGAAGAAAAGAATAGCAATTCTTTTGGAAATTCAGTGAATTCTCAAAGTGCCAAATTGTGCACTTCATGCTGTGTTGATCCTTACAGTTTAGAAAGGGCAACTCGGCTGCTCTCTGAAAGCAGAATTGGACTGATGGAATTGTGGGCTGGTTTTACCTCTTGCTTGGTGCAGTTGTTGTGTGTAAATTGTAGATAAACAGAGCTTGTAACAAGATAAAGCCTCTTCCCGTTCTATCAAATTCTCAGGGTCTTGACAATGTTCACAAACAGAGAGTGGCCGAGGTGCTGAACGACCCTGAGAGCATGGAGAAGCGGCGGAGCAGAGAGAGCCTCAACGTGGATGTGGTAAAGTACGAGAGTGGCCCTGATGGCGGCGAGGAAGTGAGTATGAGCGTAGAGTGGAACGGGGTAAGTACAGTACACAGTTGGAGAGAATAGCTTAGGAAATCACCACCTAACAACTAGGGCTGTCCACTCACCAGCCTGCTGTGCCTTCAGGAGTTTCCTGCTTGATCTACATTATATTTTGTAATTTTGTAGAATCAGTTAATAAATGAAGAATAACATTTTGTCTATCATAATGCTAAAAAACTCAATTTTAAGGCATCTTTTCTGTTGCTGTCCTGAATGGTGACATTTCTGCAAGAATCCCAAGCAGTTGTATTTAAGGCTAAGTTGTGTAATGCTGATTGAGTGTCCTGGTTGTGGTCTGGTATACAATTGCTTGTCGGTGATTTGTTTTTACTGGTAGAAATATTCTGGCAATTAACTCACTTTTGCTTTTTTCTTTTGGTGCCCTATTTGTTTGCAATTTAAATGTTTATTTAAAAATACTTCATCAGCTGGAATCACAAAGAGTATTTGCTATGGAAATATACTGAGAGTTAGAAGTTTCAGAGTAAATTAAAATGACCAGTGTAACACTAAAATAATTCTAATCTCCTCCTTACCCAGCTTGCTGGAGGAAGGAACATAGCTTTTCATGCTGCTCTTCAGTCCATTTTAAGAGGCAGTGGCATCACATAACAATGTGATGGTGACTTCATGATGTTCCCATATTAAAATTTGTCTGGAGCCAGGACTTGTTCCTATTTGTTTCCCATGTATTGGCTTCACTGTGTTACACTGATTGTCATAAAGTAAAAGCATATATATATAATATGTATGTATATATATATAATGGGATTACATGTGCATTTTTCTAACCACTGTTTTCCTTTGAACTTTGAGGACAGTACAAGTTTTCAGTTATGACCTGGCTTATGTAGTTTGCTTCTGTCACCAGCTTTCCCATGCTTTATCCCATTGCTGGCAATGGGATACGTATTGCACTCTTAACTAACTCCCAGCTGCAGTTCTGCTGAAAATACTCTTTTAGATTATAAAAGTGGTGTTGCTTTTGCTGTATGGGAGGGGAAGTAGCCTACTTTGCAATATTGAGTGTTCTGAAGCTTCATTTCTCTTACAAAAGCAATCTTTTTCTCCCTATCTTTTTGTAAGCCACATGAGACAAAGCTTAGCATTCCAAAGAAACCTTGAGAAAACACATAGTGCTTTAGTCTTAAAGTTCTTTCCATCTTTGCTTTTGTCTCTTTATTACTGTTTTCTTGGCATTGGTGTTCTCAGTGCCAAGACAGTCAATCAGCATCTATTGTGAATTAATACTGCATCATTAATAAAGCCAAGGTCAGGTTTAATAACTCTCTTTTTAATTTTCATTTTGCCCATTCAGCATTAGAACTGTGTACTGTACTCCTCCCTTAATTTTTGCTATACTTTGCATGACTGTATGTTCTAAATGGATTAAACTTTTTTCTTTTATTGACATTAATGCATGCAGGGTTTGGATGGAAAGGGCCTTCTGGGGAAAAGCAATAGACAGTATTTCTAGGTCAATATTTGAATCTAACTCAGTGATAAAATTTACTGGTCTGAAAAACTAAATTTTGACATCTCAGGGTAAGCAGACTTCATTTTTAGTGTGCTGAAGTGGCATTGCTTCATTCTCATCTTTGTTATTTCTTTTTTCCCGCTCTTAAGAGAAGGTACTTTGTATTACATGTTCTATGTGAAGTGGGCAACTTTCTCTCCCTCCCCTCTGCAAGTGTTTCTCTCCCAGTGATGTTCTTCCCTCTTCTTTATATTGTGTAGGTTTTTTTACCCTCATGTGTTCCCTCCAGACAAAATACTCTGATTCATAAAGTGTAGTAGAATCTTTTATTTGTGTCTGCAGAGCCTGATGAGAGGCCTGGCTTTTCCATTTAAATTCTTCTGAAGTGGTCAAGCTGACTCTGTCTGAGAGAATAGGTGGAGTATGCAAAGCGACAAACTCAAAATTCTGTCAGAAGATGTAATTAAGGGCCTTCCATATGTAATGTAGTCCATATTAAGCATTGTAGACTTTGATGTAATGTCTTACTCTCTTAAAAAAGAACATAAATATATATTGAAGTAAATCTGCCAGTAACTAGTAAAAAAGACACATTTAAGTGAGGTATTATAGTGCATCTTTACATGTCACTTGTAAAGTTCATGACTTAAAGTGAGCAGAAGATACTTGAAAATGCAAGGAAATACTTGGTCTTAAAAATGTAAGGTGGGAAGGCCAAGATTTCAATCCCTTACTATACTTTTATATAAAAAATAACTGAGTACCTGTACTGACATTTTTGTAAACTGATCTTGCAGCCTGCTGCAGGACAGATGAAAATCTTTGTGCTACTCATTACACAGTGTGGAGAATTCTCTTTTCATGACTCTAAACCATATGCTTAAGAGATACAGGCTTTTGGGCAGGTAAGTCTACTTCCAGGAGTGAAGGGAAAACTATGGAAGTTTTCACTACCACAGACAAGAGTTACTCGTGTTTAAATAAGTGCCAGACAGTGGCATGTTGTGGTAGACAAAGTACAGGAGACGGTGATGGTGGGGAGGTGTAAGCAGCAGTAATAAGGTGATTCTCATTCTGAATGGCTTAAAAATTGGCAATTAAACTTTTCCACAAAAACAGCTTGTGAGTTTGTTTTTTGTTTACTCTGGACTCAGGAATGTTTGGGTTTTTTTATCCAGAGCTCATATTTTAGAAGTTTTTTGTTAATAAAGCAGTCAGTGTTTAACATAGGTGTTTGATATTTTTATTTTAAGTACCCAAAAGCTTGTCTGCTTACACCTAATGTTCTAGTTAGGTTTACTGTATAGAGTTATACTCTATACCTATCAAATTTGTCTTGTCTTTGGATCATTTTCAGTACTTTAGTATTGCTGATTGCAGACCACAGGAATAATTAGCCTTTTCACTAATCTAATACTTCTAGCTGGAATTTAGACTTCAGTTTACTCAATCCTGCAAAGCTGAAGTCTGTGTTTTAAGTGTGAACAACTTACGCAATTTAGTTTGCAACATAAATACTCAGATTAGGTCTTCTAATCACTTGATAGGAAGGCATTTTGACATTTCCAAGGATAATTTTAATTACTGTTCATTCAAGTTGTTACAGGTGAAGGCTCTCAAGATGGGTATCATGAACCTGTCAATAATGGTCTATGTACTTGCACAAATAATGAAAAGTGTGCAAATTGAATCATGGTTTATTTTAAAGGTGCATTTTTTCAGCTGCCTCACTGCATTAGGGACAGTAGAGAAAATTCCACTAGGATTAAATATATAGACACAAACACAGCTATGTCCTAAAAATATTTGTGAAAGTGAATTGACCCCTGCCAGTTGGATGTCTAGTTCCTTAAGAGAATGAAGAGAATTTTGTCTGGAGTTTAGGTGAAGACCTCTTTCTTCTTGCACTTTTGTTTCAAGGAAAATTCCTGACAGAAGTTAAAGCTGAAATGAATGCACTTTGCTCTATTCTTCCTGGTTTTTTTTCCCCCTTTTTTTTTTTTCTTTTTTTTTTTTTTTTTTTTTGATGTGTTAATGTCATCTGAAAAAAGATCCTTTTTGTTGTTCATGAAATGTAATAGCAAAGCTATTTCTTCTTAAAGGTGTTTCATATTTTATACAAATTGTAACTTGAATGCACAGCATCAGTCATGCTCATTTGTCGGTCCCATCTCAGTGATGTAGGTGAAACTGCATAAAGATGTAGGTTCTGGTAATTGCAAGGGCCTGCACTTTGTACTTAAGAGCTGTCCAAATAGTTAATTACTCTGGAAAAAAAGCTTTGAATTTGACCTAGAAATACTGTAAACTAACTGTTCAAAATGGAAAACTGTTGAATTTTTCCCAACAGTTTCATTCAGTTTTTCTCTCTCCGTTTCTGACAGGCCTAGATGCCTTTTGTGATTCTTATACTGTCTCCTGCATGACGGGCGTGCACCATCTTCAAGCTTTAACTTCTCTCTTCAGTACTGACTGCTGTGTTTTAGCAAACCCCTTAAGATTCTTGTCAGAGCTACACTTCCCTCTAAACTGGCCATTCCTTCAGTGCTGGTGTCGTTTTTGGTTTTCTATTTCTGTACCTGTGTAGCTTTGCCAGATATGTATCTAGTCATACCAAATGTTATTACAACCATTTGCTGTGTAATACATTAGTAAAAAAAATACCAAACAAGTAACAATGACCTTTATAAGTAGCTGTTCACTATGGAATAAAGGTAGTTAAAAGTATCACACAAGGTATTATTGAAATGGCATGATGGTGATCTTTACAGGAGAAAAACCAAACCGTAAAAGTAAAGCATGTTCTCCAAGTGCTTTAAAATGTATTTAGAGACCTATTATATGGTTAACATCAATATGGAACTCTGGATGTCTTCACTTACAATTATTCTAAAGTAGCATTGCTGTTTAGTCTTTGTGTGAGATTTTGGCAATTATGCTTTTCTCTACTAATCTTGGTGTTCAGTGATTTGTGTATTTGTCTTTCTAACTTCTAATAAACTCACTCCAACTCAGGTGTCTGTCTTTGCTTAGTAGTGCTTTTTTCTTTTTCAACTCTTCTTTCATAATCACATAGGTTTTCTGTGGAGTAGGAAGTGGTCACTTCTAATCTTACTAAACCGTTGGGGTTTTGTAAGAGTAAAACATTTAAAAATAGAATTGTGGTCACTCTTGAGAGTTTCTCTGGGTCAGCACAGCAGTGTAAAACTTGAATGCAATATACAAAAAATCAATTTCATTGTGGTTTACATTTTCTTTAGTAAAAGTTAAAAAAGAAGCACAGACTTGGACCATAAGTATTTCTGATTAGAAATATTTTTGTTTAGGGATTTCAGAGTTAATTAAATATGCTTGCAAGTAATGTAGTTATTTATTAAGAACAAAACATGTCTTTTTTCTTAGACTGATGGAATGCTTTTGCTTGGGGCTTGTACTCTGTTAACCACGATGTGCTCATATGAAATGGTGGTGGTGAATTGTTGGACTACTGTGGTGGGTTTTTATTAATGATGAATTGTGGCTTGAGCATGTCTTCACATTTAGAAATCTTTGTTATACTGTGGAAGGACCTCTTTTGCTTTGATAAAGTTGTGGCTATATGGTATTACACGTTTTGGTAAATGTATATAGTATGAGTACATATTAATATCAGTTAAAAAGTAATAATACATCACTGAAATGTTTTGCAGCCAGGCTTGTGGGAGGGCAGCAGGCTCCTGCAGTTTCACATGTATCCAATTTCTTTCAGGATGGCACTGGATCTCTAAAGCGCAGTGGTTCCTTTAGCAAGCTCCGAGCGTCCCTTAGGCGCAGCAGTGAGAAGCTGGTTAGGAAGCTGAAGGGAGGAAATTCCCGGGACAGTGAACCAAAGAACCCAGGGTAATTCATTATCTGTTCTTAGCTGTGCTGGTGTCCCTTGGTCTGTGCCCCACTGTAGCCTAGGGTAGTTCCTAGGGCAGTGTTCCCTTCCCTGCTTAGCTAACTGCATATCATACACAGCTATATCTTAAAGAAAAATAAAATAGGAATAACTTCTTAAACTTCCATTGTAAGTTCTATAACATCAGAGGATTTATATTTGCTTGTAAGAATTAACTCTGTTTAAAAAATAATTTTTTTCTTTTTGCTGCTTTATCTACTTGAAGATTAGAAAAGCTTCATAGAACTACTGATAAATGTTAGTTACCTGCAGAACCATTTTTTTCACATAGCAGTGGAGAATAATAAATGTTACTGATTTTTATAGTAAAAGCCTGAGTACAATAAACCCACAACTAACATTCTTGATATGGCTTAGTATCTTGATATATTCTTGATACAGCTTTATGTATTGCTGTGAGCATAAAGAAAATTTCCAACTGAAGCCTCTGTTGGTTTCTATTTTTGGAAAACTCAGATGTCAGAGAGCAGAGGAGAACGTTGAAAAACTTGAGCTTAGTTGTGCATCTTACATTTTGGTCTTACTGAAGTCTGGCAAAAATCTACATTTTTAGAGTTTATTTACTGAGTCTGACTGCTCACTCTTCCCAAATGATGATGGATTTGAATGTATATAATATTTCTTATAAATCCATAAAATCATTTATCACTTATTGGCTGCTGCAGAGTTGAAATGTTGAAATGTTAAAATGTACCTAGTGCTTTTCATAGTGGCACTTCTGGGTGTTCCCCTCACCCCCAACACAATTGCAGTTAGTTTTACAGGGCTTTTTGCCCATGTTGTGAAAAACTAGAACTCATTTAATTGACAGGAAACTGAGAGTGTGAACTTGTGCTTTAAAACAGTCATATTGGAGAACTTGGGGTAGCTTCTAATGGAGCAACTGAATCTGAGTAATGTACTAGATGATGATGGTATTACTTGAGAGAGTGACCTGGAGGCAGGGTCTCCCTGTGTTCTGGAAGTGCTCCAGTGAAGTTTTGTCTTACTGTTTTTATAGCTGTAAAACAGTGGATACTGCAGCAGTACATGTAGAATTAGCTTCTTTGCATATCTGTTTCAAATTCAGCCTGATCTGATTTGTAGAGTTGTTACTTAAAATTCCACTGCTAGGCACTTGATGTTGAAGGCACTGAATAGAATTGAAGGTCAAAATTCCTTTGCATTTATTGTTCCATCATCAAGAACTATCTCTGAGTAAAGAGTTTGGGAATACACTATGGAAAGCACAAGATTAGAAGAAGGAAATGTGTAAATGTAAAATGCTTTAGGGAAACAAAACAAAAGCAAGCCAGAATAGAATAAAAGAGAGAATTTCTTCTTTTTCTTTGGTGTTAGTTTTATGCATTGGTTTTCTATTTCTATTCACTTCTGTCCAGAGTTCATATGTCATAGTTCAAGTATATTGTTGTATGAATAGATATATTTATTCATAGATAATTTTGCATTTTCTCCTCATTTTTGTGAGATGTGGAAAGGCTTTCAGTTTTACAAAAGCCAGGAGGTTCATTCCTTATTTTCTGTAGTATTTATAACTAACTCTTTCTGCAGGTGAAGTAGCTCCATGTTTATAGGTGTAGAAAATGATACTTATATTAACTGAAGATATTTGGCTTTGCAGTGCCTGTTACTGTCTCCACTTGAGTTGTGTTACCTGACCAGAGTTCTCTACCCACCTTAACATGAGTTACCCTGTGGGGTCTGTAGCACCAGATGAGATTGCCTCAGATGAAGGCACTCATGTGAAACAAAATTGAAAGCAAACTGTATCTTCCTTGCTTTCCCTTTCTGACAAAATCATCTTGTTTTTAGATGTCACCATAGTTCTCAAGGAATAATTTCTTCTTAAAATTTGCAATAAATGTATTGCATTGACAGGCTTTTATGTAGATAGGCACTTTCAGTGTATAGGACAATACTATAATTTCTGTTCTTGCAATAAATAGAGTTTTAAATTCTGATCTATATTAGCTGGTTTTAATAACAAATGCAGGGATTTCTGGTATTAAACACCAGCTTTGTAGGTCAGAAAGCATTGCTTACATATTGATATTCCAAGAAATCATTCTGATTTCATTTTATGAAGAAACTTTAGTGAATAGGATTATTTTTTTTCTCCTCTGAGTGTAACAAAGGCTTATTCAGTTGTTACCATGCAGACCTTTGGGTTTTAATGTGTTTGATAGCTGAATATTTCAATACAGTCATAGCACACACATAAATCTTCCTTGCTGTGAAGGCAGCCACTTTAGGTAGAATACATCTGTGCCTCCCTCCTTAACAGTGCATTCCCTGCCTGTGTCTCAAGGGAGGCTTTACTCTGAACTTGATTTACACCTCTTGTTTATTCTCTGCTTCTCTAAGTAGGAATTGACAGTGCTGGTGTGAGCACTGAGTGAGAAATACTTGAATAACAATACACTCACAGGATGAAGGACGGACTTAGTGTCCATGTTGTTGCTTGATACAGAAGGTTGAAGAGAGTAAAATGGAAAACTAATCAGGGAAATTGTTTCTTTACAATCCTGCAAATACCTTTTTGACAAATAACAAGTATCTTAAAACTGGTATTTGAAACGTGATACCTGAAGCAAGGTATCAGTTCTTTATCCTATTTCAGAATTCAGTACTGTAATAATTTAACTTTGATCAGTGTTTTTTATTTTTTCACTTCAAAAATATTGACCATACAGCAGAGCAGTTAAGATTCATAATCTAAAAGGGAAAAAACAAGCTTTCATTATTGCTATTATTTATTCACCAAAAAAATACCTGCATATTCTTTGTGGAGTCATGTTTGTAACATGGAGGGAACTAAAAGTGTATTTGCCAGACTAAAGTTCTTAAAAATGTTGATTTAAACAAACCCAAACAAATAAAAGACCAACCCACAAACAAAGAAGTATCTCAGGTATGAGTAATTTTTTTTTTAATTGGCACTTTAGCAAGAACCTAAAATATGCGTGTGAACTTGCACTGGTGGATTTTCTGTTTCCCTGGAATGTTTTCCATAAACCTTTATGCTCTTTTGGAGAGTTTTCTGTAACATTTTGTTTGTTTTACAGATTAACTTCCTTTGACTTCATATATAACCCTTGTTGTACCTGTTTCCTTGAATAAATGAGAGGTGTACACCATGCATGAGTCCTCGCTTTGTTGTTGCTAACACTCATGTCAGATATTTAAATTGTGTGCTTCTGGCTTTGGAAACACCCAGATGTGCTGGGCAGAACCAGCCAGGCTGTGTCTGCTGCCCTGTGTTTTGATTCATTGTCCTGCTAAGCTTTTGCTTTACCAAGGCATTTAAAATTTGTGCTTTGAATGTTAGCAGTGTTGCTTCAGTAGAAAGAAAATCTAGTTAATATCTAAAGTGATCAGTATGGATAAACCTTTCCATGTTACTGGAAAGTTTGCTTTAGCCAGTTGTCCCAAGCTGCAGGGAGCTTCAGGGTTAGGGCTCATTGTCTTGTGATCAATTCATCAAGTATGAATTCAGAGCCCTCATTTAGTTCTGAAATTGTTAAAGAGCTCGTGAAAAATCAAAACAAATGAAGAATATTCTGTGGATTGGACAGGCACTGGTGTAAAGGACATCAGACATTCCATGATAGGAATCTTAGGGCTGATCTTGAATTTCACAAAGCACGCTTGAAAATATTTTTGTTAAATTTTTGGTATATTTGAGAAATGTAGGTAAATTATTCATCCTCGTTTCAAATAGCAGGAGATCTTGCAATTAATGTAGTTATATTTTGACTGTCAGTAGCTCCTGAGTAGGTGATGAATTTTTTCCCCTTATCCATTGCTTTCCATACCATATTCCAGGGTGCTTGTGACCACTGCTTGGAGTGTTGTAAAGCCAAAAGCACAACCAAAGTTAACAGCAGCAACCATCTTATTTCCTTTCACTTTGAAATACTTAAAACATTTGAAAATGCTTTTAAAAATTTATTACAAAGATTTAACTAAATGAGGCAGAAAGTACCAAACTAACTTTTGTTGCAGCTTTTTCAAGGTAAATGCTGCCTACACAATAAACTCGTGTCTCAGTTGTTTTTTCCTAACCTGTTTGAATGTTTTGATGCTTTTGTAAGAAGCCACACAAAATTGAAACTGATAATCAATAATTAAAACTCAGTCATTGTATTAATTTGATGCGCTTCAAAAATTGAGATTTTGAGTTAAATCAATTGCCTGAAATGTTTAAGCTCCAAGGAGCTTGTAATTTTGGGGGGTTTATATGTAATTAGAAGCAAGTACAAACATATTTGAACTTCTGTAGTTTTCACCTTAAAGGCTGTCCCTCAGATCAGTTTTGGGGCATTGTTCCCACTCCCTTCACTGTGCATTGCTCGTTGTTGTACTTGTGTTTTTAGAGCTGTAGTTTTCAGCCATTCTGATGAGTTTATCCTTGCATGTTCACTGTCCTGGTTGCAGCATGAAGCGTGCCAGTTCTCTGAATGTTCTTAACATGGGTGGCAAGGCTACTGAAGATCATTTTCAAGTAAGAAGCCCTACAATACTCTTACAAAAATAAATACTGTTAGTAGGGTTTGGGATAAAAAGAGTGTGATAAATAATAAACCAACAACTTCACAGGGATTGTAAGATCCTACTTCAGTAAGGTGTTTGAAGGCTGTGCTTAAGGCATCATTCTCTGACACTTTTGTGAATTATGATTAATTTTAAGAAAGGGTTCAAGTCCAGCCAGGAAAGAGCATTAGCTTTTGTGATAATAAGCACTCTCTGGCTTTGGACTTCTATTACAATGGATATTAAGCTTATGGAATTTCACATTCTTGTAAAAGCAACTTAAAAATACAAGAACTGTTAAAGCCCAATATTTTCAATATTTTTTTACTTCAGCCCCTTTATTGCAAAAAGCCCTGTCATTGTAATTGTTGTACATTACCAGGTGCCCTTAAATACTTCAGTTGTTTCTGAGGTGGCACAGGAGCAGTCTCAAAAGTTTGTCTGGTCTTCATTGTGCTTCTGCTAATAGAAAACCTTATTTTGCTTAACTGTTCATGGTGTGCCCAAGTGCTATTCCTCATTGCCTGTTTTTTACCTAACAAATCACTGTTTAAATTGTCCAATGAGTGAGCAATGTTCTTCTAAACACTGCTGTGTGTTTTACTAACAAAGTAACTGCTACTAATTTTAGGAAGATAAAATTGCTTCTGTACTAACAAAACTGTAGGTGAGGATATTCATCACCGTGTGTCCTAAAGTAGCAGGAAAGCCCCAGCTGTGCCTCTTGTACTCCCCAGTGGTGTAATGGTGTTGGAACTGTATGATCCCTAAAGAATATGCTGCAGAGTTCCTGTAGTTGGAAGCGTGAGCAAAACTTTGCCTTAAGGTGGGGTTCAGCCAAAACAAATCCAGGGTAAAGCACAATTCTCTGCAGAAGCAGTGCCAGGGTGTCAGAGCCGTGTCCCAGGTGCCCCTGACTGAATAGATCCTCAGTGTGTGTTCAATTGGTGTGACTTCCAGAGAGGGACATTTTGTTGGTGTGTACAACACAATAGTAAAATCAGTTCTTTCTTTTTGAGAACTTCTGTAGTTCCTCCACTATAAACACCTGTGGCAATTCCCATAAACAGGCTCTTGAATTTCTGGGAAGGCTTAGGCTGGTATACTTTATAGTATTGCTAGTTAAAAACTGGGGAAAAAGATGTTTATTGGACTCCAGAAAGGATCCCCCTATCCAGCATGAACAGTTCTCAGCAGTTCCTTATGTTTGTTCCCATTTGTTAAAACTAGGACTTTGTTTGTTTGCTTGAACTATGTGGACATCTGCTTAATTTATTTGTTTTTCTCCCCTTCACACAGGAACGAAATAATTGTCTGACAGACTCGCGAGCTCTGAGTGTCAGTCATTCTGATCTGGCGCATTGAGATTTGGGACAGAAGCTAGCTAATATTCCTGTGTGAATAAAGAAGCACTGAGACCTTCAAAGCTTTGGTTCCTCATCCTTGTCCATAGGAACTCCTAGTTTGTAGATGTTGTTGGTTTTTTTCCAATGGACTGCTGTTTTTTTAAATAGGGACAATTTTAAACACAGCATTAGCGAGTGTTTTCTTCTAAGGGAAAACTATAGATATGTATTGCTCATTGCACTGCTCCCGTTCATGCTACTTACATAAATTTCTTTAATAGATCTGACTATTACAGCAGCCAAAAAAAAAAAAAAAAGCAAAATACAAACACATTCAAAGCATACCAAAATGCAATGATGTTGGAAAATGTAAGCAAAATTAAATGTGTGGCAGTAAATGCATACAGTGCTGGAATGAGAAGTGGATAAATTTATGTGCATTACTCTAGAATTCCAGTTGAGCGTTCTGTAGTGGTGGGGTTTGCCCTTGCACCATTGATTCTTGTAATGGTAGAAGCCTTGGCTAGTAAAACAGCACTTAGACATGACTTAACCACTAGACTGAGCTATTAAATCTTAACAGAAGTGATGGCTGGGGTAAGTTACATTTAAGTAGAATGCATAGCAACACCTGTGACCATAACTTTTGATATTTTTAAGTCTTAGGGCACAGTAATCAATGGATATAGGATGGTTTGTGTACATTAGAATAAATGGAAAAAAACTTTGTATCATTGAAGAATATTCAAGTTTTGGACTGCAACTGTCCCAGAGCAGCTGTTGCTGCTCTCAGGGAAACATCGAGCCTCAGGTTGACTGTCTCGCTTGTCCACTGGAATTCACAATCCCATTCTGCTTGCTGAAAGTGCCCAACGTTTCCTTATGCTGATCCCAAATCCTGCCTTTCTCCACACCAGCTGGTGACAGCAGAAGCAGGCACTGCACACCAGGATGTCACACTGCAGGGTGGCTGCTCTGCAAGGACCACTCCATGCTAAGGGCCCCTGTGAAAGCACTCGATGTGTCACTGTAAGTGACCTGTGTGACCACATATCCATGGTAAATCCCCTTAGGTTAATATAAATATGCTGTCTGTATACAGGACTGCTGCTGGAACGAAGTATGTATGTTTTAAGGATTTTATAGACATTAGGATTTCCTTTTGCTTTTCTGTAAAGCTTGTAATTTTGTTCATCTTTTGTAAAAATTCCTATTTGTGTGAAGTTGGATGAGAAAGTAAAAAAAACCAAGCAGTGTGTGTATAAATGTATTTGTGGTCAAAGTTGTCAGTTGGAAAATGAACAAAATTAACTTTGGGAAAAGCTGGAAAATTCATTCAAGGTCAGCACCAACTGAAGGAAGTAAAATATAGGAACATAAGCAAGTTTTAGTATTTGAACAGGCTGTGAAAAGTCATTAGAATTAGTCTTAGTAGGAATTTTTGACTGGGTTTGCACCTGGTTTTAAGTTGGTTACAATAACTGATGCAAAAGTTGTCTGTGTAATGCACTTAACAATGTTTACCAGGAGGTACCGTCTGAGCATCTCTGCAAAGGAAGCTGCATGTGGTGCACCTGCTTTAGAGACAGTGTAGGAATGGTGAGAGATGATGCTGCTAATAATTATGTAGAAGTTTTAGCACATAGTGCAATTCATTAATGAACTTGAGCAGGAACAGGTTGTTGCTCGGTTATCTTAACAATAGATACTCATATAATGTTGACTCTTGAGTTTTAATCTTTTTATTAAGAGCTTTTTATATTAAAAAAATATGTAATATATATCATTCTTTTTTCCCTCCTAAAGTAAAACATGTTCTCTGCCCCCACTGGCAAACTGGGCTCTCTGCACAAAGGCAGACTGAGCTGGCTTTGCTGGAAGAACCATGTCAGGCTGCCAGCTGTGCCCTTGTCCAGCCCCTGCTCCACTTGGAGTCTGGCTTCCAAAAAACCCCCAGAGAACTATTCAGACACAGAACTGTTGTGGTCATATGGTATTACTTAAACTGGAGGATGTGATTCCCAAAGTCATCTTTCAACATGGAAGCAAAATGATTTTTGCAACCTCTCAAACCACCAAACCTGTGTAAATAAGCAGTAAATTATGTAACCATGCCAAATGACAATGTACAGTCAGTTTCAAAGTGCAAGACTGTGGTATGTTTATGGTGATAGTGAGGGAACTTTCTTGGTCAAGATCTTGCTGGTGGTGGCATTACTAATACTGTGCTTTTAAATGTTTTAATCCTTTATATAGTATTTTAAAGTGTGGTGGAAGGTTAAGTTGTTGAGCTAATGCATATTAAACAACTCATATTTAAAAGGTTTATTTATTTTTCTGAGAAGAAACAAATTTCAAGACTTCTTTAATCTATAAATCCCTGAGAATAGTAGTCAAGTCCTTACTGTTAGGAGCCAGTTACCAGTTTGAGAACTTTTAAAATACAAAAATCAAATTAAAGTCGACCTTCCCTGTATTTGGCTCATGGATGAGTTACTGTCAGGACATGGTTTGTGTGCATTTATATTTCAGATGGGCTTCTCGGTTCACTTTTACACAAGATTTTATTTCTGGATTTCCTTTTTTAAGGTTCCAGTTATAGCTAAGTCTGCATAAAGAATATATTCAGAATATCCAGTTGTATAATTTTGGGATGTCTTCAGCACCAAACTAAATCAACAGCTCTGATGAAACACAAAACAGGAAAAGTTTTCTTTTCAAAACTGACAGACATCTTGTTAGGAAAACTGCAACCTTGGTAGTGCAGTTGTTTTCAATCTGGCATTTTTGTCCTTGACTAATATTTTAAGAGTGAACTTGAATAAAAATGTAGCAAGGACTCTATGTTAGGCCTCAGATTCTCCTACAAGCAGTGGTGAATCTGGGTGTACAGCAGGATGTGGGATGAATGGTACATGGAATTGTTACTGATGGAAAGGTGCCTGTTGCCCTTCTGACTCTGGTTATTGGCAGTATTTGGTTTTGAGTTTAGATCTTACCAAACAGTCTTGTAAAATGTAATTGTTTCATGATTTGCTCCTCTTCTGGAGGAGTAACTGACCTGTTGCTGTGGTGTGTCTGCACTTCACAAAGCAAAAAGAGTCAGTTATCTACAGTTGGTACTTTTTCTTATAGACACCTTCATCCCCCAAGCATTCCTGAATCATAGTAAATTTAAATGGTTTTGAGCTTGAGAAGTATTTGTACTTAAACTGTATCATTTGAATCCAGAGATTTTGCAAATGGTGTGGTTCTGTTGTAAATATCTAGTAAAAGGTGTGTGCAGTGGTGCATTGACAGTGTGTTTACAGGAGTTGATGAGTTTAAGTTACTTTGGTTTTTTTTTATGCAGGTCACATGTTGTGTCTGAAGGCTGCTAAGAGTGGCATTTTTGGTCACATTAGTGTGTACTGAGAGAATAAATGTTAACAGATATGATGCTGAGTTTAGTTTCATTGTCATCAGTTTACAGAAGTACACGGGTTGGGGTGTGTGTAAATATTTAGAATTGAGGAATATCTCAAACATGTAAATTGGATTATTTTTTCCCCTAAAACCATTCACAATTGTGCCAGTACACTGAATAGTTAAGGTCAATTGTTTAAAAACCTGAAACAACAAAGCAAGAAGCCAAACAGAGTGTGGGGGGTCTGGTAGAGTTCCAAAGCTGGAGGGTGCTTGTGCTCACAGTGAGTTGCAACACTTGGTTACATCTGCTTGTAAATGAGAAATATTTAAGGAACCACAGTTTTTCAAGGGTCATTTAACATTTCTTTTCAAAGAGTAGAAGAATATTTAAGTAGTCTTGCAGGATAAAGACTTAATACATTCTAGACTGTAAATCTTCTTTGTAAAAACTACTTCAATTTTTTTGCTTGTATAGAATAAAAATCTCAGTTGTGAAACCCAAAGATGAATAAAGCTCTATAAAGGGAAGGTTCTTAAATTGCATTTATTAAAACTTAAGCACGTTTCAACACTTTTGACACAAGGCTTCAATAGGCAGGTGCTGTGTCTGGTTCCCATGAGGGTTTGCAGCCCCACTTGGGTCAAGTGGACATTCTGGGCTGTGCCTGGGGGTGGGACAGAGGGACTGGGCAGGAACTGGAGTGACTGGGTGTTGGTTGAGCCTCAGTGGGGCTCAGCTGCATTTGAGATTTCAGGGTTTGTGTGTGCTCATGAGCCAGGAGACAAACTGCAATGTACTCTGACTCAGCTGGAGAGAAATAACCAACAAAACAACAGGGTAATGACAGAGCACTTGAGCAGGTAAAATGTTACTTCTGTTTGTTAGTAAAAGTGTTTTTCACCAAGTAAACTGGAACTTTAATTACAGATCCATCTGTGACTTAACACTTCGGGGCCATTCCTACAAGCAGTAAAGTTGCAAAAAAGAGTGATCAAAATATTACAGACTGAGCCTTCAGAGGTTTCACAGTGTTGTAGGTATGGCTCACTCATAGCAAGGCAAACTCCTGGGATTGGAGCCCAGGATTTGATGAGGCTCTTCTGTAAATGAATTTCCAGGTAGGGTTTGACTCCCATTAATCAGCTACATCTCTGTGGCTGCTTTTCCCAGTCAGCACAACAGGATGAACATTACCTTGGCTGCAGTTCCAGCCCAGATACACAGGGCAGGAATAGGAGAGAACTGGAGTGTTACTTGTGCTGTGTTAGTTGATCTTTATTGAAGTTGTTAGGGAGGAGGCATGGAAGGTAAGGGTTTGAAGGAGGTGGTCCTGTATTTAAGCTGTGGTACTCTGTTTTTCATTAGAGTACACAAAGGCTTCTAAACTTCATGGTTGGATTTTATTATAAAACGCTGTGCAGACATTTCCAAATACAGAGAATTAAGACACCTTACAGGAATGATTTAGACACTTGTGCTCTTTGCACAAGGGCCCCTGAGACATCTGAAGGGGTTGCAGAAGGCACTGGAAGCAGCTCATCCTTTCTGCTTGCTTTCAGCTTCAAGCTGTGCCTGTTCTGCCCTGGAACTTCCCCAGGCAGTCACACAGGGTCTCTTTTCCTCGAGTCATATTCAGTTGTCCCTTGAGAAATCTGCCATAGTTCCAGCTGAGGCAGTTTTCAGCCATTCAGCTTCCCAGCACATGAAAAGATGGATGCATGTCCTGAAGGAGGATGACTGGGGAAAGGCAGGGGAGGCAGCTGTTTCAAAACACAGGGTTCCTTGGCTAAAAGACACCTGAGCACTGTCACTCCACAAAAACATGGAGTTCACATCTGGGCCAGCAGCAGGAGGAGGGGAAACACGAGAGCTTGGTGAGTGTGTATACAAGTGAGCATCACTCACAGATGGGAGCAGGCACCCACAGAACAGAGGCCTTTAGACAGTGTAACTTCACCTGGCTTGCTTTCACATGGAACAGAGCAATGGAGAAATTCAGCCATAGGAAGAGTGGATGTCATGGCAGTGGTCTGAGAACAGCAGCAAAATGTGACAAATAGCAGAAAGATGAGAAGACAATCCACATGAAGCTCTAACTGAGCAAAAATCATCTGAGAAGTGCAATAGCATCTGAATGGATGGAAAGAGCTGAAGGTGCCCTTCAGGATCACAGCTGAGCTGCAAGCCCAGCAGCAGGGACACGGGACATGAGAGGCAGCAATCCAGAAGCCCATGAAGAATGCTGATCCAGCAAAACACAGAGCAGGGCAGAGCATCAGGAAGAACACAGAAACCTTGCCCTCAGGCTACATAGCTTCAGCAATGGGCAAAGAGAACAGAGGGGTGGGGGATGTGTATTGCTGTCCTTCAGATGAAAGAGGCTAAAGAGCTTTTTCTATGAAGGGAAGATACTGGAAAGTAGGAAAAGAGTGGAAATGAACCATTAAAATAATTTTTAGAGTGCTATGAAGCCAGATATCCTCATCTAATACAAAGGCAGTGCAATTTTAATTATTACAGTAAGATGTTAAAATCAAATACCTTTATGGTATTATTTTCTTTAAAATTATAATAACAAGTGGTTTTAAAATAGCCATTCTTTTTCACAAAGCAGCTGTTCTATCCCTAGTTGGCAGCATGAGACCCAGAACTAGCAGCAGGCAACGTAAACTGACTGAATTTCAAGTCCTGTTGGGTCTGGAAATAGAGAAAGCACTAAACTACAGTAAATGCTGTTTCTAGATGAGCATGCTATTAAAATTAAATTAGACATGAGGTCTCCCCCATCATGGGGATTGCTACATCCCACTCTACTAGGCAGCCTCCACCTGCCCACAGCTTCCCTCTCTTTCAGAAACCTCAGGACACTCCTCTCACAAGGAAAAGCTGAATATCCAAGTGTAAAAAGATAATCTTTCACAATGTAGACAAGGCTAAATGTAGTCATACCATTGCTCAAATACTTCACCATCAGCTTCTCTGATCCTGGAAGGACTGCATTTCGCTGGTAATTCTTCCTGAAGCAAAGTTCTGGTACATTTTTGGAGCAAGTTGCTTTGCTATGCAAAAGGGTTATTTTATTCCTTTTACACCTTCCGACTGTATTGTATAGTAGCAAAAGGATGGAGGGAGATGAGGAGCAAAAACTACACTTAAAGTCCTCGTGCTTCCAGTGCAGTGTGATGCTGCTCCAGGTGAGTGTCCGGGCAGCGATGTCCGACTGACCATCAGTCTCATCAGCAGCTGGTTGGACCAGGTTATTCCAAGTGCTGGGGTGACTCTGCTACCCACTATCCTATAAAGGAAGTATTACACATTTCTGCATGCATGGATGGATTTCATACCTTCTGTTCTAACAAAACTTCACTAGAAGACATAATTTACTGTTTCTCTAATGTATGTTGAAAACTATAGGTCTTTGAAGACAGAGGTGACAGGGTTTACTCACAAAACTTAAGTTCTCCCTGTGGCAAGGAAACAGCTGCAGGAGAAGTGCTTCTATACAGAACAGCTGTTATTCTTTCAACTACAGCCAGGGGGAATACCTACCTCCATCTGGACAGGCCTCTCTTGCAGCAGGAAAACCACACGAGAAAAATGGTTGAACTTTTTATATTTGAAGTGTGTAACTCTTACCTTGGATTCCATTTGCAGGTATATTTAGAAATGTTGGGTAAACAGAACACTGTGTATGCATGACTTTCAAGCCAATGTTTAAAACAGGTTACCGAGGAAAAAGTGAAATTTCACCAGAAAAAGAACTACAAGATAACCAGACAAAAAACAGTAATTGAAAACCTTATCTTTGTTCTGTGTCAGGTTCCAAATCTGAAGGACACAGTGAACTTCTCACAAACACCCATTTATGTAGCACCCAGCTTATGCAGTAAATCAAGGTTATAGTTAGGACTCTAACAACAAATTTGTACATTTGAATCTTGTTAATATCTTTGTGTCAGAAGTTACTATTTTGGTTTTTTTTTCTTAGCTCACTAACACAGCCAGCTGCTTGGGTTTGGTTGCTATATTTTTAAAGCAGACTGAAGGTGCATTCAGTTATATCAGAGACAAGATGCAAAAATACTCTTGTGTAAGCAGGTAAGCAAGCAATTAACTCCAGGGTATTTTTCCTGCTAACTTGTGTTTAGGGATTACAATGTTAATGTATGACATTTCTTTCTCTTCGCAGCATGAGTTAGTGCTGATCTTCAGCAAACCCAGCACTGTTCCTCACATGATCTTGTATCTTACCCTGCAGTGACAGAGTGGCTCAGAGCTGCTGTGTTTGACATTGTCACACTGTGTGGATGGATGACTCACCTAAAACTGCACTGAGCAGCTTCTGACTCGCTCACTGCATCCGTCACCTGAAGCACAAAAACAAGGTTTGCAGCTGACCTGGGGTTCTGGGTTCATATTTAGCAAAGCAGGAGGGCAGGGAAGGGAACCAAGGCAAGAAAACCCAAGTTATCAGAGCATATATTAAGCCAAGTTAGAAGAAACTTATTCTTTCAAGGCAAACTAAAACGGATTTGGGAATTACAAGCAAATTACAGTGTTAAAACTAATTAGCAAGCTACAGCTTACATTAATCAAGCTACTTCTAGATGTTTTGTTAAAAAAAGCCCCAAACCACAAACTCCCCACACTCACAAAACTGTTCCAGTGCTGTAGCTGGAGATAAAAAGTACAAAAGCCCAGATCTCCCAAAAGTGCCCTGTTCTCAATGATTTCACTACCTTTGAAGTTTCTCAGTGGTCTGTCTGCACATTGACTTACCCCTTCCCAAGGCCATATTTGGAGTGTGAATGTTTCACCTCTGGCATTCAGATGCTCCTTAAATTTGTGAGTGAACTAAGAGCAGCATCTTGCCTTGTTTTCTCAATACTCTTTGTGACCAGTATCATTGTGGCCTTGTTTTAGTCCAGCTCAAGTCAGTGCATGCACTTTAGTGCTTCAGTAATCTCAGCATTTACACAAAAATGCTAAGTTCCACAGAAATGCAGCAAAGTCCCTGGTGCTTCACTGTCTCCTGGAATATAATTGTGCCTGCAGGGCTCCCAGAGCAATCCTGCTGGCAATGGCATTTGAAGCCAGTGATAAGAAATAACTCTGTTATTTTGCTTTGATGCTCTGTGCAGTTGCTATACATACCTATTTCTGTTACCTTTAGTAGACAACTTTTGAGAACATTAACAGCCTATAAAAGCTTTGAGTAATTAACATTTACTGAAGTGCATCAGTTTAAGGAGGTACTTCAGTTTCCATCAGGCAGCTGCCAGTGGTAAATACACCACCATGAAATCTGCATTTACACAGATTGCTCCATCACCCTCCAGCCATTTATTAAAGAAGCAATTTGATATCATACCTGATTAATGCACATGATGGGAGTCCTGAACCTAGTGCTCAAGCTGTGAAGCTGTGCCCCAAAGGTCTGCAGGTAGCGAGCCTTGAGCGCGGCCTCGGCGGGGCCGAACTCGCAGCGGAACAGGGCGGCCATGGAGTCGATGACCACGAGGCGCACCATGCCCCGAGCCAGCAGCAGGGACAGCCTCCTCGAGATGCACTGCTGGAAGGTGTCCTGCCACACACAGAGTGACAGTGACACAGGGCAAAGAACCCTGCTGGGACAGCAGGAGACTCAGCTACAGCAATCACTGCAGCACGAGCTCAGGGGGTTTTGAACCGTGAAGGCAGCTGGTGGGTCTCTAAGTCTCACCAGCAACCACATCTGGCAGTTTTACTGAGAAGAAAACTGAAGAGACAGAACTGTAACCTGCATTTACCTGCAGCTCTGACTTTACTGATACGTCAAAACCTGAAGGGTGTAGTACTACACTCCTTAAACTGTTCCTGTTTTCATAAAGTAATATAATGTTCAAGGGTTGGAATGGACCTTAAAAATCATCCAGTCCCAACCCCCTTGCCATGGGCAGGGACACCTCCCACCAGACCAGTTTGCTCAGAGCCACATCCAGCCTGGCATAAACACTGCCAGGGATGGGGCATCCACATGTTCTCTAAGCAACCTGTTCCAGTATCTCAGCACCCTCACAGTAAAGAATTTCTTCCTAATATCTAAATTTCCCCTCTCAATTTGTACCCTTGCTCTATCTACATTTCCTGACACAGAGTCCCTCTCCCACTTCCCTGGAACACCTTCAGACACTGGGAGGCTCCTATGAGGTTCCCATACAAGCTCTTCTTCTCCAGGCTGAACAGCCCCAACTTTCTCAGCCTGCCTGAGGAAGGAGTGGTTCTCACTGGACACAATACTATCATTAAGTGTTCCAAACCAGTTATAGACTGTGCTGCTCTTCCACTAATGACCCCTTAACAGTAAAATACTGCCTCAAATCCATATTGATAAAGAATCTTAAAAACATTTTTTGTACTACTACTTACCAGGTCTGCTGCCTGCTCAACAAAAATACTGTTTCCAAATCTGATCTTCTGTATGATTTCAGCTGGAACATCTGCACGCAGCTTGTGCTGTTGATCTATGAGCTGCTGCAAACGTTTGCTTGGGAACACATCTTCTGTACAAATGTAGACAGCTCCTGCAGCCCAGGAAACCACAGGACTCTTAGACACAGTTTTCTTATCAGCACACAAACTACATCAGATATTCTGCACTCAAAAGCCACAAATATGGACCTGGAAATTAGTGTTGGGTTTGTTGGGTTTTTTTCGCAACCATGTTGAATCAGTGATGAACAAAAACCCCACTCCTGTGACTTTCCTGCAGTTGCCTGGTCCTTCCTTCAGCATCAGCTGGGATAACTGGATTTTTCTACTCTCCACTGGGTGACACTCACTGTGCACAGCTGTGGAGCACCTGATCACCTGCCCTTGGGGATTAGAAGTATCACAGTTTATCCAACCCACAAGCAGAGTGACACTGCATAGTCTGCCTGGTTCAGTCAGAAATCCAAAACACAGCACCATGAATTTCATGCTAAAACACCTGTGCTAACTTGTGTTAAGACAACAGTTCCTAAGTAAAACATTCTGGCCTTCTCAGCTACCATTCCTATTTAAGCTGACTGCCTTTTGCACAATGTTGCCTTAATGCTGAAAGACAGGGATTTCTCTACCATGAATTCACAGAGAAATCATCTGCTTTCTAAAAACCAGACCTGCCTTGAGCAGGATGTCAGTTGTCCTCCCCTTGGTTTACTTAAAAAGATGGAATGTCAATTTATTCAGATTTTATAGTCACTGGGGTTCTTCAAGATGCAGATTTGCATTTCTAGATAGACTGATGCTCCATTGATTAAATAATTGTATTTTGATCTAGAGTAATTGCAGCATTCAGGACACTGAAAACAGTCACAGGTCCAACAAAAACCAAACAGAAATCAGCAATTTCATCAAATTTGTTATTCAGGCCAAGAAATGTGTTATGCTGGTTGTTGACAAAAAAAATACCACCAAAAAATCAACCAAACAGAAATAAAACCCACTAAAACCCCTCAACTTCAAAAAGAACAAATTTTGATTCCTATGATCATAATCTGTCATGCTCCAAAACAGTTTGTTAAGAATGAGTAGCAAATATTATTTTCTAATTCAGAATTCTAATATGGATATTAATTTGTCCCATTATATTCATGTATTACTTATTAATATGGGCATATAAAATAAATTCAGCCAACACACAACTGAACACAACTGACATTCCTAGAACAGCAGAAAGATATCCTGGAGGCAAAGGAGGCCTTTGTTTACTTCCAGGATTTCTTTGCTGCTAACTTTCTTGCACTGAGGCATACAAACAAGACTAGTACTAAATTTAATGAAGTAACTGTTTAAATAAATGTATTTCAACATCACCAATTATGAGAAGGGAAGTTTCTAAGCAGCAAAAAAAACCAATGCACCTTAATTTTAAAACAGTAGCAAAATCTTCCACTGGTACAGCAGAGTTCTGAAGGAGCTTTTAAGCACTGCTATTCTCTTCAAGTTTCCTAAAGGATAAAACTCCTCACATTTAACCTAAGCTTTAATTGTTGTATTTCTCATGGGAAGCTCAACACAAGAGTGCCAATAGGGTGTTGGGCATCTGCTTCTGCATCCCTGTTCCTTGATTTCAACACAAACAGAGAGAAGTGCAGGAGCATGGATAAAAATGTATTTGCATCCAAACTACATGCAGCAGCTAGCAGCAGGACAAAGGAACAGAAAATATAATTGCTTCTGCTCTGATTAATCATGTAATGTAAGCCACGGGCTACTCACAGCCCTTTAAGCAAATTAACAAATTTGCTACAAATTAAGATCATTTGTACAGTCCATTTTTCCACATGGGTGGATACAGTTCAAGAAATTAGTAAGTTTCCCCTCAGTATATTCCTCCACATGGAAAATGAATCCATTTTTACAGTTCAGCACTTACCAGACTCTAATCCACCATACTTGTAAGGATACTGCACACACAGGCACAGCTGTAAACTAATCTGAGTCTTCCCAGCAGAACTTTCCCCAGCAAGCTCCGTGATTCCCACTAAAGGAATGCCACCTTTCAACAAACTGTCTAGCACTGGACATCCCAGGCTCAGCTTCTGGTGCTGGGAGGTGAAATGATCTTTATCTTGGTAGAGCTGAAGTGCTGCAGGGTTTGGGAGTGTTTTTTAATGATTTAGAAGAAAAAAGAAGAAAGGTAGTTTCATTTATTATTTTTCCACCAAAGTTCATAAATACAAGGTTTGTACCTACAATGGATGCTTTTTTTGTTGATGGACAATTTCCCTAATTCAGCCTGGTCTTCCCCCACCTCTCTCTCCCCATCAGAGCTACTGCCGAATGTCTGTACAAATATTGACAATTTACTGAGTTCTTTCCTCCTCTCAAACACTTTTTTTTCTTTCTCTGCATCTAAGGAAAGTTACACTCTGAGAGGATTTTGACAGCAAAGGTTCAAGCACAGCAATTATGGAAATAGAAAGCTATAGCAAGTATAAAACAGCACAGCAGGCATCTGGTCAAAGCCTGAAGACACATGCAATCACAAAAAAATAGATTTTAAGTACAGAGTTGTCATTAAGAATTTGTAGGAGGAGCTATTAGGTCCTGCTTGTTTTGGAATGAGGTGCTTATGACAAATCAGTTTATGAAGCTTTTAATATACGATATAAGTTTTTCAGCTGATCTTAATCCAAAAGGAGAATAGTGAGAGAGAGGAAGAGAGTGTGAAAGAAAAAGGAAATATTTCGTTCCTGCATTTAAGTGTTTCAGACTGGAGGAACATTTTGTCCTGTTTCAAGCAGGCTCAATCCTGAAAAATGGCACCCATTCACTTCCATTCACCCCCAGGGGAGGTGTCCTTAGGATAGTGAAATAATTCACTACAGCATAATTAAAACACTTCCATTCTCATTCCAAACCCACAATACTGTGTCACTGAGGAGCCAGAACACTATTTTCTCCCAGTGACAGATAATTTGAGTTTTAGATGGAAGATGTTTTATGCCCTGACTGCATTACCTGTGAGCATGCTGTTCCTTCTCAGGGCATGAGAGACTGTTTTCAGCAGACACTGGATGTCTGCACTGGAAAGCTTCATCAATCTCTGCAAGTCTGCTCCAGAGAGGTTTAAAATCTCTTTCACTGATTTTATGTCAGCTGAAATAAGAGGAATTTTCATAAATACTTTTGGCTGTCTTACACAGCAAAGTTTTCCCAATTTCTAATTCTCATATACTTGAGGTTTCTCTATGCTGCATTCTTGTGGGCAGGCAACACTCACTTTGAATGTACCAACACAAGGCGTAAAATTATTTGGAAAATTATTATTGAAGCATGGGCAAAACCCAACACCTTTAATGACTCAAAAAAATTATTTATGAAATACTTAATTACAGTTCTAAAATGTTAGTGTCCTTCTGCCTGCTTATACCCACAAACACACAATTATGTCAAGGATGTCACTGTGGTGACAGATCTGTTAGTGAGACACTGGCAAATTAAATTACCTTTTTTCAGGGCAGCAATTGTTTTAGGGTTCAAGTCAAACTGGTCCCAATCCATCTCCTGACACAGGACAGCAATGAGCAGCACATCCCGTAATTATCTGTGATTAAAGTGGCTTTTATCACAGACACAGACAAGAAAAATAGAAATAAATCAGTGTCAAATGTTTCCAGGACTTTTTTTTTTTTTCTTCTATTTTAACAATATATTTATCAGTTATCTTAGAGAAGTAACAGTTGTTCTGGGATTATTATTTTATTATGAGAAATATTGACACAATTATTATTTATATATTGATATTATTTTACTATGGGAAGAGTGTGGCCAGCAGGCTGAGGGAGGAGATCCTCCCCCTCTACTCAGCCCTAAGTGAGGCCACATCTGGAGTGCTGTGTTCAGTTCTGGGCTCCCCAGTACAAGCAAGACAAGAAGCTACTGGAAAGGGCCCAGCAGAGGCCACAAAGGTGATGAGGGGTCTGGAGCATCTCTCTGATGAGAAGAGTCTGGAGAAAAGACAGAGAGGAGATCCCATCAATGCACATCAAGACCTCAAAGGTGGGTGCCAAGAGAGTGGTGCCAAACTCTTCAGTTTCACCTCGAGGTGAAGAACTCTCATACCCAGGGGGCAGAGCACTGGCACAGCTGCCCAGGAAGGCCATGGAGCCTCCCTCTCTGGGGACATTCCAGACCCCCCTGGACTCACTCCTGTGTCACCTGCTCCAGGTGACCCTGCCTTGCTGGGCTGGATGATCTCCAGAGCTCCCTTCCAACCCTCACTATTCTGTATCCCAGCCCTTTGGCACAAGTCTTGTCTGATGGCTGTTTACATTTATCCTATTAAAGAATTCAACCAATAATCCCAAGTCAAGAGCTACTGGCAGTGTTAATTGCCTGTAATTCTGCACAGTGCTTTTGCTCTGGACTGCGGCTCACAAGCAAGTTGGACAGTCAATTTATTTCTACCCCTCAGGCTTTACACGGGGCCTTCATTTTCAAATAGAAAAAAAGTCACACACAAGCAACTTGGGATGACCCAAGATTATTCATGCATTGGACAGTCAAACACAGATTCATTAGCTAAAAGCAAATTTAATATTAAATAATTAAAATCTGTTTCTTGTAATGACATCAAACAGCTCGTTTAATAGTTTGGTCCAAAACACAAAGTTTAGCACCATGGCTGCCTAGAAGAGTACTGTGAGGTTTTTAGCATTATTCTGATAAACCTCATGAAGGATCGCAGCAGACACCAGGACTTATATGAGAATACATGACTTTATGAACAATCCCTTGTTCAGCATAGGGGGGAGACTGTGATGGGTGCTAATAATAGAATAAATCTAAGAGAGGCAGGTGACTTTTAAGTAATTAATCAATTTAAAGCAACATCCTGAGAAGGTTTAGAAGCCGAAACTTACTATAATCAACCATGATAACGACGAGCCTGGACTGAAGGGCTCCAAACCATGGCGCACTCTCCGCTCACAGGAAGCCGCTCCACGGATGAGGCACAGGGGAGAGCGAAACACCGGGAGCGGGTCACGGTGCAGCCAGGGGCGTCCCACGGGCCCGAGGAGCGAGGGGCGGACGCACGGACGGACACAGGGACACGCGGACACATGGGCGGGCGGACACACGGACACGCAGACCCACGGGCGGACACACGGGCGGCCGGAGCGCGGCGCCGCCACAGGGCCCTCACCCCGTCACGAATCGCCCGCCGCCGCCGCAGCCAATCAGCGCGCAGCTTGCCCGCGGCAGGCCAATCAGAGCTCCCCTCAGAGACGGCCCGGCGGAACAGCCAATGGCAGCGCGCCCTCGTTCCCCTCCCGCTGGGCCGGCCGGAGGCGGCGGGGCCGGGCTGGGTCACAGGTCCGGGCGGGCGCTGCGGCAGCGGCAGCGGGCTCTGCGGAGCCGCCCCTCTGTGGAGCCGCCCCTCGTGGCAGCGGGGCCCGCGGCTCGGAGTGGCGCTTCCTGGAACTCGGGGTCGCGGCTGTGGCGCCCGCGCCCTTCGCTTCCGGGGTGCGGGGCGCGAAGGAGGCGGGAATAGCGCCCCAGGGGACACGGGATTGGCTGGCAGCCCTCCCGCGGGTGGGCGGGGCTGGCAGATCGCTTCTTCTCATTGGCTGTGTGCCGTGCCCGTCGCGCAGCGCCGCGCGGCCATTGGGCGGCGGCCGTGGCCGTGGCGCGGCGGCGGCGGCGCGCGGGGGAAGATGTCGGGCGGCGACGCGAAGAAGCTGGTGCGCTCCCCCAGCGGGCTGCGCATGGTGCCCGAGCACCGCGCCGCCCGCAGCCCCTTCGGCCTGGACGAGCCGCCCTGGGTGCCCGACAAGGAGGTACCGCCGCGGGCAGCGCCGCCGCGCTTCCCTTCCCTCTTCCTCTCCTCCTTCCCTTTCCCTTCGCTTTTTAATTTCACTTAGATAATGGGTTAAAGGACTCAAGCATGGGGCTGCCGCTCGTTCTTCAGGGATGTGCGGCCCCGTGGCGAAAATCTGCGAGAGATTTGGTGTTTCGAAGTGTAGCGAGCTGTGCGGCATTGCTTTAAATGCTTATAAAGGTGGTTCTGGATGCCGTGTGGGTTCAAAATTAATTGCATAAATTATTAAAGCAATAAGGCTGAGTTAGAATAGCCCTTCTCGCTTCTGGTGCGAATGTTCGTAGTGTTAAACAATCAGTGAACAGCTCAGTCTATTTCAGCCAACTTTGCTTTTAAATACTTTACGAGTAAACAAATGTGATGGTGATATTTTTAATTTCATATAATGAGAGTTATTTGTTGCCAGTCGCTGCAGCCAGATGCACATACAACATAGAATCCATTGTTTGTTTATTTATTTATTGCCAGCGTTCTGTGGTGTGGACACACGCCAGTGCATTTAAATGTGACCGGAATTAAGATTTATTTTACATGAGCCAGTGTGAGTTTAAGCCGGGACTCCTCCAGCAAAGCCGTGCTTTGGCAGATACGGACGCGCTCGGTCTGTTTTGAATGGGAACACTGAGTCCTCCCTTGGGTAGGGATGAAGAAGAAAATTTTTTTCCTCTTCCTGGTATCTCTTGAGGCAGAAAGTTCTGAGAAAACAAAAAAAAAATCTGGAGGCTCGCTCTGCCAGCACAGTTTGTGCAGCTCAGGCCAGCCTCTGCTGATATAAAGGGTGGGACTCGCAAGTCACTTGATATCTTGCCCAAAACAGCGTTTTTTTGGAAAGTGAGTATTCAGCTCGTTCTGCACAAGTGATCTGCTGCAGTACCCTGTGGGAATTTTCTCAGGTCAGACTCTTCCATACAGAGAAACCTCCTGGCCCTCAGCAGCACAGCAGCTGTCTCTGCCTTACCGGTGGTGGGCAGGTGAATTTTCCGTGTCCTTTGCAGGGCTCTGGGGTCTGGCTGTGTCGCTGGTTCTGAGCTTACAGCAAAGGCTGGGCGCTTCTTGGGCGGAGGTTTTCCTTTGTGCTGCTGCTGCTGCCTGCGGGGGTTGCTCCATCGCCTGCACTCGCCTGGAATTCCCGACACCGTCTTCATCAGGGGATATCGTTTGTGTAGCAGTTAAATTTAATTTAATTTTGTCCCTGACCTTCGGAAGTGCCTGTCAGTAGTCTGTGATTATAGCAGACCAGTCTCATTAAGGAACACAAAGTACCTCTAACTATGTACAACCATCGTAATTGAACTAAAGATTGTTTGGGGGTTGTGGTAGAATTTATTTAAAGTAGCTAGATGTATTTAGAGAATTGAGTCTGTATATTTTAGCTAAATCAGTCTGATGTGTGTTGTTAGTTTGAAGTTTGTATTACAGTTCTATTGTAGGTATTCATTCTCCTTAAAATTCAACTTTTCCCCTGTAGTCTGCTGGTCTATAGGCTGAGGGTGTTGAATTGTGACTGAATGTGCTCAGTGATATATTGAGAGGAAATGTGATAGAGGTAAATATTTTAAATGCATTTGTTAATGCAAGATTAAGAATATGAATTGTTATTTGCATTTGTGGCTAGTTATTTTACTAGATTTCTGGAAGTGCATTAGAGTTCTGACACTCCTTTGGTTAAGAATTGCCAAAAATGTTGCAAACTTTTTCCTTTAATAAAGTACATATGTGTTACACAGGGAAGCTTATAAATCCCATGGTTTTGTTAAGAACAATTAAGTTTGAAGAGACAGGGTTATCTAGGCAATGAATTAGTTGAGAATGCTTGCTCTTATTACCATGTCAGACATAATTAAAAATGAGGTGTCTATGTCCAAGACAAGACCTTGAGTGGTATTAGCAAATGCTGATCTGGCGTTTCAAATCCATTGGCTTTTGCTGTGCAGCAGTAACAATCACAAATCCAGTAGCTTTATTTTTCTTATGCAAGAGGAATCAACTGACTTATTTTTTTAAAATTAAGGCGACCTAAGAATTATTGCAGTTGGTTTTGTGTAGCTTATAAAGCATTGAAATATAATTCTATTTATCATTTTTATGTTGTAAGATTATACAGTCATTATACAGTAAGATTATACAGAAATACCAGTTACTGTGAGGAATTTGAAATGCAAGGCTGAAGCAGGACTACTGAAAGTTTTACTTTTGGTAATCTTATTTGTAATACAGGTAATGGAAGTCTGTCCCGAGCATCATTAAACTCGAGACAGAGCTTAAAATGTTGGTCTCTGTATGTGCTTTGTCAGACTCAGAATTTCTTTGTTAATCACCAGCAGAGCTTAACTGATGATATTTCTGTTAAGGAAATCTTGGACTAGAAATTGAGTAGTGTGTGTCAGTTTGCCTGCAGAGGTGGCCAAACCTCGTGGTATCCAGCTGTGTCCCAGATGTTTCCGTGTGTGCTGCAGAGGTGGTGGCAGGGCTCCCTGGGCTCCTCCGTGGCTGCAGCAGGGAGCTGAGCTTTCCTGGGCTGGCTCTGCTCTTGGCTCAGGCTCTTGGAGGAGCACTGGTTGTGTGGCAGAGCTGCCCTTGGGCTCCTGACAAAATCCAGGCTCAGGCAGTGCCAGAGAGGCTGTGAGCTGTGTGCCCTGTGTTTGCATCCTGCCCTTTCCCCCTCTGGCCCCAGCTGCTTTGCCAGGTGTGCTCCAGGTGGGGTTTCCTGAATGTTCTTGTTTGCAAAGGTTTGCTGTGTTAAGGAGTGTTGGGATTGCTTTTGGGTTTATCTCTTCAAAAGAGCAGAGCAGTTGTTGATTGCTGTGAAGTTATTTATTGTAAAGGCACATCAGTCTCAAAGGACAAAGAGTCCCAAGTGTTCAAGTCCATGCTAAAAGCTTTGGGTATGGAGTCCCAAGTATCAGTAAAGTCCAGATTGGAAGTACAACCAGCTCCTAGTGCAAGGCCCTGAGAGGGCCGAAGCTGCAGCTGCAGCTCCTCTCTCCTTCCAGGTGATGATGATGCTGGCGAGAAGAAAGGAGAGAGAAGAGTCTCTCCCCAGTGCACTGATTCTTATTTACAAATTACCCAATGAGCTAAAAACATGAATCTGAAGCATTTCTTCTAAAGCTATTAGAATTCTGGTTCTAGAACGTAGAAGTTTACGTATAATTTGTGCATATATCTGCTCTGTCTGAAGAATGTAAGCAAAATTCTTACTATATTTTTATTATGTCTAGAACTATGTTTTTGACCTCTCACTGAAGCTTGTTTTCCACACTAGATTCTAAGGCTTTTACTTTTTAGGGCACTTAAAACATATTCTTACTTAAACTGACTTACTTAAAACTTAAGCTTACACCTCTATTTCATGTCTATGTGGCTTAATATATTTAATTTCTCTGAAGGTTTTTAATTTAATTCTTGCATTCTGTTAGAGTCCCTCAGAGGGGCCTCTGTTTTCACACTCCAACGAAGGAGCTCAGCCAGGTGTTCCCATGTATCACTTCTTAAATCACTGTGTTATTATTTATGCAAATAAAGCATGTGAAGTATAACTATAGATTCCTGTCCATCCATGGGATTCTCACCTCTGGTTGGATCCATTGAATTATGGAAATAAGTTATCACACTTGAGCAAACACATGAGAAGCTTGCAGTGAAGCAGCTCTCAGTATTTTAAATTAATGCCAAGATCCAACAGCTGTTGGATGTTCTTCCATTTTCCTCTTGCTAGATGAAGTAATCTGATACTGGTATTGGTGGCTGCACATGAAATGAATGTACTTGTGACATGGATTCTTATTTAATTCCTTGCTTCACATCTTTTTGTTGAAGACATGAGAAGTAACTTGGACATTGTGCTTCCTTCTCTTCCTTAATGTGATAAAACCCCTCCAAGCAATAAAGCTTAATTCAGTACTAGTCACTCTCTAATTATGTCAGTGTATGGATGAATAGGAAGAATTCATCTTTCAAGATGTTCTCAATAAATATCTTGTCCCAGGCAAAGTAGAAGTTGACAAATGGTTCAGTTGGTTCTGGTTACTTAAAGCAGAAATACCTCAAAGGAGCAACATCTTGAGCTTGTTTGTGTCAGGTCATTTTCCTGGGAAAATCCCATTTTGCAATGCCTTGTGCAACTTGACTTGTGATTTATTTAGGACTGCTCTTTGTATATCTTTGTATAATGGGTCTGGATTCAGAAATACTTTTCTATAGTTTGTGTTATGTAAGAGGATGGATAATTTAGTTCCTTACTAAAAACCACTTTTATGTTTAGCATAGCATTCTGTATGCAATCTCTGTAGGACAGTATTTAGAAAAGTTTGTGTTTATCTTTTTTCCCCTCTAGTTTGTGACTTGTGCTTTCTGCATTTTGACAAAAACAAAATAAACAAAAAAAATCAAATCCCAGCTAAAAAAACCTTGCCACCACCAAAACCCAACCAAAAGCTCCCAAATATTTTCGTTAAGAGAGTTAATTCAAACTCAGGTAAATTCAAGGCATACCAAAATTATTGCCAGGTCCAGCTCCCAGGCAAGCGATTAAACTCCACGTCAAAAATTAAAACATCAAGGTAGAGCAGAACATGCTACTAGCTGTAGAGTTCTGCTTGTTACAGAGGTGAAACGTGGTGTATGCTGGCATTGCTTCATGCTGAACTTTATTATCAGTGAGTGTTGAAATCACCTTTTCAGCAGCCATTGTGAAAAGATGTGTTTGGATGCCTCAGTTCGATGTTATTTAAAACAGTCCACGAACACTTCTAGGGCTCTTTCGGTGGGATTTAAAAAGAGCTTGTAGCAAATGGTAACAATTTCAACAGGTAACAAATTCTGCCAGGTGTTTACTTCCACTGCAGTGACTGCCATTACTGTCTAATGTGTTAAAGGTCTGTTTAGACAGCAGAGCCTTTCATGTAAACTATTAACCTTTCCTTGCCAACTATTAAAAAGCCTACACTTCAAAAACACATGAAAAATTTCTGGAGAATTTTTAATTCAGCTGCTGTAATATTTTCTTGGCTGCAGCTGTTGAGCTTGTTACATTGATTGAGTATCTGCTGGAGCAAAAGTCCCTGAATAGAAGCTGTTGTAACCTGAGGGGATTTATAGAAGATAAGGGGTTAAGTATTGAAATGTGTTAATTAAAGGCAAAGGATGATTACTGTGTGCTTAGCAAACAGCACCTGCTCAGCTTAGGGCATGTGTTTGAGAGGATATTCTGCTGTAGTCTGAGATGGTCTGGTTTGAGGAGTTTTGGTTTCTAGAGTTATAAAACTTAGTACAGGATCTAACCATGTTCTCCTGAGTGAGATGTCAGGCATAATTTTGCATTAATATTTGCAAGTAAATATAGCAAAAATTGCCGTATAAGCCTCAGACACTGGGGTTTGATATGGTGGATAAAAATATGTAAAGTTTTGTTGAAAATCCAGTGACCTAAGGACTGGGTATCAGCCCTTTAGTAGTGACTTTCTATACAGAAAATTTTGATTGTCCAGCAGTCATTGATCACTTCTGGTTATTAACACAGTCAAAACTGTCACCCCTTAAACTCTGCTTAGTTGCAAGGGAGAAACTCCTTCAATTTTTTCTGTCATTTTTTTTTAAAGGAGTGTGGGTGTAAGTTTGTTTTAGAAGAGAGATATTTCAGGAAGTGACTTTTGTAGCTGGAATAAACATTAGGTCTTGGTGGCTTGGAAGAAAACCAAGTATCTCTTAGCATGTTTCAAAAATGTGTGAGTATTGAGAGCATTAAATTGCATAAACAATGATTTGGCGAGTCAGCAGAGCATCATAGTAGAGTAAAGTGAGGACAACTTACAGAAAAACAGTTGACTCTGGAATACAGGACTGTCTGGATAGCCAGGCATTATCAAGAATGGTAAGGAATTCTAAGATGTAGTTTTGCCTGCTGGCAGGATGCTCTATTCATTAGAGGGAAGTTGGCAGCTTTTTTTTTTTTTTTTTGTCTTGCAAATGGGGATGACATTATTTTGCTACATCAATATTAAATGAAAGCTGTCTATGGTGAAAAGATAAAGGATGAAATTTTATTTTTATGGGACATAATATAAAGCTCATTCTTTGTATATGATGGTAGATTAAAGATTAAAAGAAATTGTAGGCTAATCTTGATTTGTCCTGTTTTCTAGTGCCCAAGATGTATGCAGTGTGATACAAAATTTGACTTCATAACTAGAAAGGTAAGTTAAATCAATGAAAAATGAAGAGTAAGTGTTGCGAAATACTACAATGGACATCTCTTGAAAAGTAAACTAGAATTTGTCTTGAGTTTGGAAGAGAGAAATTCCAATTACAGTAGAAAGTGTAAACTACATAATTAGGCTCACTGGATGAAGATAAAACACTAACATTATATTATGTTTATTAATGGTAAGAGCTCACTGTGTAATGCAGAGTATGACATGGAGAATTCTGCAAAGCACCCTCCCAAAAAAGGCCAGCAGTGGTTTTAGGAGGGAACATCATTCCTTTGTGTAATTACATTGACACTTTGTTAGCACAGGCATACAAAAATGAAGAAAGATGTGAGTGTGACTTGTAGTGCAGTGACATAGTTCATGTTTTTTAATTTAATTATTCGGAGGGAGAGGGAAGGAGAAATTTTAAACCAGACACACTTAGATGTTATACCAGATGACAAGCTGTTGTGTTTCCCTTGTGTTAGCTGTGGGAAGCAATTGGAGGTAGCCCTGGAAAATAGATACTCCAGGGAATTTTGCAGAACCTTTGGAAAGAAAGCCTAGCACTGACCAAAAGTGCAGTGCTATCAGTTCCTTGTATCAAACTTTCAGGTTTGCTTTGAGCCACAGATCAGTTCCTGCTTGCCTGGGAGTACTTGTTCTGTCATGAGAACTTGCATCAGGAAGATCTGCTGGCAGTGTCACACCCCAGCAGTGATCTGGAGCACAGGCCACTGGTTGCAGATTTAGGGGCAGTGAAACACACTGCAATACTTGTTCTGGTTTCACAACCTCACTGGATTTGTGCTGTGTTGTCTGATACTTCTGATAAAGGGAATAGCTTTAGGTTCTAAGTATGAAGGTTCTTATTTTTTTTCCTTGGGAGAAATTTTAAAGGAGAAGAATGGTGTTTTCAGTTGAAGAAGAATACAAGCTTCAGTTGAAATTCTCCAAGATCTTTTCTCAGAAATGAGAAGGGACCTGGAATCCACTCTTCTCATGGGGTTTTATTGACAGGAAGGTGAAGGGTTTACTGGACACCAGAGAAGCCCTTTCCTGACTTTTCTGCTTCAGAAACATCTTTACAGAGTGCCAGCAAAGGCTTAGAGTGCTGCTGTTCATATTATACTCAGTCATTTGTGTCCAACCTTCAGAGATTCCTGTCTGCCACTGTAGCAGTTAATTTCTTCTGCCCCTCCCTCAACTTGCACATTTCACACTTTAGAAACTGTTGTAGTGACCTTATTTAATAGTTTCCTACCAGTTTCCTTTGTAAACTAATAAAGGAAATGTTCTCTCGTGCTTAGCATCACTGCCGAAGGTGTGGGAGGTGTTTCTGTGACAAGTGCTGCAGTAAAAAAGTGCCTCTGCCTCGCATGTGCTTCGTGGACCCCGTGCGCCAGTGCGCCGAGTGTGCCCTGGTCTCGCAGAAGGAGACCGAGTTCTACGATAAACAGCTCAAAGTGCTCATGAATGGTAAGCACCCAGTGCTCAGATGTGCTGCTTCTGTCTCCTTTGTGTTGATTCAAATTCCAGTGAGCAGCAAGAGCAGTGCCTCTTGTCCAACAAGCTGCGGGTTTGTCTAGTCTTCCCAACGCCTCTTGTTTTTCAGTTGATAATTTTGTGTTGCTGGTTTATTTAGAGAGAGGTTCACACTTCTTAGTCAATGTTTACAACTCTCAGTTTGTATTTCTTGGTCTTTATGAAGAGTGATTTAATTAAAGACAAATTTTTAATACCTGTGAGAATAGATGTGTGTACAGTTGGCATTTTTCTTGAAATAATGCATCCTTTAACCACATTCCTGTTGCATTAAATAAGGATGGAAAATACTTTGGGGAATATTTTAATATTTTCAAACAAGATACATTGCTTGTTTCAAGCTTCATCTGAGAGCTTTGATCTTGTCCATGGCCTACAGCTGTGGTTGATGCCAGATCATCATGAGTACTCAATATTCCATAGGTTTAAACCTTCATGCAATACAGTAATTCATGTTCCAATTACATTAAGAAAGCTGAAACTTCAGTTTTTAAAATATCCTGTGATCCTTCAGTGCCTTTTGATGATCTCTCAGCATGATGCTAGTGTGCATAATGGGTAAGCTGAGCCCCACATGTGATGGGTGTGGATGTTCCTGGGGAGATCCTGGGTTCAGAAGGGAGTGTATTCATCCTGAAGCACATAAATCATTCTGCACTCTGCTTTGCCAAGAGGGTGTAGATGAGTTTTTAAATCACATCTTTTAAACTGAAGACTTTTTTAAGGCTTGTCCTGTTTGCATTCATGTTCTGAAGTTGTTCCTGACTTGCTGCAGAGCCACAGATCGTGGTCAGAGATGGTGATGGGGCTGTAATGTCCTTGTGCTGTCCCTCTCCAGCCTTGGTGCTGCTGTCTCTGTCTCCCTTCAGCAGCACGGGGTCTGTGCTGGGGCTCAGTGAGCCTGGGTGAGCTGGGAAGTACTGAGGTGAAACTCTGGGGCTGCGTGGTTCAGGTTGTGGAGATGGATTGCAGATCATTTGGCAGGGCTGGATGTTATTTCCTTCATTTCCCAGGCCAGCAGTATTGGGATTAGGTAATACAGGGAGCATGAGGCATGGAGGAAGTAAAGGGGTCGGGTGTGTAGGGCTGCCTGGAGTTCTGAGTCACTTCTCTCATGGAGCAACAGTGACTTTTCCCATGCCAAAGCAGTTTTGAGGGGGAAGAAACACATCATAAAGACTGAAGTTCGTTGACCTCACAACAAGACTGAGCCAGTCTTCCGTAATGAAAAAGAGATGTCCTCACAGTATCTTAAGCATAGAAATGAAGGTCACATCCTGCTATTAAATTTTCTAGTATACAAACAATCATTTTTGTTACTGTGACCACAGAGGATCTTTAGTTGCCTGTCTTTGCCACCTCCAAATCTCTTCTCATTTTATTCCTCTTGGATATCATCTGCATTTCTACACATGGGAGAAATTGCAAAGCATGTGTGATAGGTCCTGTAAATCAGAACATGATAATTAAGATCAGCTTTTTATACTTGAGTGTTTTGCTGCTGTTAATCAGTTTAACATTTCAGTTATTCTCTTATTTCACTCAATTCAGTGTATTAGTAAATAAAAGTTGGCTATTCTTTCTGATACTTGAATGTTGTTTCCTGAATTCTGTATTAGAATACTAAAATATTTCTTTCCAGGTGCTACATTCTTTGTAACTCTGGGAACATCTGATAAATCTGAGCTCATGGTTTGTCGGCTTTCCAATAACCAGAGGTGAGAAAGATTCATAGAAATTGCACTTGTGAACTATAGCATTGTTGTACTTACAGCTCTATTATTACATAGTAACCTAAAAAAATATAAGATGATGCCCTGAGGATACTGGAGAGAGTAATCAGACTGAAAGGATAGATCCTACAATACTGGAATCTTTGAATTTACTAACAGTGTGGATCAAAATGTCTTGGAAGGGTGGAATTTCAATGAAGGGTAATATTTTCTGGTTGATTTCTATCTGTCCTCACTCCAAAGAACACATAAACAGCATCACTGAGAGATTGCTTTATTTTTTTCCTTTGATTTGGACTTAATATTGTAGAAAAAAAAAATTGAAAAAAACCTTTTTCTCCTATTATGTAGATACCTGGTTTTGGATGGAGACAGCCATTATGAAATTGAAATTATACAGATTTCAACTGTTCAGATACTTACAGAGGGATTTACTCCTGGAGGTAAATTTTTCTTTTAATATAAATAAACTATTAAGAAAAAATGTGAAGCTGCAGTAATTGAGCTAGACAGTGCATTCAGTGTGTAATTGTCTTAGTTACAACTGCTCTCAGAATAGAGCACAGTCTGAGACCCTGTCCCATGTGGCTGCTGGGATTTTGGGGGGAACACCTAAAGATTGAGAAGTTCCCCTACAGCCTTGATGTGGGAGAGCCTCTCGATAAACCTGAGCAAGGGTGGTTGTCATCTGTCCTCTGGGGTATATACAAATGTTTACTGATTTAAGAGTTCATAGCAGGGAGCTGTTAATTTTTGGTAGCTTCCATTTCAGAATCCAGCTGGGATTTTGCCTTGACTGGTACAAGCATTGTTAACAGAATGAAATGGGGGAGGGAGAGTAAATAATTAAACTATGCTTTCTTAATTTCATTCAAGATGAAGGGGAGGCCAAATGAAACTGGTAATATCTATATTGGAGTGCAGCAACTTACTGCCCCATCTCTTACCAGATTTTAGAGTATTTCAGGATGTACCTGAATGTGATTTGACTGAAATGAGAACAAACAAGGTCAGGAATTTCAATAATTGTTCTTTATCAACACTTCTGTCACTGCTGGGTTTTTCTAACTGCACAGCCCATCTGTGCATTATTCAGCCAGTACAGCATGTTAACTTGAATAAACTTACCTTGGTATTCAAATCAACCAGGTGTATTGCTGAGTCACTTAATGCTTCTGTAATTCCTTGTTCACTACTCTTCTGACTGCTTTATCTCTTTTCTGCCTGCCTTCCTTCCTTTTTGATGGTAGAAAAAGATATTCACACTTACACCAGCCTTCTGGAGAGCCAGCCTGTTACTGAAGGTATCTGCAGTGCCTTTCAGCATGACTCACCCAAGCATGTCATGACCCCCTCACCTCTTTCTTCTCTGCAGTGCTGATTATTTGCTTGATCCATAATTGCTGTTCAACTTGAGTTATGTTCAAGTCTGACATGTATCTGTTCCTTCCCATATATTTGTTTAATAAGCCAAGAGTGAATGTTTTGTAACACTCTGGAGAACTATGGCACTCCAGGCCTTCTTTAGACCAAAGTGCTGTTGTCCATGCTGGGACAAGGGAAGATGAGAATTGGTATCTGCAGTAGTCTAGAGTGTTACAGATCACCTGCTTCAGCAGGTTGTTGAATTTGGCATAGTAGAAATGAATATACTCCCTGTGTGCTGTCTGGAAAGGCTTTGCACTGAAACTGTTAATGGCTTGCTTTTACACAACTTTAAAAGAAGGGCCTCTTTGTTATGCAAGGTGTGTTTTGTCTTAGTAATGCCAGACATGGGCAAACTGGTCAAGGCTGTAGGTGTGTGATTTCCACTGGTCTATCTTTCAGTAGACCCTTAATCCATTATTCTGACCAGTAGGTGCAGAGAAGCAATTGATGAAGTTGAATTTCCATTTATACTCGGAGAGTAGAAAATAGTTCTTTTACAAACCCTGCTGTGGGCTTCTGATTGGATTAGTTGCATTAACAGCACCAACTAGATTGAGTTTGGCTTAGATTGTGATTTGTTTTGGCTCCTCAGATATTGCAGTTATAGCCTTCAGGGGGTCTCTCATGCAGATGCTTGTTTTTAAAAGAGCTTTGTAAAAGTGCTGTTCCTAGGGGTTAGTTTATGTTTCACTGCTGCAGGAAGTAATGACAGTAACATGTCATTCTAAAAGTCCTTGTTTAATGTCTGTATTTTTGCTTTGATTTATCCTCATCTCTGCAGCCTCAGTCAGAGAGATACAAACAGCTCGCTTACTGCACTGTTGTCAGAGCAGCATCTTTGATAGCAATTTCCTTCAGGAAGTAAATGATGTTGCCAGCTGTTCTCTAGCCTCATGTAAGCATCACTCCCAACATTTGCCACATTTGGGAGTCTGCTGCCTGCTGTGCCAGACTGTATCCAGCAGGACCCTGCTTTGCCATCAGTCTAATTGGACCCTAAGCCCACTCACTGCAGGTTGTTGTATGACACTCTGGTATCAATGTCTTGACATGGTGATGACAGTAAATCATGAGGGTGTTCCAGGTGTGTGGCTTTACCTGATGGCTGATGCATGTTCTGCCCTGGTGCTTGGCAGAGAGAGTGAAACAATACGAGGCTGCAGGTTCCACTGCCTGGCACTACGAGCTGTGGTCACGAGCTCCAGGGATCCAGCAGCTGCTTGTGCTCTGTACTGAGCAGTGAGCATGTTTCTCCAAACATGCTCACGAGCTGGAAAATGTTGTGTTACTTAGTTGGTAAAACCTGCTGCTGTTCTGGATGTTATTTCTCTTCTCAGGTGGCAACACTCGTGCTGTAGGAATGATCCTGCAGTACAAGGTACCAGGGTCGGAGGAGGTGATGCAGATGAAGTTTACTGCCGGTGAAGACTTCAGCTGTAACAAGAAGCTGTCAGCAGCCTGGCTGGCAGCTATGCATAAGGTAAGCAAAGCAGCCAAAACTTAGACAAGGCTGAAGAGAATCTTTGCACAGAGTCTTTAGCAGCACCACAGAGAGTGTTCAGCCTTAGGAGTATTTCTATTATTTTTTTATTAAGGACTTCAGGACCTTGTTGCTTAGAAAACAAGCTATGGCTGGGTGTAATGAATATGATTTTAGAGATTCAGAGACCTGAAGAATTTATGCACTCTGAAGGGTTTCCCAGGATCTCATGTATGTCATTAGATGAAAAGAACTGAGAATTTGGCTTTAAACTTCCTTGGATTTTGTTACTGGCTGAAGAATGTGCACTATGAAATACTCTTTTGAACCTAAGTTCAGCTAATTGTTTCTACTGCTTCATGAAGGTTCATATAAGTTGTTGATTTTTGGAAATGAAAGACTTTAATCTTTTGGTGCTAGGCTCTTTATGAGTAATGAAACTGAAGGTTCATATTTCCTAAGTCAGCATTATGGTAGAAAAAAAACCCAACATCACTCCAATCAGTCATCTGATCAATTGCTGATCAGAACTGTAACTTCCTAATGTGTATGTGTTGTGGCTCTTTGCTGCTTTATTGCCATTTTAGAACTCCCCATGTACCTGTACCCCAGCTATTACTTCCTGTCACCATGAAAGTGCATTCAGCACTTCCTGAATGCTAGTACAACCCTCAGATGGAGGAAAATAGAAGAAGACTTTAAAGCCCTGGATTTAAAGGAGGTTTTTGGAAGGGTAGGAAGCAGATAAAGTGGCTGCAAGTGAAACTTCAGTTAACTCTGCCATTTTCCCTTTCTGCTAGGCAACAAAACTTCTCTATGAGTCTCGGGACCAGTGAGAACTGCAGATGTGGCCTCCTGAGGGCACACACAGACACCAGCCTCCACAGACCTGTCTCTCACTTTTTATGCTGATTTGACAGCTGGCAATATTTGCTGTTCTTGACTTTCTCTCATTCCAGTGTGGTTCATTATGTAAGAACTGGCAAATTCAATGTGAGTATTTTTTTGAACCATGAGTATTCACGGTAGTGTGCAATATGTATACAGTTAATGCTTTAAACAGCCTCACCTTTTAAGACTTTGTATATTTTGTTAAGCCTTTACTGGCACTTAATATGAAAGTGACCTGCACTACAGCTAATGTACAGCACAACTTTTATAGTAACCATTATATATACTGTTTGCTACAGGAAGCAAACAAATGTGTATGTCTCTTCTGCAGAGAATAGCTTTTGGGTATAGATCTCAGGTTTTTCCCTCTATCCAAATGTTTAAAATCAATGTAAAAAAATAAATCTGCTTTAGATATGATTTTATAGAAATCACATGGATTTTTTTAAACATTTAAATATTTCACCAAATACCACCAAATTTGACTTACATGAACTTGACCTTGAAACTTCTGTAATAAGCTTCCAGAATAATTTTTAGTTTTGTATTTTCTTTTTTGGTAACTAGCTTTTGTTATTCTAACTGTAATGCTATCTGAAATTGTATACAATTTAATGTACAAACATGAATAAATTAATTCACTTATTTAAAAAAAAAGAGGTGCTATTTAATTTTGTAATATACAACTTCTTTAGTAACAGCCACCATCGTCTGTGAAAATTTTCACTTTTACTAAAGAAAACACTAATTTTAGTTCTAAGTTAATTTGTCCCAGTTGGAATACTGGGATACTAGTGCATAAGCACATTTTCAGTGAAGCTGGTAAAACAAGGAGGAAAGGTGGGTTGACAGCTGTAACCTTGGGAAGCTACAAATTAGTGTTTTTGTGCAGACTGACCAAAGCCACATCTGCTGTCAAGACCTCTATAAAGAGAATAGAGAAATGCAGCCATGACTTAGCAGTACTTTATTGTGCACATTTACATGTTCTCTGAATTAGTGTATCATAGGCTCTTGAAATCATCACATTCATGTAGCAAATTCTTCAACAATAATACCCTTTTCACTTTTCACCACAATATATACAGTTAATGCTGACCTGTGGTAAAAGCAAGTTACAGCACTGCAGAAATGGATATATAAATTATACACAGAACTTGTACATGAAGAGTTAATCAAATTGCATACTGTTAAATGGGAGAAAATTACAAGAAATATGGCTAAAACTTATAATGGGAAATTCAAAATATACTTTTGGTATATAAAATCATGTACAATTAAAATTCCAGTGAAGTGCCTGTTTGTGGGGTTTTTATTTTTTGCTTGAAACTACAATGTAGTGGAACAGGTTATTGCATAACTTGCCTTGGCAGCAGTTGTAGGCTGCCAAGAACCACAGAAACTGTCCTCAAATAAGCTATTGCCTTTCTTAAATCCTTCTCTAAACCTTGTTTCTTTCTTCTCCTCGACTTGGCATCTACATGACCCTCTTTCTACTTCTATCCAGTCCTTCATATTTTCTTCTAGACTGACTCAGGCAGACTTCAGGTGACACAGTATAACCCTTACCCAGACTCTTACCCTTTTCAACTATTGCACTTTCATCCCTGCAGACATACAAATCCCTTAAGCTGCTGCAACTTCAGAACTAACTGTTGTGTCCAGGCTGGACGAGCTCGGGGGGTTAGTAGGGGAACCTTTACATTCGTAGAGGTAACACCGGTGCTGTAGGCTGAATAATAATAAGAAAATAAAACACCAAGTGAAATATTGTGTAGGGACTTTGAGAAGTGTACAAATACTGTTGGTTTTGTTAGTTCTCTAGCTTGACTCTAAATGCAAATAATGCAAGATGCTAGACTAGGTAAAGCTTTCATTGGGGTTGTCTAGACTAGGATTTAAGTATTTAGCATGTTGCCACCTAAAATCCTAGCCTTCACCAAGCTTTGGTAACTACTTAATTATGCATGTAACAGGTGAAGATCTCATGTCCTAGAACCCAAAGAGTTGATTGGTAATGAGAACTCAACATTCACTGGTATTGAACAGAAATACCCAAAATCCCGACATGGGACAGTTGCTGTGGGGGGTTGGAGCAAACTGGACAGCGCATCTGCACTCTGCAAATGACACCTCTGAACACAGAACACAAGAAAGCTCCTACCACAGAACTCTGACTCAAAACACTGCGTTGGACGAGAGTTGGCGCAACACTGTCGGTACTGGAGGTATCGCTCTCCTCGTCAGTGCTGGGTCACACAGAAACGATCCTCACTCACAAACTGCAGATCTTGGAAATTGTGGATGCTGTCCATTGAACAAGAGAAAGCACCATTAAAACTAAGTCTCATAGTTTTATTTCTCTGTGTGAAATGATCAAAAATGATGGCTCCAGTGTATGTTCTAAGTTTCCAGTTACCAGCATGGTACTGCATTGTCGTACAACTGAATTCAAGCAAGGGTTCGCTGTCGAGGTTTTATTCGTGGATATAACTAAAAAAAAAACCAAAATAAAAGTATTAGGTTATGCATGGTTAATACCAACTTAAATAATTTATAACTAAGGGGTACTTAGGCAGAACTGGGTGATGAAGTGTTTTGGGGGGGAAGGTTTTTGTAAGCTTGGGGATGTTCTCAGGCAACTCCTGAAAAACAAGAAGCAGGAGGAAAAGGGCTGATTTACTTCTGCCACTGGCAGCAACATGGCTGCTCTGAAAATGACGTGGTGCATTTAGTTCAAGAGCCAGAACAGGCACAGGATGCTTTTACATAAGTACAAAAATTCCCTGTTGAGCACTACAGAAAGCTTATTTCCTGTTCTGCAAGGTTCTCTTAGGCATTTTGTCCTCAGTAGCTCTCTACTTAAGTCACCTTACATTCCTGGCCTCTCCTGACAGTGTTCCATCTGTCTGAGCAGCATAAACGATGTGCCCATAGTTGTCATCTTCAAGGCTCTTTCCTGGTTTAAACTCACACACACATACACCTATGTTTTTATCTTGTGCCAGGAATTAAAAACCTTCCCAAAGAACTTTCTAAACCAAGGCTTCAAGCTGCCTAGTAGAGCCACCAAGCTTTCCATAAGGGCTCTATATTTTAGCCAAGATGGAGAAAAAAGTCTCATTAAAGCATAAACTATATTAAATATATTGCTATATTAAATATACTAACTTGCTCTGTAACAACCAGCACCAATCTCCTGACAGTAGCCTCTCCTGTCTGTTTACAATGGCACTGAGGCCAGAGATAATAAAGATAATGTGTTGCACTGCTTCTTAGTGCTGTGGATGGTGCACAGAGGGGTTCTGACCAAAGATCCATCTTCTGTTCCTACTTCAGGTGCTTGAGAAAAATAGAAGGGAGAGGGTGAAAGCACTTACCCCGAGGAGGTTTTTAGGCACATAGCCTTCCTTGTCGTTGAGGCGGGCCCACCACCACTCCGTTTCATTGTCATCCTTGCGCCTCAGGATAGTGATGGCATCGCCCTCGTGGAATGACAGCTCGTCATTGTTCTGGGCTTCATAATCCCACAGAGCATACACCACCCCTTTATTCATCACTCCCAGCTTCTCCTGAACTCCTGTTAACAACACCAGATGGTAAAATAGCCTCTTTTTCCCCTCTGAGATTTTTACCATTGCCACAGTGGCCCAAATATTAATCTCCTGTTAATAACATTTCATGAACAGTTTTCAGCACTTCCATGATGAAATGCTGTCAGAAATTTACATGATAAAACAAAAGCTTACAGAATAATTTAGAGAATGAGTTTTTTTTCTTTTATTATACATGCAGTGGAAACTGCTTCCTACAGCAGATACTTGAGGCTTTCAGAATTCACACAATGTCAGATCTGACAGAGCCTTGCCTTAATAAAGCTTAAATCCTCTGATGGAAATTAAAAAATTGTCTGTTCCATTGAAGTGCTTTTCTTGCAAAGTATATTTTAGTAACTAAGCACCTTCTGTAAGTTAATTACTCAAAGTGTATTTCTTTCTTTGTGTGATCTGCTAGAAATTTGTGCATCTGCAAGTTAGGAGTCTCTCTGTCAAAATACTTAACAACTCACTGTTACAGTCAAAACCTCCCTGTACAAGCATTTCCTTGAAATGAAGCCAAATTAAAACTTTAAAAATCTTAACATTTGAAGGAGCCTGTGAAGTAATTCAAAACCCAGGACTAAAACCAACATCACAGTGAAAAGGAGATTCTGGTTTTAGCACTTTGAAAGCAAAGGGACATGATGGGCCATATCATCCAGTCTGGGGCCTAAGCAGATGTTTCACACAGATCACAGGGACAAATCTGGATGAATCTTAGGAAAAAGTTGGTGTCACAGCTTACCATACAAGAACTGGGAGCACTGAATATAACCTTCTTCCATCTCCTCACACTTGTCCGCAGCAGTTTCTATATCACTTATAGTTGAAGCAAAAATAGCTGCCCCAGATTCAACCAGTAGTTTACAGAGATGAACACTATTGCAAGAAGCTGCACAATGCAAGGGTGTCCTGAAATAAAGCAAAAAAATGTCCATGTGAAAAAAGAAGCTTCCATGAATCCTGACTTTCATCTTGACACATAGAGCCTGTGTATTTTAAAAGGAAATTTTTCTTTATGTTTATGGTATGTCTATGCATTGTCTAAAACCTGTCAAACAACTCAGGTGGATTTCAGGATTTACCTGACTCCAGTAAAGCCAAGCATTATGAAACAGATGATAGCAAAACTAATAATTTTCACAGCTTACAAAGCTGCTAGGTGTAAAAGGGTATTTTCCAATACAAGGAAACCTGAAAGCTAAAACAGAGGTGAAGATTCATTCACATTCCTCTCTAAGACTTCAGGAATGCTACATCTACCCATAAGGTGAGATTCTTCAAGAACATCAACATCTGTAGTGGGATCTACAATGAAAAAACTTTAATTAAACTTTTGTAATTTCTTATTTATAGTTTAATTATTTCAGCATCTGAACAAGAAATGCAACTCTACTGTAAATCTAATTTATGGTTTAAGTGTGCTCACTTGGGAGCTGAATATGCCGTATGCATTTGAGTTCATCTCTACCTACAGTTTAGGGAGTACTCATTTGTTGGGGACAAAGGGAAGGAAATTGTTCCCAAAACAGGTCTCAGCTAAATCTTGAATGTGCCTCTAAATGGTGCTTCTCCCAGATACTAGGTTAAAAATCTTGACACTTACCACCCATCACTATCTGCTGCATTTACATTTACACCAAAATCGAGTAAGAACTTCACAATGTGGTGATGACCAGCGCACACTGCATTGTGCAAAGGTGTAATGCCTTCATCATTTGGTTTACTGGGATCATCAACCTGTTGAAAACATAAAATAGTTCAGCACTTTCTTTTTCCTGAATACTGCATAAGGTTGCCATTGTTTAAAAGCTTACCTCATATATGATTCGTTGTACCAGATCAAATTCGCCCTCCAAAGAAGCATCAAGGAGGAGAGCCAAGGGATTGAACTTCACTCTCAAACCATGGCCTGTTCTTTCTGAGTTGGGTTTCTTTAAGTTGGTACGTTTTGTCTGAGTAGAGATGAAGGTTGGAAGGCATCATTTCAGGTTGTACAAGTAGAAAAATTATTCATTTATGAATCTTGTCTTTCTTAAATGGTATTTAGAACTATGCAATCCTTTCTATTTTAGTCTCTAAGTCAAAGGCTTGATACATTACTACATTTTATGCAGTTAAAAAACAGAAAAGCAAGGCAATATATTTCAAAGCCTCTAATTAAAGATAGTAAGTACAAGGAATGAAGTACTTAAGTCAGTGTTTTAAGCACCCTCATCTTAATTGTATCTAATATAAGCTGTACATATTACTGGTGGATTATCTAAGACACTGAAAATTTGGCTTAGCCTGGAAAGCACCACACAATTAAGCCAGGGTCTGTACTTAGAGGAATCAATGCCTTGAATTAGCAGGAGCCTGTTGTAGATCAGGACTGGCAGGTCGGGAGTTTTGTTGTAGGAATGAAAAGTACAGAACATGAAGCTATTTTATGTGACATTCTAGCAGGTGTTATCAGAAGCAGCATTTTCAAGATCTGAAGCACATTTAAATGTGTTTTGAGAATATTCTGAATCCCTTACATTTGTCCTTGTCACTTGCTGGGGAAAAATAATCTATTATTAACTACAGCTTTTATAGAATGCTTTTAGTCTCTAGCTCTGTAGCATCGGTTTTCACTTATGGTCCTATATAGGAAGGCTATTTCAGTTTGGAAAATAAACCCTCCACATTATGAATAATATTAGTTGCTAGCATATCCCATTCTCCCAGAAGTATCCTGGCCCCTATGCTCATGGAAAATCATAAAAGCCTTGTGCACACTGCAGTCAAATTCTTAGAGGAATGCACAATTCCTACCTGAACCTAAAAGTGAGGATGAACCTTGACTTCAAAGAGTGAGTTATATCACAACAACAAAGAATAAAATCCATTTCTTTATGTATTTTTCAATTCCCCAAATGTGGCAGATTTTGGTAATGGCAAGTATTTAAAAGATTTTAGTGCAGCTGGTGGATGGACTTTGGAAGCAATTCAAATAATGTGACAAGCCCATTAGAAGAACATTTCTGCTAGTTGTGCTGCTGCTGAGCTAGCCCTGGTCCATCTCCTCTACAAGGGCTAAAGGAATGCAGCTTCCCCAGAACAGCTATTTCAGCTTGCCTGCAAATTAAAAAGCTTTGCACTGATAATTGTATGAAACTAACAACAAGCTATCTTTGAAGGCCTGGATGAATTAAAAAAAAAAAAAAATAAAAATAAAATTCTGCAATTCCAGAATTAGTTCTACAACAAGAACTTCAAAAAAGTTGAAAAATACATACACAACCTCCTGCTACCTGTTTGCATATTTTCCTTATTAAGCAGCTAGAGCAGTAAAGAAACTAATCCATCAGAAATCTCCATGGAACTTCCCCAGTTTTCTTTCCTTTTAATATCATGAGACTTCAAGTGCAAAGATACCTCTGAGCACAAGCTTACATTATTCCAGTTATGCTTAAGCACAAAGTTAATTCTGTACTTCACAAAGTTGTTCTTTTGCTTTGTTACTTACTGCAGGAAGTGGAGGAGGAAGTGCAGGTGGCAAAGGAGCTTCATCTTCTACTGGAGTACTGATCTCTGGTGTGGGACTGGGTGACTGCTCAGTAGAAGGAACTATAGCAAGATTGTTGTTGTTGTCTTCAGTTGTATCAGGTGTTTGATTTGTGGTTTCAGTGCTTATCAGCTCCTCGGTAGCAGGAGAAGGTAACTCATTATCATTGGCATCTGATGAAGGGGGAGGTTCATCAGGGACAGGAACTGTAGGTTGCACGGGGATTGGTTCTTCAATATTGCCATTGGTGCTGGCGTTCCCATTATCAACGTCAGCTAAGTTGCCTATGAAGTCCTGTGGATTGCTTGGCTGATAGAAAGGAGCACTTTCTATCCCTCCAGCCAGGGTATTAAAGCGCTGGTACAATAACTTTTGTATGTTTGGTCCACTCGGGCCCTCTGGCTCGGTGATGGAGCTGCGTTTCTTTAATGGCCTGGGAGCATTGGCCAATTTCCTCCTCAGAGCCTCGAGGTCAGCATCGCTCTGATACCGCAGGGGCGAGTGCACAATGGGGGTGAGCTTAGTAGGACTGAGAGGACGGGGAATGTTCTCCACGTTGCTGTTTTCACTGGGTGGTGGAGCATTTTCCAACTCTTGATCTTTTTCAGTGACCTCAGTCTGAGGCTGAGGTTGTGGCTGTGAGGGAGACTGGGCAGGCAAAGAGCCATGAAGGAATGGCAAGGGTGAGGGAGAGGCTGAACCAGACTGTAATACAGGCTTTCCATAAACTGAAGAAAAGAAAGATGGAAAACAAGAAGTGTTCTTAAATTATATAATAAAATATTTATAAATAAACTATTGCTATTTGTTTGACACTAATACAGAAAGAAAAAAAATTGTTCTGGGGACTGTCAAAACAGAAGTAAATACTTACCTGTTGGTGATGCTGATGCTTCTTACAATTATAAGCTACAAGTAGCATCTGGAACAGTTTTCCTCTTTCATGAGGAAATAAATAGTAAGAGAAGAAAAACTCTTATCTAGACACTGGTTTTTCAACTTATTTACCAAAGTATTGGTAAAGTACCCAGGCTATATTGTTCCAATTGTATCTTGTTTTAAAATTTAAAGATAAATCAATGCACACTTACTGACAGGATAATTTTGATAACCTCAAAAATATATTGAATTATTTTGCTGCTATGCTGCATACACAAAAATAACTTTCCTCACAGATTTAGACAAGTTTTCCAAAACAGTATGGGAAGTCAACTAAGCCAAACAAGTAGATCTTAATATATTTCAAAGAAAAAAAAAAAATATATATTCTACCTGCTTTTACTGACTTATTTAAAGTATTGTACACAGCTTGTTGGTAATTCTTTGGTGGTGTTGCTTGCTGAAGATACACTGAGTAGATGGAACTGGAGTTCACTGTCTGTGGCCCTTTTCTGGGAGACTGAGGTCTGGATCCTTTATCAGCGAGAAAAGGTCTGATTGCCACAGTCAAAGGCAGTTCTGGCCTGCCCTCTCCTCCTGGGAACAAGGGGGGACCAGAGGGTTGATATGTGGGGCTGGGAGGGACAGAAATTCTCTGCTGGATCTGCTGTGAAGAGCTGGGCTGGTGCACGTTGCTGGGCGGCGGGAGCGGAACCGGCCTCTGCCGATTTGCTATGCTGGTGCCAGGTCTGGGCAGGCTGCCATCCTTCCTTCTTTCTAGAGAGTTTGTAGAACCTGTTCCTAATGGAACTGGGCTTGGATAGGTCCCATAGTTCTGAGGCAACTGCTTGCTTACACCAGGAACTGTTGGTGGCACCTTCCCCAGGTCAAGACCCTGTGTAAGAACAATAAATAGCATATGCCATTTAATTAAATAAAGTACTTCTGAGCAAGAACATTCATTTTCCAACATACCCTACTAGCAATCTTGTGGGGCAGAAAAGGAGTCAACAATCTGTGCTCCTTTATCACTAGATATTATTCTGCCTGAGTTTATCTGAGGATCTCATCATACCTCAGACAAAGGCCACTGTTTAAAGGCACTTTCAGCTGACACACATTCGTATCAATTCAGAACTATTTGCATACATGCAAAACCCGATTAACTTGTTCTAGGTTCCAGATCCAGTGTCTAGTTGATCTTGACAACACATACAGTCAGTTTACGAAAACAACTTAAAGACCAAGTCCTTATTCTTTAAAGATTACAGTCTTAAAGAATTCAAAATGTACTAGCACAACTGTGAAGACAGACACAACAAGTAGTCTCACTTAAGGATGGATTTAATGACTTCTTTTGTGAGATTTTTATGAGAAAAAGAGTACATGAAAAAAGTAATAATCTATACAAAGGAAAAAACTAACAAAGATATGAATTAGAAAAACATGAAGGAGGAGGGAGAGGATTAGAAGAAGCAAAGAGATAAAAGGGGAGACTAGATACATAAAAGAACAGGAAGGAATACGAAGTACTGACGTTGAAACAAACCCACATATTTTAATGTGATAAGAACAGAAAGGAACAGAAGAAATACAAAGGTAATTTTCTTTATTACTTTTTAAATAAACAGCAGCAGGGAAATGGAGTGTGTATCTAATTGAAGTGAGTTCAGCTATGAAAGCCAAAGGTTCATAATTTCAGCAAAGCAGATCTATAAATATATCACACATGAAACCCACCAGCTTATCAGTACTTCCTAATACTGAAGTTGGCAAAGGCTGGCTGGATATAGTTCCTTGTTTTAAAGCAGTATCCATGCTCGATTCTTTCCAGTCTGTGTTGGAGATCTGAGGGGGTTTTACCACAGGGGCTGAACTCTGTTTAAGTATCGGCCAATTTCCATCATTAGCTTGAAAACAGACAAAAATACTAGATTTAAGATAATCCATACTAGCATTGCAAACAAGCAAAACAACATGTGAAATAAAAGAGCTTAGATTACAGTGGGATTAGTTTTATTCTAGAAGTGAGATAAATCATTATTAAGATTTGATTCAGAAATCAATACTGAAAGCCAAATCACTGCAATTCGAATGTGCTGCAACATTCAAATTGCACTGAAAATTTCTATAGAAAAAATATGATTTAAATTTTGGCTTGAGTGTTGCAAATTCTGCTATTAGAAGGCAAACAAATTCAGAATAAAAATCCTTGCAGAAACACTTAATCAACACAATTCTTTGGATACTATCCAGAGACACTGTCAAATTACACTAAATGTTAAGTCTATGTAAGCCCCGAGTGGACTTACTCCAAATTTAAACTATGGTTACCAGATTCATGCACCCATAACAGGATGTAAAAACTCCCTTCAACAGCAGGGTGGAACAAAAGCACACATTCCTTTGCTGGAAGTGATGGTTAACTCACCTTCTGGCTTTCCTCAACATACTCACCCGATTAGAATTGCCTCAGAGATTTAATATTAAATAAACTTATGAAATCAGCTGACAACTTTAACTCCCAGTGTCAAGACACAAGTCATAGGTTTTTACCTTAATCATATGCAAAAAATCATGCATAGCTGCACATAAACTGAGGCAACAAACCCTTAATGAAGTCCTAGACGCATTGATGTTACTTTATAAACTGCATGAGACTATTTAGTTTCAGTTCTCTAAGTAAGCAAAAGAGTTCAAGTAGCCTGAGAATTAGATATGGTTTATAGTAACTAAATAGATCCCATGTTAGATACTAAGGATTTTATTTGCCTCTACAAGATTAACCTTTAGGCATCTCTTCCTCTAAGGAGGCTGGAGATCACTCCTCCATCCCTATGGCTTGTAATTGTTGTAGCGGAGCACTTAAATCAGTAAAGGTGACATGTAACACCTTTTCACTACAGAATAGCATCTAAAATGGAGGGGGATTTGGCATGTGTGGAGATTCAATCAGATTTCTGGACCCCACAGTAATACAATATCAAATGAAAATCAGGTATTTAGAGGCCAAGTTTCTTATTTCAGTTCTAAGCCTCTAGAAAACTGAATCAGCAGGGCTATTTCTAGAATTCTCTGTCTAGTACAGTAGATAGTCTTAAAATAAGCTGCATAGGAACATTCTAATGAGAATGAATTTTCCATCAACACCCTACTTTCTATCCACAAGCCTTACTCTCTTTGTTGAGTATCTCTCAAAACAGGATTAACACATATATTTTTACACTGAGACTACAATATATAGTCCAGAAATCACTTTTCACACTTGCAAAATGCCAGGAAGTAAAGTAATGAGGCCCAGCTTTAATACTGGCATTATCCAAGAGCTGAAAACGTTGTGGGTTTTGTTATTGTTTTAAATCAACTGGTTATCAAAAGTGAGACCAAAAAGGTGTCTAAACACTTAGGCCTCACATAAAGGCAAATTTTCCAACTATGCACTGAATTAATGCTTACTGTACAAAATACACAAGACATTTGTACCTCCAGTAAGGTTACAGTTAAGTAAAACCTTTGTCTTGAAGATCAGTGAAAGGTGTTACAATTGATTCATGCTGAACATGAAAGCATCTGGATCTGTAAGTTTAGTTATGAGGAAAGCACTTACAGAAACAACAGCAACAGACATGGCAAATTTAAACATCTTACCTGCAAATTCAATACTTCTTTATTAGAAAGACAGATACATAAAAACTTATTGTAATCAGCATGTTTACACCCAGATTCTGAGGTAGCAGACTGCAAGTAAATTGAGACTCTCTCTCTTCTCTCTGACCTACACTGTGAGGGTGGGGAGTCAGTAACACAAGTTGTCCAGAGAAGCTGTGGATGCCCCATCCCTGGAGGTGGTGTTCAAGGCCAGTCTGGATGAGGCTTTGAGCAGCCTGGTCTAGGGGGGTATGATGCCAAAACCCTCCTGACAAGGCCACCCTAGCTCCTGCTCTCAGCTGCCCCACAGCTAACTGGCTCCATCTTCCCCTCCAAATGCACCCTCTTGCCTGTGCCTGTAAATATAACACCCAGTGTATTTCAGGTCTCACCAGGACATTGTGTATTTACATAAATAAGACAGTGACACACAGACACAAAAGGTTTTGTGCATTTTCTCTGACTTTACCTAAAATTTTGTAGTTCTGGATCCAGGTACTTACTACAGCAACTGAAGCACACTCCAAGTCCAATGGAAGGACGCAAGACTCTGGATATTGACTTGGACAGAGTGAGCTTTTATCCCAGCTCTGGGGTCAGTGCAACACAGAAACTTGAAGTTTCCCACAAAGAAACTCAAAGTAAGCCTGTATTTTATACATATATCCAATCCAAAATATTCTAAAACATACTTTAGTGATTACTGGAAATTTCTAACATTTAGAAAATTTTGAAATTTTTCAGAGAAGAAAACTCATCCCTGGTATACTGCTCCAGTACTCCTGGGATGAATTTGCTGCAAATCTGTTTCCTTCAAAGATGAAAAGCAACTTCTCAACCAATTTACATTTCAACAGCATCTTCTACACACCAGATCACAACACAAGTTCTAAAGATGCTGTTTAATATGCATCTGTGTGCAAGAGCTCAGATGACCATATTAAAAACTGAGTTCTTAGCTAGCCAGAGATCTTCTACGGACTCACAGTGCTGGGTGTCAAACAGAGTAGGTGCCAGGCGGATGACATTGTGAACAGCAGACTGAAGAGAAGTGGGAGGTGACAGAATAGGATCCACTATTATGTCTAAATCAGAAACCTTCCAGGTGTCTGGAGATTTTTTCACACACCCACAGTCTGTCTCTACCGGATGCACCAAGGCAGAACCAGTTACACAGAAAAAGAAAGAAAAAAGTGGTGGAAAAATTATAACAATGACAATGGAGAACATTAGAACAGGAACACTTAGATAATGAGAAATAAAAGCATGACAGTTGAAACAAATTCTCAATTTCCTTTCTTCCTGGGAGCATATACGGTTCTCCTTACATAAATCTATTTTACAGAATCTTATTCAAGTACCTCCAAAATAACAAATACAAAGTCAGTCCTAAGGCAGAATAATTACTTTTATAATATTAAAAGTCCTGAGGTAGGTCTAGAAGTGAGTATATATATTTTGGGAGGTTGATATTGCAAAATTGTGGGTTTTAGTTGGTAAACTTAAAAGTTAGGAACTGTCCTTTTCTATATGTGGAAGAAGGATCCATGAATCTAAAAACAAAATCTGTACCTTCACCCACAATTAAGTCATTCCATATTCTTGAGACTTTTCCATAAAACCACGGTGATGGGGTTTGTACAGATTTTTGAATACTTTAAGCTGATAAAGGTATTATTGCTAAATCACTACTATCAATGGGAAAAATTGGAGTCTTTTTTTTAAGTTCTGTTTGGCCAGTTTTACTTCCTGACCTTGAAGGGTTTTTTTCTTTGGTTGCAGGGGGTTGGAATTTCTGACATTCTTTCCTACAGAGATGTTCAGATTGCCTTCTCTCCCTCTCTTCCTCCCTATCTGGAAAGCATGATGTGAATTTTGCTGGAATATTCAGTTTTAAGTACTTGAATGAATGTGAATGTTGCAGCAGCGTTGGTCTCCTAGTCATGTCTTATCGATACCCTTTTTGATCTTTCCTAGAAGACCAGGTAAAATAAGTTCTGTGGTTAGACCAATGGGATCAGGCATTTTTATTCATACTATGTATATTTTCCTACCTTATAATTTCTTAAGAATTCTGACTTTTCTAAGGTATGAGCAGACAGGTGAGATTTGCTAGAATTTAGAACTTAAGACACAAATGTGACCTGCTTCCTTCAGTCTCCAACACAAATTAAATAATAATTCTATTAAAAAAAACTTTAGATGGGATTATTAATGATAGGAGCCAATTTTGGACACAAAGTTCTAGGGAGTTCTGGAGAGGCAGCTTCTTCACTAAATATGCAGAAAAATGTAAACAATATCAATGTTATGGTTATTCCATTTCAGAAATGCTTCAAGGACCACAAATTCCCACATCTCAGATGGAGCAAAAACCTCTCATAGTTTTATTCTATTTTCCTATTTAGTCTTCTTCTGAGAAGTATTATTATTATTTACTCACTAACTTTGTTTTACTTGACAAAAAGCAACATACTGTAAATAGTTATTTATAATACAGTTTTTCACAAAGTTGATTTCATTATTATATTCAAACACACAAACTAATTGAAAAAGCTATTAAAGACACAAAATAGAATCGTGAAGAAAACATACTCCTTTTAGGGATCTCCCAGTCAGTAAAATTTCAAAGAAAACACTCAATTTCCTAAGAAAAAACTATGGAAAGAAGCAAAAATACCACAGATCAAATGACTGATGTCCAATTCCTGGAACAGTATTAACATATCTGAAACTTGCCTCCTCCCCTACGCCAATTATGCCAACACTAGGTCTCTTAAGATTACTCTTTTTCTTTATTGCCCCTTTTCAAACCATATGTATTAATAAACATCACACAAGTACTTACCAGATTTTGATCTTCCATGCGTTGAGTTAGGAGCAATGGTGAGAGACTGTGGCTTAACTGGATCTACTGGTACAGTGTAAGTGCCAGCACTGGGAACTTGGATGTAAGGTCCTACTGCTGCCACCCTTCCTGAGGCACTCAGGGATGACTGGGGCGATGAAGTTCCATTAATACGATTCAACTGAAAACGATCAGAAAAACTGAAACGTCAATGTCCATTTAATCCAGGCCTTTCTGCATGAACAGGGAGATCTAAACTTAATTATCTAGAACCATGCACTGTAGCTAGGACACCTTAATAATTAAGTTATCATACCCTATGTCTCTACAAAAAGAGAAAAAAAAATAGCAGAAAGCACAAATTTTATTCTTTAAAATCAACACCTCAAAAATTAAATTTCTTAGTCACAGCACATACATCTCTGTGTCTTTCACTGTGCCTTTCTCAAGCAAATGGTCCAAAATGAGCTCTTAAATGATCAAATATGCATGTGTTGGGGTTTTTTTTTAAGCAATATCTCCAGCTAGTAATACATATGGAAATCCAGAATTCATCTCTTAAAATCTTTTTGAAGCTCCAGACAACTACTAAGTCTAACTTTATCAAGCTGTTTATATTTTTATCCATTTTCCATGCTGGAAAGTATTCTATAAAACCTATTTTTTTAATGCATTCATGCTTTTAAATGCATAGCACACAGTCATACTTTCCTTTCTAGAAATAGAAACTTTTCTGATTTCTTAATATAGTATTGTCTGTACCATAAAGAAAAATAAAACTAAACATATTTTGTCTTACAGTTTTTGGGTATCTATGAAAAACCTTAAAATAGTTTTAAGAGACTTCTTATTTTTATCATAGGTAACTGTATTACTTGAGTGGGAAAAAGTGAGATTCTATGTAGTTTTTATAGGCCCTTGATAAACTGAAGTGTGGCCCTTTTAACAGTTTATCTTACAGGAATGTTTTCTTTTTGACGTGCCTCAACTTTTTTCTTGTACAGACGTTCGCGCAGCTCATTGATTCGCTTGTCCATCATGGCCACCTCCATATTGCGTTTGTTTAGGAGTTCTTTCTGCTGCTGGAGCTTGGAGTTCTGCTCCTGGTTAAGCCTGTTACGGATCTTCAAAAACAAAAAAATGAAAAAAAAAAAATAAAGCCCCACTTGTCAGAACAGTTCTCATTCTGTCTCTTGGCAAGTTGGTTTTTAATGCAGCATTTAAAAAAACCCAAAGGAATTTGGATCAACAACTTGTTCTGGTGTCTCTAATTTACCCTTCCACACATCCTGTCAAATTAGCATTTGCAATCATGAACAACACTTAGAAGGAAACTGTGAAAAAATATCTTAAAAAACCATAGTGGAAGCCTATTAAATACATACAGACTGCATCCCATTTATAGAAAATGGATTGAGAAATTAAAAAGACATTTCAGCAAACTCTACTGTGAAGAACAAAATCACAGAAAATGTTTGTTTAAAGTTATGCTTGCCCAAGACAGTTTGTCTATCACCAAAACTAAGTGATACAAAACTTGTAACAGAAAAGATGCTATTGATTCTGTTTCCAGTTCCACATGAGACTTCATGATGTCTGGAAGGTGGTTAACTGAATTGCTAGTGCAGGGACTGGGCACAGATTTTGCTCTCTGCATTGGGATTAAATTGAAACCTTCACAGCAGTTTTCCAGCAGATTATGAGGTGGATTACCTTTATGGTTTAAATCAACCATGGCACTCTTTATAATTATTTCTCTTGCTTTGCCACTGGCATTTTTTCACACCTTCAATAACTCAGACATTGTCTCAGTGCTCCGATTTTCATGGTAACGTTACAAGCAAAAAACACCCGAGGCAAATTTAAGTCTTGATAAACACATATGGGATCATTGCAAAGCACAAGAGAAAAATCTTCATCTATTGAGCGTCTTTCCACTTAGAAATACTCAAAGGCAGATATGCCTTTTATAAATGGGGAAGGAGTAAAAAGAGAAAAAAATGGCACTTATTCCTTATGCATGAAAACAGGATTGATTCATTTCTATGCTGGATTTTCTTATCTAAATAAATGAGACTAATTTTGAAATTTGAAGTAATTTAAAAATATTTAATATATTAGAGCTGTTATCTTGATCACAATAAAGCACATGAGTAAATAAAAACCTTCAAAATCCTGATACATTAGCACACAATTTGACAAAAATTTTCTGTAAACTGGATACTTAACTACTCATGTGAAAATTACACTCTAGATATAATAAACAGATATAATAAATAGACAATAGTGAGGCAGGGAATACTGTGTAAATATACTGCACCTATGTTGCACTATCTAGCACAGGGAATACAGTGCAGCTCACATTTTTGATTACTCTATTAAAATGTGTTATTTAATTCCTATGTATTTTGTTTATTCACACCAGAAAATATAGCTATATTTTTACACTATACTATTAAAACTACAGTTATGTTTCAAAGTTGAGATGACATCTAAGAGAGCTTCCTATACACAGATCTGTGAAAAATAGAGAAGTACCAAAATCAGTTTTGCAAAAAATTTTTGAGAGATTAAAACAAGTAATAAATTATGTGGACTTTCAGTATTTCGGTATTAGGTACTGAGAAACACCCTTCAAAACATTTGCACACTTTGTATCATTATGTGTACAAGAAACAAAACAGTTTTAAAAGCTAATGAAGCTCTTTCTGAGAAAAGGTTGTATGCTAGCTACCTCACACACTAATAGCATTCCAAATACCACTTTTATGAAGTGTAGCACAACCAAATTTCCACTCACAAGAGAAGTAATAAAACTTTTAAAATCTACAGTTGTAATTCAAATAGCATCTTTGTGTTACTTACCTGTAGCTCTTGATACAACTTCTTTAATTCTACTGCTGCAGGCCCTGTCATTTGTCCATTGTAAGACTGAAACCCATTCAGTTTCCCTTTCCTTAAATCATCCAGTTGCTGAGTGAGTTGATCCACTTTTAACACTGCAGCCTGCAGCTCCTGCTGCTTTTCCTGGAACATGGCACTTATATGCTCAATTTCAGTAGCTAAAATTAACAAGATAAAAATAACAAAAAAACAATTAAATAAAGTAGAAGTTGTTGATTTTTAAATTCTACAAGTACTAATAAACACACCACACTAGCTTTACATCTAAAATACACATAAAAAAAATTTGTATTGCAAATTTGCTAACAGTCCTATTTCCTAACAGTTAGAGAACAGACTTACTCTGACTTTATGTTAGACTACATAAAAATAAGAGAAAGTTGTCGCACACAAATTTGATGGAAACACAGAACCTCTATAAAATGAAAAACATTGTACCAGAAAACCTGCTTCAATACTATACTGACTTACAATATAGCATTATTTGCTGGTCATGCAGTGAACAGTAATTAAATAAATTAAGAATTGCACATACACAAATTGCCATTCATCATCTTGCTGTAGTCCACTTGTCCCCTCATGGCACGGATTTTTTTCAGCTTTGTCTCTTGGGTTTCAACACGTTCTTTAAGTTTTTGAAGCTTTTCACTCTCAGAAACAGACTGCTGCTGGCGACGCTCTTGCTGCTTCAGGTATCTCAAACGTTGTTCCTGCAAAAGGAGATTTTAAACAAGAGATGTCTACTACCCATTTATTTAAAAATACCCCAACACATTAACTTAGAAAACCCTATCATTTTGATCAGGTTTTCTACTTCCACAAATCAGAAAATGTTGTATTTCGATGAAACATATACCAATCCTAGAAAAAAACTCTTTAACATCAATTAACAAATCTATTTAAGAGCAGAGGTTCAAGCTTTTTCTAGACAAAAAATATCATATTTACATAGATATGCAAATACAGCCCTAGTCTGAACATTCATTCAAATACATATGTGATGATTCCTCTGGCATTTGTTTTCTGCCACTATTAACAGTTTTCGTGCTGTTGGCAAAATAAATTTCCAGCGCTGCTACCCAGATTCCCAAAGATGACAAAGTATGTCCAACAGACCATTTTAAACAAGACAATCTGCTGTAAGAAAATGTTCCAGTTCTAAATAAAAGTTCTTCTGCTGGGCACACAAGGAAAAAAAAAATTTGGTATTACTTCCATCAAGAAAGAGCAACAGAATCAGTAGATTGACTGCTAGGTAATCCAAGCATCAAAGGCATGCTGTATAATATTGCAAACAACATCAACTATAATGTCAAAACCATTAAACTTCCTCCCCACTCTGCAAACATATGTAGGTTCTTTTGTCTCTGAGACTTGGAAATGCAATACATAAATTTTTATGAATTTGGCATATTCTCACCTCACTCCACCACAACTGTACTGGAGTGAACGAGCCACTAAAGATGAGCATGGAGTCAAACCTGTTCTGTCACAGATCATGAAGGGGACCACACAAAAGACAAACAAACCCTAGCAATATTTTTATAAAGACACATGACATAGGTTTCTCTAGCAGTATTTATGCCAAAAGACTCTGTATTGCTTAGGCTAAAATGTTTCTGATAAACTGATTAACTGAAAAATGATTAACTGAAATGACTTAGTGTGTTTTTCTCTATCCATGAAACTTATGCTTGCATATATTGAAAAAAATTGGTCTGTATATAATTATTACCTTAGCAACCAACATTTGCTGTTGGTTTTCAATCTGTTGCTGTTGTCGGGCAGCCATATCTTGCAGTTCAGAAAGAGTGAGCTCGACACGTGGATTGCCAACCTGCAGAACAGAAAATGTTCCATGAATGTGTTGATGTGTATCAGGGCATTCTGACCAGAAAACCTAAACCCTCACTCTTCAAAGGCTCCTCCCAAGTCCTCAGAGAAAAAGGAATGATGGGCATCTGTGAAAGAGTGAGGAACATCAGAGCAGAAAAAGAAGGGACACAAACGATGCAGAGAGGCAGAAAAAGCAAAAAGTGGAAAAGATGAGAACACTAAGAGACAAAACAAACAAGAAGAGAAAAAAGAACCCTTATCCTACATTTAACTCCTCTCTGTTCAGGTATTTGGTAGCACTGGCACACAGTCCTGGTAAGGCACACATGATAACACACATGGCAGGTATTTAGGCAGTAGGAGAATCTGAAGCTGCTTTCCTACCCTAAGATTTTCAGCATAACTGTCTTGGCAGTTTCAACTGCTGGTTCATGTTATTTATTCAGCACAGGACAAAACCACTAAGAACCTTAGATAGAGTGTCACTAAGCTCACATTCAAAGATGGTGAAAATTCTGATATATTGGGGCCATTTAGGGTAAGGATCTGTGAAAAACAGTCTGTACAACTGAAGAAAAATAAAGCTGTTCCCCTTCAGATAAGTAAGTGGCTATTACTTTGAACAAAATGCAAAGTATTAGCAAGGTTTTCTCACTCTCTCTTTTGCATTTCAAAACTAACACAAGCTACAAAATTAGGATAGAGACGAAATTATGAAAATTCTTTAAAATCATACCATGTGTGTGACCAAATCTCATGTGTTTTAAAAAAATGAACGTATTGCTTCAGCATATTCATAGTTCTATCAACAAGTATGATTTACATTTATACACTAAATTACTTCAATCACAATTTTTTGTATGCAATCTCAAGAAAGAGAGTGCAATGTATCAAGAAAAAAATCCAGAAGCTGACACTTGCTACTCAGAAAACCAAAACTCATAACCTTAGAATTGCAGGTTTAACCACAACTTCAAAATTTCCACAGAAAGAAAATACTAGTCTTTGAAAAATTATGAAAAGAATAGCCAACATCTGTTTCAAAGTATTTACACGTAATTCAGTTAATTTTATTGGATCAATGTAAAAGCTGGACTACTTCACTCTAATAATTCAGTAAACAATGTAATTTTTTCACCAAATCATATGGCTACACTATTAGTAAACCAAATAAAAGCTTTTATTTCTTTTGCTATTATAAAAACTATTACTAAACAAAATAAAAACATCACTTGCTACCCACAATACAGTCAATACTGCTGAAAAATAGAAGATAATTAAGTACTTTGGATATATTGATAAATAATACTGTTTCAAATGCTTATAAAATGGAATGAGGTTTGAACATTTTACAGACATACAGAAAAAAAATACCCAAACCAAAACAAGCCCCCAGTGCCCAAAATCACACATCAGATTATGGAACTGATCACACCTGATCCCATTGGAAAACTGATTTAACTTCTCTACTTTTCTGGACCCATCCTACTAATGCCCAGCGATGTATACCTCCTGCAGTACTTGTACTTTACTCCCAGAAACATCTTTTTGACATCACTTTATCTCAGGCACTTTGAATGGCTTTTTTCATATTTCTACATCAAATTCCTGCATATGTATTAGTTCTCCAACCAATGGACAATACAGAACTTTAAACTTCATTTAGGAAAGGAAGATACAATTTGTTTTAAAGTAACTGAATTCTTTTGTTTTCTACCTGAATTAATATTTCATGTTGCTGCATATAATTCTTCAAGGAAGATGAACACCTCAAGGTCAATCATTAAAATGAGCCAGATTTGGATCACTAACTTTTAAGACTGCTCCATCTCGGATACATGATATAGACATGTCAGCTAAAATGTTTAGATAAAATTATTGTCCCTGTTTGAACATTTCCCACTGAGTAAGTTATGAAGTGAAATTATCACGCTTACTGGAAATGACAACAGAAATTCCTCTTACTAGTGAACATTAATGAAAAGATTTTATAGTAGAGAAGTAATTAAAAGAGGTGAAGTCCACTCAAGATACTAATTTGCTATTTCAACACAGGAAAAAAAAATAGAACTTACTAGTGTATACTTTTATTATTAGCATGACTTATGCAGAGAAGAATCCTCCCCAATATTCTTTCAGGGCAAGTAACTTGCATGCACTTGTGGCCACCGAGAGAGACATTTTATTATTAATTACTCACTGAAAGGCACTAATTGGCTAAGAAAGTAAGGAAGCTTCTTCAAGTGCCATTCACAATCCAAAATGTGCTTTCTTGAGACAAGAAAAAGCAGAAAACCAGATGCTGCTCCCAAAACACATTCAGGTTCTGCTGACTTCACTTGGCATGATCAATTGCCAGAAAAATATAAACTTCTACATCTGCTTCTGCAGGGCTCTGCAGGCAATTCTTACAAGGGGCTCAGAATGGCATGAAGGCTTCTCTCTGGATCACTGATTTCTCAATACATGTATGGGGTTTTTCAGGAATAAGCAACTTACATCAGACTATGCACAGTTTTCCCAATGCTTCCTTTCTTTCTACTTTGATTACCAGTTGAAGTTAAAAACATTGATAGCTCATTGTATTACCGGTAGAAATTTTGAATATAACACTGTCCAAGAAACAAAGAGAGGTTTTATTCCACTAAGTAATCTTGTTAAAAATACATCCAGACTCAAAAAGTGATATCTGTATAGGGACTGTGAGCATTTCAAAGAAAAAAAAGCCATTTCATTACATGAAAATTAAAGATTTTCTAAATGGACAATGCAACCTGGAATGCAAATGACAATAAGAAACTGGTTGTAAAGGACCAGAAACTAACAAAAAACCCCAACCAGTTTAATCCAAGAGCTCAGAATTTTTACTGTTCTAAACAGGCATATTTAGAAGTCTCTCTCATAATGCCTGGCAAAAGTACTGTATTATTTTATATCATGTAAAATATAGAAGATTAATTATAAGATTAATGCAAATATTAGCATTTCATTGAATAAGCTATTAACTACTGTAAAATGTTTCATTTAGAAAGTCTAATGTCTAAACTTTTTATAAATGGCAAAGCACAAGAACATGGGAAACTGTGATAATTAACCATTTAAATATAAACAGCCTAAGAGAAATCTTTTAATGTTCACCTCACTGAGTACCAATCTGTATAGCTTTCACTTCAAGAGCTACACTATACTTAGGGGAAAACAAACAGCTGAGGAAACACAGCATTTAACCTGTAACTTCACTCGCAGTTTTTTCCTTTTCATCCACATGGCAAAGCAGCAAACAGAGAGAGCAGAAGTCCTCTTCAACATCAAATCAATTCTTTTCAGATTGACGTTTTGCTGGTTTTAGGTCACCAAATCAGCATAGCTTCATTTTTGAAACAGCATGACAAACACTAAATCTTTCTCTTGTCCAGGTCTAGTTAAATCAATTAGTTTAGAGCACTTCATATTAGTTGAGGCTGCTTGTAATACTTTGTATGCAAACACCACCACAGTAAAAACGTCTCAATCCTTCTCCAGAACCTCAGGCTATGCCAGGCAAAGACAGCACTGCGTCTTCAGTTCTTTAATGAGGTTGCTGGTTTCTCAGATTCCTAAGTTTGTGCTGTTCCTAGTAGTTATTAACAATTCTACCCACAAAGTCAAGACACTCACCTCTCATAACAAACACGAGCCTATCACATTTAAGGTCCAGACCTCCTCCTTCCTCCTGCAGCAAAGGAACCAGACCTCCTACAGAACCGACTTCTGAAGGAGGTACTAAAAAGCCACTACAAATACCTACTCCTCCAGATTCCACAGATTCATTTGCTACATGATGATACATCAAAGCAGACAGTTTTGCTGAATTGTAAATTTCTTTTCATTGATTCACAGCAGCATTTACACAGGGATGAACTCCTAAATGAAATGCCATAGAGCAAACACTGCATTATTAGGCACTGAGGAAGTATTATGTATGTCTCACATGAGCAAGAATAATTTACACCTATATTCACCAATTTCCTAATATTGAATGGGATCTTAAAAAATTGTATTTATGTTATTTAACACGTACCTTTTAAAAGGGCATGATGAAAGATCGAATTTGTAATGAACTCGATTTCATCTTCTGACATCACCCTCCTACTACAAGCTAATATTTTACCATTTGATGATTAATATTTTTGAGACAGGTGAGATGAATAGTACAGTAGTAATTAAACAGTTTAGGAGCCAGTTTACAGCCTCATAACAAATCATACCACAGGTATTTAATTAAGGAAACGCACCTCCTTTAATATTTATTTCTACATATTAGTTCTTGTCACTCTGAAATACTTTTTCTTATTCCTCCCTCCTTTCTGTGCTGTTTAATATCTTAATCTCCTCAGTCTACATACTTCTGGGCTATTACAAATGGCTTACTCATTGGCAACTCACAATAATAAATGAAAAATTGCACCTGAACTCAAAATATTTCTTTGACAAGCAGGATGTACTGTAGTCAAGGGATGGAAGCAATAAGGGCAGATTCCAGTGTTTTTTTGCCTTTACTCCCAACAGAAAACTCTCTTTTAAGAGGAATCTAATTATGTCAATATTAAAATAAAAACCCTATGAGACCAACCTTTTGAATAGATTATTTTTTTAAAAGATGATAATTGGGATGTGGTCTGATTTTATGCATTTTTTGCCTCCGTGCTTAACCCATTAAGATATTTGTTCTTGATAATTTCCTCAATTTGCACTAGTAAGAACAGCTACTTTGAAAATAATAATAAAACGTATACTAAATCCACACCAGAGACTGTTATGATTTCAAAAGAGCTTTAAAGGACAAACTGAATATTCAACAGCTTTACAGGCCACCATAAGGATTGGAGGTCTCATGCTTTCTGGTGGTTCAACAACACCCAGCCACCCAAACAGCCAGTGTAAAGGATAATATAACCAACTAATTGAAAAAGAAAAGCAGAGTAGTACAAGAAGTTACTAATCATTTCCTGTTTAATATCTCTTTGGATCTTTTTCTAGGTTTGCAACAACCACTATGTCATTAAAGTCCCTTATCTATTTCTTCCTTCTTTTTAGTTCACACCCATCTCCCACACAAATCTTCTGAAGTTCCCTTCCCAAAACCCTGCACAAGGAACCACAGGTTCAAGTAACTCAAGCTTCCTGAAACTGGCCAAGCTCCACCTTCTCCTGTGCATATTCTTGTGCACTCAATCATGTACTATGAACTCTCACATATTTTCTAGTCTTCTTCCTATCATTCACCCCTCTCACCTCTATCCTTTCACCCTCATTTAGTACTTCTCTTCTTGTACTTTGTTCCACCACTTTGTTCCTCTCTTGTCACAGTCAGAAGTTAATCTAAGGTTAAACCACCAATTGCCAAGGTCAATGTCACTTAAATTTGAACAACCAGCACACAGAGTTTAAAAACCTGCGCCTTAGCTTCTATTGTGGAGCCCAGAAGAGCTAGTTCTGGCTTTGGCTATCAAAATGGCAAACCAGAAAGTTTTTCCTTGTACTGCACTACTTTCAACCATCTATTAATTTATTAAAAAGCCGATAAAGAGCAACTACTGAAGATAATGCAGCAGATACCCAGCTCCACTGTTTATTCTTTATATAGGCTGACACTCAAACTGTTGTACAGGTAAGGAAGATTTTGGCCAAATTACCTTTATAGCAAAAAAAACCCCAAAAAGAACCCAACAAACAAAGAAAACCTCCAAAAACCAAACAAAAAAAACCAAACAAAACCCCCCCGCAAAAAAACCCTAAAAAACAAACCACCACCACCAGAAAACAAAAAAAAAAAAAAAACAACCCAAAATCAAACCAAAAGGACAATCCTTCTCAGAAATCCTATATACCTTCCTTCTTGTAATATTAAATAGTAACCACATCCTCAAGGAGAAAAAATGTGAAAGGAACACTCTTTACCCAAATGGGGACAACACTAATATATCAACGGCTGAGAAGGTGGGGATGCACACCCATCACCAGACCAAAACCACAGTACTATTACAGGCAGAAACTGCAAGAGAGAAAAATTCCAAGAAGCAACTTTGAGCTCATGAAAGAATTTTCGTCCCTTATGTAGGCTTCATTAAGGAGACATACAATTTTAACACGGCAAAAAGAAAACATCTTCACCATCCTAATAAGAGAGGACAGCAGAGACAAGAAAGATATTGCAAGCTGCTCCTGAGAAGGCTTAAATGGCTACATGAAAATGCAGAGTAAATACTTAGGTTTTACTGCACATAATGGAAGACTCAGCTTTCCATAATCCACAGCAGTTTTAAGTTGCTCTTACTTCCTAGGGCACAGGAGGGAATACAAAACCTACTTCCAGACTAGGGATTTACCTTTTCAGAGCTGTCAAACACCAGAAATCTACAGAGCTACATGACAAACAGAACTGGCAGAACTGGAACTAGGTATATGAGCATGTGGGCAAAATGAGAATGAAGTGTATTACATAAGCGAGCATTTCCCCAGAATGAAGTAGAATGACAACTATAAAATGAAAAGTTGGAGTGCTCTCCAGCCAGTGAATTCCAGACTGGGATCAGAGCTCTGATAATTCTCAGCCTCCCCAAACTAAGGAGCTGTCACCACTGTGGGCCATCCCTGCATTTCCTCCCCTGTGAAGCATTTACAGCAGAAGAACAACTCTGGCTGAGGAACTCCAAACTGCCAGAGCAGGAAAGAAAGGAACAGCTTGCTTTGCCTGCTGAATCTACCAAAAGCCTTCCCAATTCTCCAGTGCTATCTTGGACATGAGCAGCAGATGCGCAGACGTGTTCCATCTTTGCCTTAAGCGTCATTCAAAATAACAAAGTAACAAAGTTTATTTATTTATTTATTTATTATTTTAGTTATTTTTTATTTATTTAGTGGGCTCACTTGGCAACAAAGCTTTAAGGGTTGCTGATGAGAATATCCAACACACATCTTGGGTACCTGTCCTTGGCAAACAGTCGTGATGAGTAAAACAGATGGAAGATACCCGAGTTTATTATGTCATTCTTTCATCAAATAGGTCTTATATGAAAAGTAGGTGGCCTCCTTGTGATCTCTGAGGTCAATTGGAGGAGATGGAGCATCTGCTGAAGGTTAGTGATTCAGACCTCCGTACATTTCTGAAATATATTGGCCCTATATATCATCAAATTCAAGGATTTTAATAAATTTTTGACATTTTTCATAAAACCTAATCTTAGTGACACACACAACAACTTGAAAATCCTTGGTCTAAACTCACGTGTAATGCTATAAAAAGACAAAAGAAAGTATCTGTTTTTATTTAAACTAAGATAGAGTTCTTGCTGATGTCGACATGGATGATATTATTTCCAGTTTAGTGGGTTTATCCACAGCTCAGCCTAGCATTTTTTTAATTGGGTCAGAAACATGCCGATAGCAGAAATCCATTTTAAAGAATCCAATGACAATAGCACGTGCCTTTTTTTAGCTTAATGGAAATGAAAAAGCTAATTAAACCCAGAAAAGATACCCAGAATATTGGGAATTAAAGAAAAATCTACCTAGTATGTGCTATCTCATGATAATAAAATAATTCTGCAATTAACATCACAAATGGAATTGGGTAATTTTACCCCAAAATGCTATTATAAAATATTGTATCATGCAAATAAATGCACTAACAGTTTCTTAAAATAAAGTTGCTTCAACCGCATCACAGTTTGCTGAAAAATGTCACATTATCTATAGTTGATAAAAATCTTAACCTCTCTCAATCTATACTATTTCATTAGTAATTCCTCCAATTTGTTGATGCTTATGAGTCACTGCATAATAAAATGTTTAAAGTCAACTCAGTATAAGCTACAGACTCCAGATTTCTTGTTTTTCCACATTAGTTTCTTAGTGAGGCTGCTGTCTATTTTAAGCAGAACAGCTAAGAAAAGGCAGAACTTCACAAAAATGAAAATAATGTTAGAATAGATTTGCAAAACTAGAAATAGATTTAAGCACATACTGAACATCTGCTGCATCTGAAATAGACTGCTTATAAATTACTTCTAGTAATTTAAGTAGCATCTGAAACTTGTTCATTTAAAGCACTACTTTCTTCCTTGTCCTTGCAGCCACTTTTAAACAGCCACAGAAATCTTAAGCATGTTTAAATTAATTTCAGTGTTGGCTAAAATATCCAGTTGCTGATTTTAATTAAAACATCAACCTCATACTCCTAAAACTAGCATCTTAAAAGAGATTATGCATTCTTGTTGAAATATCAGTTGTGCACAAAATTTCAGACCTTTCTACAACACCAATCTTTTTACTCATAGTGATTTTGACAAGTTACAATAGACAAGTTACAATACACATTGAAAATACACTGTCTAGATCCTTTAAAAATGGTCTTGGAACTATATTTTTCTGGGTCTTTTCTAACAGGAATAGCTTATTCTGATAGGATTGCTAATGATGCTTAAGATGCAGTTATCATTAATCTGAATAATATGCTCAGCATCAATTCGGTGTTTATTGTGCCCTTAATTGTTTCAATACAGTTTTTCTGTTGAGTAACACTGTTCATCTGAGAACAATATCATAAAACATTTCTAAAACACAAAATCACTGAAAATAAGTATCCTGTAACTGAAAGATGTGTTGTGACCTTAGCGTACAACTTTGTACTTCCCATAAAACCAAACTCTCAAAAGCAAAAGTTGACCATGACATTTTGAAATAATGAGCTTTTGATAAAGTCTTAAAATATAAGAAAGATAGCAAATGCATATAAGAAAATCTGATTAAGAATTTTAATTCAGAGATAAGGTGTTACAAAACCCGAGCTGGTCTGCATTCCGGTCATGTGACAATAAACCCACAATCATTTAAATTAAAGTGCAAGAGCTACACAGCACTTAAATAACATGCCCACCAAAGTGCAAAATAAACAAATTTTGAAAAGTAATTCATTACCTGTTCACTATTTTCCCATCTAATTGCAAGAGAGCACATCTTTATTTCACAGCACTGCCCATCAGCTGTAAACATTTCCGATGCTTCGACACGCTTCAGCTCCATCTTTCTGCTATTTTCTGTCTACACTACTGGTTTAACAGTCTGTTGTGAACACGCCAAAACAACAACTCTGCACATCTTATGAGTTCCTGCATGGCTTTTTGGCTCAGGGCAATCAAGAGTAGGTAGGATGCTTTTTAATCTTATTCCATATGGGATCCAGGTTTCCCCAAACTCTTTATCGATATGAAAAGCTGTCTCTCTGCATTCATCAGCAATCAGCTAACGGAAAAGGCTAGTGGATTTTGCCAGCAGTAAAAGACCTAATCACGGCAAGATCAAGCCAGCTGTCAACTATAATCAGCTTGATTCATTGCACTTTTCATATTCAATGGAAAATGTTGAGCAATACACAGTTCTCTCACAGTAATCAGGTTAAAATGAAAATGTTAGACTATAGACAATTTAGCTTTAAAAACACATGGGCTATTTGTTCCTTTGTATTTTTGTAGTATTACCAATGCTGGGCCAAAACTGAATACCAAAGAGATCACGAAAAGAATTGATTTTTGTATCTAATTTCACTGTTTAAAGTGACAGCAAACCATACCACCTGAAACTTAAAGAGTTTCTTTATTAGCAGAGACTGCCTAAGATAAAAGGCAAACAGTAGAGCCAGAATAGATACCACAATCTTAAGCAAATAATCTTTCCAGTGTTTGCTTTTTGCTTTTCTCTACATAATTCAGCTTTTTCTTAAATCTTGCATGCAACAAGATGAATATATGAGCCACCAACAAAGCTAAAGCATGTGTGCAATAGCATAAATCAAGAATCTGCAAACCAGAGAAGACTGTAACAAGCCAAAACCTACACATAAGGATTTTTAAATATTAAACAGAAAATACTAAACACATTAAAAATTTCTTACGGATCTACAAATCAGGATACTGTAGAAGATAAAATCCCAAAACATTAAAAGCTGTAATTTACCTTGTTAAACTCACAAATGACAGGCAAGTTCACCCTCTCTTCCTTCTTTCAAGAAAGTAATTCAAGCATGATTCAGTGCACTTATACAAGAGATCCAGCCAAATGGGTCTCCATAAGAACACTGAAGAACTCTATGTCCAAGCACGATACAGAGACTATTACAGCTGGATAAAGAACAGGCTTATTTTTAGCAAGCAAGTAAAGGTATGAGCTGTAGAGTAAGATTGTCCACTAGGAATACAAGAAGAAGAACAAGTTTAACTCCCTTGCTCCTAAATTAGCCAGAGGGACTTTCATTTTTCTCGGCTTTGATCCGAGGAAGACTGCAGGGGGAACAAACTTAACAACAATTAGATCTGGAGGTAGCTGCAGAAACAACAGAGAAATGGAAAGGCTCTCTCGCCTGGGAAAAACATGCAGGTGGGAAATAGGTATGCCTGGTGTCCAGAGGCAACATGGACAAGAAACTAAATGAACAAGTCAGTGAACATGGAGAGGTGTGTCACAGAAAGGAGGCCACAGCAGCGCTGCATCAGAAACACCACAGAGACCATGGAAAAGATGACAGAAAACACTGATCTGCAAATGACACAGCTACATAAAAGACAGAACTTTAAATGTGGACTGAAAATGAATAGCTGGCCTTGCACGGACCAATAGAGCTCCTGCTCTGAACTGAAAGCTGTTCAGAGACAGAACAACAATTCAAACTCTCAAACTTTCACATTTCAGCTCTCAGAGACACGCAGTGAATTTCATAACCAGTCTCCTATAAAGATCTACAGAAACAAAGGAAAGGACAAGTCCCACCTTCCTTTAAATGACTTGATACTAAAATATTTGGTTTAACTTAAAATGATATTAATGTTACTGCAAAAGGATATAGCTGTGACAAGGGGCATTGAAGTGTACAGTACAAGTGTAAGGGCTGCTCAGCAAGACTTCAGAAAAATAACAAGTCTTAAAGTAACATTTACTTTGAGTTAATGTGTATAATGTTATACATCAGCTGAAACACTCATTCTAGATAGTTCTAACTTTATATAAGAGCCAAGCAGCTCAGAATCTGTATGTGCAGTGACAACTGGAAACAATTCTTCACATGCTTCATTTATTTAGAAATCCAGCAAAAAGATTTAATTGTATTGTTCCATGTCCACAACACAAACACAGGAAAATAAATACCATAGTTAGAGATTAAACAAACAGACAGACTTCTCCCTCTCCCATGGATATCTGCAACTAATTATTGGTGTAAAACTGCAAAGTCATGAGTGAGGAAAAGCAAAGGTAGACCTGTAAAAAACAGGAATTAGAGGCAAAGATTCAGTAAGTGGTGCAGCTTAGGTATTTTCTCCTCTGCAAAATGGAAACACATCTGTTGGTTGTTATGAACTAGAAAAGCACTTGTTGAACAGAACTCTCTCTTGATGCACAGAAGAACAGCAGAACTACAAAATCTGTACACTGCAAATAAGTGTGTGTAAATGTCTGTATAACACAATACATATCTCATATCCACAGCCATCTAGATAGATTTCTAGTATTTAGAAAGACAGAGGTTAAAAATTACATGTAGAAGACATGGAGGAAAACAGTTCTTTCACAATGTTCCAAGTAGGTTCCAAGATGCTCCCTGGTCCCAACAAGTCAAATAATCCCTAGATTCCTCAAACCAAACTAAGCCACATTGTAAACGTGAGTATTAGTCATAAGCTAATGTTAAACATAATTAAAATTGCAACAGGAAAATAATCATGGAGTAAGTGCAATGAAACTTATGAATTTATTCTCATAAAATCTAAACATATAGTAACTTTGTCCATGATGGACTGAAATGTATTTGAGATTGCATAGGACAAGTCAAAACACTGTTTTTATGACATTCCAAATCCAAGAAAGATGTGATTCTGTCTAAAAGGCCTCAGAGGGAGGTATGAGGTCAAGAGCATTTGAATTCCCTACAATTTAACAGAAATTCTTTCTATGTGATCACACAATTAGAAGTTTTGTAGAGATGCTCCCCTACATAACTATCCTTTACTGAGGTGTTAAAAGACTCTGATTTCTAGTCCAGCATAAATTCAAAGCTATTTTTATGCATTAAAATTAGCTTTAGATTTTTTTCCTGCTTTCTAATTTAATTTTTTTTCCCTTAAATCCTTTAGTTGGATTAGTTTTTCTATTTTTTTAAAGAGCAACATACTGCCAGCTGTCTGGAAAATGCTTCAGATAGACTTAAAGAACTCTATCAGTCTGTGGAGAATCCAAACTCTATTAACTCTGACCTAGGAACTGAACTAGGAATTTGATGGTGCAAAAGGCTGCTGTAGGGGCAGTAAGGCTGCTCTCTCTCAGAGGTAAACAATTTTTAGAATCTATTCCTTATACAAGGGAACACCTCTGACAGCAAGAGTAGCAGACAAGTTTTTGTCTCTTTGACAAAGGCAACAGAAAAATTGCAGCAGAAAACTGGGAAAAACTGAATCTGATTTAATTACCCTTTTATTAGAAGGTCAAAAGTTTCCAGGAAGCTTACATGAATATTCCTTCATTAAAAAATACTTTTCTGTAACCTGTTAGAATTGTTTGTGCCTAAATTGTTTAAAATCATATTTTAATGGAATTATTTGCTTTGACTTTGCTATGAGACCTCTGAATCTAAATTTCAAGAGTGACAGTTTTCTGTTTGCTTTAAACAAATTTGTTTAAAACCTCTCTTATGTGAATGGCAGCCCCTTTCAAGCAGACTGTAAAATGTTATAAACAGAGTGCTTAATACTTACAAGCTTATATTAAATTGAATTTGCAGCTCAGCTTTGAAGAACAACTTCTACCCAGACTAAGCTCTTTATCCTTCCATAGTTCAAATGAGAAACTTAAAGCAAGTACATATAATGTATTTCTCATCTAAATTTATTGCTTCTGTTAAAAATGTGGCTTGTTTGTCTTTTTCCTCAACATTAGATTTTGTCATACCTTCACATGACAGGCTAAGGAAGCTTATATTATTTTGCATGTGCGAGAATAGTTGCAAATGCCCCCCCACCCAATAACAAAATGTACATTAGATGTTTAATGCCTTTTTATCAGGTCACATTCATATGGATGAAATGGTTAAAATTAATGAACAATATATAATTCTATTCAGGAATTTTGGCACCACTTGTAAATCTATCTAATCTCTAAGCATAGAATTGGACAAGTCACACCACAGGCACTCAAAACCAGTGTAGCCTTACTGCTGCCATGATGGAGTGGAATACAGAAACTGCATCAGAGGGTATCCACCCTCCATTAGCAACCATACATTCTTTGAAATTAAATCAGTGCTACAAAAAAATTGCCTTGTGTATACATGCATACAGAAGCTTTAATGCATCTGTTAATGGCATTTCCCCAAGAATTCCCTCAGTATAAGAGTCTCCTGATACTAAAACAGCTGGACTACCTGTTGCAATTTTTGCTAAAAGCCTGATTTGAGACACTTTAATAGAAATAGTGAGTATGAATTCTGTTATTTAATCAGCACAAAACTTTTAACACTCAACTTCATCTACTGGTCACAGCTTCAATACTAAGAAAATTTGCAGAAGTGTGTCTCCTGTTTAGCAAGATGATCAAGTTTTTTTCCTCTACACAAATTTCCTTTATACTAATGTTAATAAAAATTTTGTAGTGAGATAAAATGAGGTTCCACTCTGTATTTCTTGGCAAAGGCTTCAGTCAACATCCATTAAGAAAAAGGCTTATTCGTATCATTCTCTCTAAATCAGGGGACCAATTTTAGAAACAGCAAAAATATGTTTAAAAAAATCGGCACCAGGGACCACAAACAGAGACTTTATGCTGCCCAAGTAAGTTACTATGTATAAAAATAATTTATATTTAAATTACATTATTATTCATATATTATTCATATCATTCGTATATAATATATACAGCAAATATATACAACTACACCAAATGAGTATTTCTTCATATACAGACTGTTTTCATTACACTAATCTACTTTTATTCAGTCCAATGCATTTGACTTCTGTCATGTTCCTGTACCACATCCTTTTTTTACCCCCTGAGCGACATCTGTTTTCCTGTTTTCTCATCTCCAAGAAATTTCTGGGTTATCTGATTACCTTTTCATCTGGACAACTGTCATAATCCAGTCAGTGCTCCTTCTGGGAGAAAAGCATCTGATCCACATCTCCTATTGAGGGCCAGGCAGCTCAACCAGGATGGGGCTCCCCAGTCCCTCTCCTGTCTGCCACTGACCCCCAGTGGTTTCACCTATATTTGCTCTGCCTCACTCTTCACAGACTGCTGCTGCTACTATGGAATGATGCTAGGACATCTGTAAGCAAACAAAGACCCAGCATCTGGACGACCACTGTTTCATGGCCACTAATCATAGAATCACACAAAGAATGATTTAGGTAGAAGGAGTCTCTGGAAGTTATCTGGTTCAATAAGCCCTGACTGGAGCAGTTCAGACTGCTCAGGACTTTATTCAGCTAGATCAAAATTCCACAGACTCTGAACAGTCTGTTTCAATGTCTGTTACTCTCAATGACATAAAACATTTTTTCCCTTTATTTATTTAGAATTCCCCTTGTTACAACTTGTGTTCAGATCCAACTGGCTCAGTGACACAAGCTAAAGAAAAGGAGGAAGAGGCAGCTGTTCCCAGAGAAGAGAATCTCTCCTGAGACACTGTCCAATCTCTGTGGCAAAAGGAAATGTTGAGTTATGTAAGTCTGATCTTCACGTATCTGTACCTTTGTGTACTGGGAGAAAGGGATCAAGTCCTGACTACAGCATAATTCCACTTCTAAGAAATAAATTTTAAACAAAAAGGAAACCCCAAAAGGTCACTTCTGGAATAAGAGCATCTGTCAATTTACAAAACCTCACAGAGTTTTTCCTTTAGACTTTCTTATGCAGAACGCAAAGCTCCCAGATGAACACTTACAGGTAAGTATTCTTTTTACAACAACACATGTTTCACTGCTGGAAGAGACTTAGCCTATTCTGTTTTTAATTTGAAAGATAATCTAATGAAATTTAAGCATTTACATAATATTATTTTTAGCTATCCATTATTTAAATAATTGATGATCGAGCACATATAGTTTCAAAGAACAACAACAAAATCTTACTGCATATGACAAAATTTCAATTAATAGAATCATCTAAATTTAACTGTATAGATTACCCATAATTTTTTCCAAGACTATTGGTTCAATCAATAAAGCTAACATTCATCTTAAAGTTTTCTATGCATGTCACTTTTGCAGGTCTCCCCAATATTAAGCAAAAAAAATCAACGATTTCATCCTAAAAGCAGTACATGTAATAAAAATATACCTGTATGCAGAGTAAAAATCTGAGCTGTCTTCAATGTTCCATTGGATTGTGTTGATTTTAGGGCCAGTCTAACATTCAGCATGCCAGCAACAATGAATAAGCCTAATGCATTACGTAAGTGTAAGCTGATTAAATCCTTGATCCTGAAGCCACCTCTTTTTTCCCCCCTCCCCCTCTGATTTAAAACTTAGCACAATTGAAAATTTTAGTTTTAAACACTTCCAAAACCTAATTTGTACCATTTTTAGCATAAAACCCACTACAAATTTACATTACTAGAATGCCTTCAGGTTTTAGTCTTTCTTCTATTTTCATAAATCTAGTATTTAATGAACTTTATTTCCCACACCTGGTAAAAGTCCTTTTTAAAGTGATCAGTTCCCCAACAAATTTTAATTTTGTGGCCAATTTTTGGGATTTAAGAAAAGAAAGAAAACCAAGTGTCCTGAATGGAAATATGACAGAAGTTTTATTCTAGTTATCAAGTCTGAGCTTTACCCATAAAAACAGCAAAATCAATTCAATACAGAGCCATGATATCATAAAGCTTAGCCCTGCCAAGTGAGACTCTAAGGCATTCTGCACATACCAGCCCTGATTTCCAAATGTACTATATCTCAAATGTAGTATCTGAGCTACAACCCACATGGAGGAATAGATCAGGAGAGGTCATGAAAGAGTTATGTTCCTACAGCAGTTTACAGCACCATGATCTCACTACATTGTCAATATGACAATGGCAGCAGGATAAACGGATCCATGCAGCAGAGGATACCAGCCAGTGTTCTCTACAGAAAAGGAACGCAGAAAGCAATACATGATTAACTGTTTTGAATAGGGAGAAAAATTCCTTCCCCCAGGTCCACATGCCCTACACAAAACAAGCTGCAAAGAGCTGCAAACTGACTGAACAACTCTGTTGCTACATGGGAGTCTGTGTGAATCTCCAATGTTAATTATCAGGCAATATACAAGCACAGAACTGTTGAATCTGCACAATTGTTTTTAAGATTCTCAGCTTGAAAAAAACGATTTGTTTGCTTTTAAACTTTAAGTATTATTTTACTCTGAGAAAGAACCATATGCACATTTGTAAAGTGATAATGCTTCATTGAATTGGTGAGTTCAAACGTTTTTATTGAAATTTTTAAATGTTTAAAAATAGCTGACTATAGCAGAGTCTTGGTAAAGGCAGCAGAATGGTCCTGAACAAACAAAAACAGACTATGCTTTGCTGAATCTTCATTAGTATTGAAGATGAGACACGAAAGAAGAAAGTAAAGAGTTTCAGCTCAGGAGTAGAAGACTTTTAAGTCACATTAATTTTAAGAGATACACTATGTTCTATACATAAAAGAAAAAAATATTCAAGCCAGGAATCACAGGTTGCCTAGGGTATGGAATTTGTATTTTAAATTAGAAACCTAGTAATATATTAGTTAAAAAACTCCATGTGTAGAAATGAATCAAATGCATAAAAACCGTATAAAGTGATGGCTCTGAGGGGTATGCAAGCTCTTCTACCAGCAGCTGAAAACACCCCAATTCATAAATACATTCTTGTATTTCAACATATAACAGTATGTCATTAATCAGTATCAGTGAGATAAATCAAAGAAAAGGTATGTGGACAGGCAATATATGTGTATATAAGTGAAAGAATACTTCACACAGAATGAATAAAACAGATTAGAACATAAATTAAGACTCCGGGGCTTCTCACAATTTCTTTCTAGACAGAAAATCCAGAGTTGATGAAAAAGACACATTGTCCCATTTACTTCCTAACAAAATCAAAACAAAACCAAAATCAATATATTTTTCCCCAGTTCTCACCATAACACACCTTGAAAAGTAGTAATTTAAAAAAAAAAAAAAAAGTATATGAGTGGTGTTGATCCAAACTTTTAAGATTTATTACATACCCCATTCTCTGTTCTTTTCTCCACAGGTATATTTATGCCATTTCTTTGATTTTGCACTTGACGTCCACCTAAAAGTAAAGCATCACTATTAGTAAAAAGCTCGGTTTTCAACACAAATATGTTTTACTCTTGAGTCTGTTCTCAGATGTTCTGGGAATTCCCTTCAAGAATTTGTATCAAGCTTTTATCTGTGAATCTTTCTTCTGCTAGTTCCAACTCTTTCTTACTGAAGTTACTTTTTGCAAGCACTGAATCAGTAGAGACACAGCTTTTACTTCACAGAAGTCCTCATTTAAAAATATAGGCATGCAGCTCTATTTTCCTGACTTCTCTTGGGCAAAGATGTCATGGAAGGCAATGTACTCATAATTGTGTCCATGAGAAGCAGTAGGAAGCAGTAGCTTCAACTGAATACATTATGAATTAGCATAGTAGAAGAAGCTTTTCTAATGTCTAACTTATAAACAACTTTAATCTAGAAATCCATCCATAGCCCAATAATGAATTAAAAAGCCTTGCATGTATGGTTCAGAAGCAAGGCTTTCATTGTACATTGAAATTCTTTGGCTTTAAGTGTATCTTAAATTTCTTAACATACTTTATATTTGTATTGCCCAATGGATAAGAGGCTATTTTACAAAGTACCAAATTAATACAAAATTTTCTCATATTTTTGGGTCTGCTACTTCTGCATTCAAAACAAGTAGGTACCTCTTCAAAATAAGAGAAGAAGCCTCAGCTGAAAGCAATAAGGACTCAGCAAAGATCTGAAGTCCTGTTGTTAAAAGTAGTCAGATTAGTTGAATGAGTCAGGATAATCTGGGCATACAAATGCACCTCACCATGACACCTTTCCTGTCCTTCAGACAGTCTGACGGCCATTAAGTCTATAATGTATAGACTCAAAACTCTTCTCATAGATTAAGTACAGTCTACAACAGTAAGTTCAGAAAGCTAAAACACTTGCATTTTTTCATTCCACTCTTTTAAGAAACCCCACTTCATAGGGCACTGTTTCATATAAGCACTTCTCCTATAGAACCAAGTAGACCAGCAATTCTTCAAGATGTAAATTATCACGACTATTAATATACCTACATAAAGTACTGAGAAAGCAAAGGCACTGAAACCTCTGCCAGTGATGTCTGTAAAATAAATTTGAGTTTTTAAAGGAGGCAAAGGAGTTTACCAAGTCCTTCTCTGTGCAACTGAAAGAACAGCAGTTAAAATGAACCATTCTACCCTCTCAAAAAGTTGGGACTTTCAACAAGAAAAAACTACATCAAGTATCTAATATACAGCAACTTTATTGGATCCAAATCAAGCAGAATACAAGTAAATTTTGCTAATACTCAACAGACTGGCAGAAATTATTATAAAGAAGCGAAGTGGAGAACAAGAATAAAGATGTCCCTGTTCAAATGGCTCAAATGGTTCAAAATGGCTTAGGTACAAAGAAGCTGTATTACATATAACCACTGAAACTCACTGAACAAACTCACTTCAGAAATCTTTTAAAACTGTTTCAGTAACAACACTACAGGATAAATGTACTTACTCTGCTCATTGCTTTCAGCTGGTGACTCTTCATGACGAAGAAAGAATTTCACCTCTTCCCTGCGGGGCCCCCACTTCTGCAGGTGGTCATACATCATGTGATCAAAGGGTATGGGGCGCTCTAGAAGCACAAAACCAAAAAAACCTCATCACAACTCCTTAAAATCAAGCAGGGTTATGCACAACTCTTATTAATGGTCAGAACGTCCTTTTTGGTAGCAATTCAATCTATCCAGTGTATTTTGTCTTACACTAAGTCTAAGAAACAGGCACCAACTGGATGTATGGTATTGAAAGCTGTCCTGTTACTGTAAGACAGCTCACTGCTCCACAGCACTACAGAACTAGCTTGCAAATCCATACCAGTGTTTAGAAACCCTCATTTAGGAAATAGCAATTTGCTCCCCATCACCACCACATTGGAAATTTGTTCTATTATTAAAATGATTCATTCAATTTGAACTTCTGGGTTTCCACACAGACAAAAAGCCTTATCATTATATTGACATTTCATGTCCTAAGTACTTAAGCAGGTACTCCCACTCTAACACACCTTGCCAGACACTAACTTCCAGTATATATGAAACTACTGGCAACTCTTTGAACAAATAAAAACTAAGTTATATGCAACAGTCAGTCTCTCTGCTTTTCCCCAAGAAAACATTTGCAGAGAGTAATTATTTCTTCTAAATTGATCAAACATATTATTAGTAAGAGGCTGCACACTATATATTTAGCATTTCAAAATGAAAATACATTTAAGAAGACAAGTTTTTCACTGCTTCCATAATTACATCTGCATTTATTACCAGATGTTTTTATTAAGATAATAAAATCCCTGGTTTTAGATTTAATACTAGTTAAGGTACCAAAATGCATCTTCTAACCAGAATAAAATTATATCATATACAATACTTTGTTGTTAAAAGTGAAATACTTTTGGCCTCCAAAACCCAAACTACGCTATCTCCTACTGGGAAAAGCACCACTAAGTTTTGTTATCTATTTCATACTTCACTCAGACAAAATGATTCAAAGATATAAGAGAAATCTTGGAAAAGGGTTGGGAAAACCAAATCACAAATATACCTTTATCTAATGAAATTTGCCTAAATGTATATACATGAACTACATAGATGTACACATCTTGATACTCTTGGGATACTTAAATGCAGTACTTAAAGCACAATACATTTTTATCAATTGTTTCACAATGCACTTAATACAATAAACTTTTGTTAAAATGTGTCATGTCAAATAGGTATGTGATTAACACAATTTAGCCACAGTTAGATCTAGCTGCTTTCAGTGGGGAAGATAATTTAAACCACAAGCTAATCATATTCATAATGTGATTGGTTACTTATCATTCTTTAAAAAAACCAAAGCAAAACAACAACAACAAAAAAATACCCCAAAAAACCAAAAAAACCCTGCCCCCCAAAAAACCCACCCTCCCAAACCAAAACACAACTGAATTTAAAAAATAGATGATTTTGCTTCACTCCTTCCTGTTCCTTGCTCTAGTAGTGTCCTAGAAAGATCGTCAATAATGTTTAAGCACACAATAATAAGGTCAGTGGCTTATAATGCTCAGTTCTTGAAAAGGAATTTTAAAAGCACGATTTTCAGGTTTTTCAACTCCTAATGTAAAGTTTCAAGTGCTTTGAAGCATATCCACTGAAATTGCAGCATGAGTCTTCTAAAGATCACTGAATGTAAAAATATTTAAGTGGTTTAGTTCAGAGACTTTAGGAACAAGTTATGGATCTTTAGGAATTTCTCCCAAACAGAAAAACTGCTAGGCAAACCCAGCTATAACAGGGCTGGGCTAATTCTGGAATGGTGAGGAATAGCTGCAGCTTCACTCCTGCTTGAGCTGGTATCCCATTAAAAGTAAAGCCCTGATCACAGGAGTAAGTTTCAGTCTTCAAAATCCGTTTTTACCCTGCCTTCAAGGATCCTGCTATGTGAAATAAACACAGTCATGCCTCCTCTATATGAAATCAGAATAAAAAGTAATGGAGTTTCTTCACAGGGGAGTTTGCTGCAATATCTGGAATGAATTTTTCCTTGCTCAGGTTTGCAGAAGTATACTCAGAGTAAGAAACTATTTCTTTCACACTCTCTTGCCTCCTATGTTACCACCACACTGAGGAAGGCCAGTTATGGCCAGTTGCTGAAGGGCATTCCAGGTGTAAATGAACTGAGTAATTCAGTACTGCCTGGATTTAAAGGTTGAAATGAATTCTCTCTTAACATACTACAAGTTCCTGGCATCATACCTGTGTTTGACCCTCCTTACTGACTGCTATTTGCAATAATAAGAGAATGAGGGAGAACATTCTGGTTTTGTCTCCTGTTACAACATGAGAAATCCTTGCAAAAAGAGGAAGCTTCAAACTGACAAAGCACAGTCATATACTGACATATATGACTGACATATCGGGCAGAAATGCTATTGGCTTTTTCAACTACCACTCATTTCAAGAGACTGGGAAGGAGAGGGAATAGAGAATGAAATACCAAAATCAAATGTGAATAAATGAAATGCTTACGCCATGCAGCTGTGAGAAAAATCAGTTCCTTGACTCTAATGCAAACAGCACCTAAACTATTTTACAACTCTTGTGAAGACCTCAACCATTTCTTTGTCACACAAAAGCAGAGAGATAAAAGCTACAATAATAAATAAACCAATATGTTTTCCAACAGCTAAGCTATTGTTATCTTCCTCTCCACTGTAGAAATTTTACATAATTTTTGGATTTTAGTAACATTTTTCTGGAAGAAAATTGGTCTCTTATTGTCTAAAAATAAAATCAAGTGTTTATCATTTACTTGTACATAGACATTCAAAAAAGGAAGACTGTTTTGTAAAAGAGACAGTATTTTGTTAGAGCAATACAGTTTACAAAGGCTTTTGGGCATACAAACTGTTATTTGTACCTGATGATAAGATTACAGTCCACAGGCCCCAATGCTTTGAATTTGAATAGACATGCATTATTCATCTGGGCTACTTAAAAGAATCTGTGGCTACCTATAGAGCAGAGGAGTTAAGAATATTTACAAGAGGCCAGGTAGACTTTCTCTTATGGAGAGAGGTGTAATTTGTAATTTGTGCCACATGGAGAGACTGCCAGGAAAACACTGGCACCATAAGACTACTTACAGTGTGTGACCAAATCTAATGTGTTTTTTCAGCCCATGTTCTGCTGTATTAACTTCCGTTTTGAATTTTACTTTCCAAAATGTCCTCTGAAAGAACACTTGCAGATCATTTGAGGATAAGGGTAAGGGATCAGAGACAGTGTAATAGAAGATATAAAATATGCTTTTTCCACTGGCACAACATGCAGCAGTTTTACTGCAAATTGCCTCACACTTCCCACTCAGAACCATAGTTTAAAATTTGTTGTTGTAACTGTCACATTTAACTGTTCAGACGCTTGTTTTCTACATCAGATCTCTGCTCCAGGCAAAATTATTTTTAAAAACTTCAGTGGAAAGAGTTCAATTTAGCTCTCAGAAGAAGTGGAAGGAAAAATTATTGTATATATGCCCATGTCATTCCACTGAGAAATCTATGTACACCAGACTTTGGGTTAAGAATCTGAGGTCACTAATTTTGTAACAGCATCCTACATTTAAGAACAATGAAATAAACATTTGTGTTGAAAGTCCTATCTGAGAACCTTAAAACCAGTGTGCAGGGTATCATTTTTGCTGACACTACAGGTCTGTTTTAAAGACCCAGAAACACATGCGAGTGTTTTAGTTTTTCTTTCATTCCCTCTGGTATTTTCTATTCTACACGTTCAGTGGAATAGATCTATAGAGTTATCATCTTGGGAATTTAGCAAGTAAAGCTTTGTGAAAGCACCTTCATGTGAGTTTTACCAGAAGCTCAGACCTAACAACAGGCAGAAGCTCTGGGAAGGCTTCTGCTCCTTCACCAAAGTGTCTGTATGTAGATCTCCACTTCAGAAAACTGGGTGTGCTCCAGTGCTCAAAATTAACAGAAAACAACCAGCTGAAATCAGTCATCTCCTTGTTCTAGTCACAGTAATAGCCAGATCTCCACTGACTTTAATGGGATCAAAGAAAGAAAATTCTCAGGGTAGATACCCAAAACTTAGTCCCTCCATTGCAATTTCATGGATAAACTCCATTTCCCACTTTACAGAAGCTGGTAGTTTTGATATCTAACACTTTGAGAAATAAAATATTACACCCACAGATAAAATATTTTCTCAGTCTTAGAATTTATCATAGAAAACCTTTGCAAGGTTTAGGTGCTCCAGGAAGATGCTGTGGATCACTTTTCCAGTTTCCGGTCACCCTTTAAAGCTAGTTGACAACATTCTTTCCTACATTTTTTAAGAAGTACACCTTCAAATATTGTGAAAGCAAAAGAAAAAATAATACCACATATGACACTTTCACAGGCAAGGGATTGCAAGATATTAGGAATATCTGAGTGTTGTTGAAGTCTGCAGATCCATTTTAGGAATCTGTGATGCACATGGCATCATAGATTCCATAACCTAAATTTCCAATTTGAAGAAGTTTAAACCATTCTTCAAGTTCTATCCTTAAAGACAAGTTTTCTAACTAAGTGTATACTGAATTTGTATTCCTAGAATAGCAGGCATACAATTCTTAATCCTTCCCCTGTTCACTCTTGCCTAAACTGAATTCCCACTCAGGTAGGAAATAACTTCAGGTACCTTTTCCTTTTACAAAGTCTTAGAACAGTTTAGAAAAAGATAAGGCATAGTTTTCCTAGGAGGAAAATATTCTGGACTGCCATTGTAAAGTTCCAAAGGCATCTGAATAATGTCTGTTGTGTCTGTCTGGCAAAACAATCCCCAATCAAAATAAAAGACCTCTATAGAAAATTTAAGAATTCAGTATCAAGTTATTACCTAATCAATCTCTACACAGAACAAGGTGCATTAAACAAGGGTCGCTGTAATAACTAAGAGACAAGAATTGGGGATTGGAACTAGATGATCTGTAAGGTTCCTCCCAACCCAAACCCTTCAATGGTTCTGTTATATGATTCTATGAACATGTCTGTTATTCCCACCCATCCACCAATCCTACTTACATCCATACATTGATAAATTATAACCTGGAGGTTTGTACTACATGCAACTACAAGAATCCATTTAAAAACAGAATCTATCATGCATGGATTTTGACACATTCCTGAAAAAAATGCCTGCCTCATTATTCTGTGAAATAATAGTTGCAACACAAATAGGATATGGACACTACTACCCACTCTAAGAGAGGCTGTCAAATCTTTGAGAGAAAATGTTCATGAATGGGCAAGAGATACTAACTATGTCCCATTCTGGCACAATGCTGTCTATGATACTGAAGGAAAAAAAATAAATCTATACCCTTTCTTAAATTTCAGCCAGTGTTCATAAGCTGGCAGTGAGGAAATAGGACTGGAAAGAATGCAGGTGGTGATCTGCACCCACTGACTTAAAAAAAATCATCATGAGATTCCCTGCTGTCATTTAAATACTCTCCATCCTATTAGAAAAACAAATACAGAACACTAACAGGCCTTACACATGCAATTTATTAAATGCTTCATGCTGAGGAAGAAAACAGAAAAGAGTCAAGAATTACCTTAATCTCTACAGTTATTTGAATTACCATCTTTTGTGTCAAAGTCTACTAGACTAGAAGAAAAGAGTAAAATACGTAATTGATATAATTAGTATTGAGAAGTCACTCTTTTTTTTATAATTGGTGCACATATTAAAATCCATTTCCAGTGAACATTTTACTTACCATTTCCACGCCATACTTCAGCCAGATGGCAGCTTCCTTCTCCAGGCTCTTTGCAGAACTCCACTACATCGCGACAGGTTGTTTCTGGTGTAATTGGAACTTCTGTCAGAATCTGTTCATTGTTGCTCAGAAACACAGTTAATATCATCTGAAACAAACAAAAAGAAAAGTAGCAGAATATTAAAAAAAGGAGAAACAAAAATAAGATTATGGGTAATTTTTTTCTCCCCTCTGTAAATGGAAATGTATGCTTAGGATTGGTAACCACATTCCAAAGTTGTTTTCAGTCTCCTGTAACTTTGACAAAGATTTCGTCCTTTGTGGGTGTTTTTTTGCTTTTTTTGACAGTCATCGAATTGACAATTTCTTTTTTATAAAAGCTTGAGTTGAAATGCTTTAGTTCTGTCTGAAAATAAGGTTGGGAAGAAAGGAACAAGTTTCAGCTGTGTTAGATGCTTGAAATCATAGCATTTAAATGTCAAAAATAAAGTCACACTTTGCCAAAGCAACCAGAAGCTTCAAGATGTACTCAAAGACAAGTATTCCTAAAATGCACTAAATACTCTGAAAGACACCTGACCCTAAGCGCCTGCTTAAAATTAAATTAATCATTTTATACATTCTCTCTGCACCCTAATTCCCATCTGTAGTCACAACACTTTTCTGTAAACAGTGGATGGAAAAGAGAGAACACCATGTTTTAGAAGGCAAAAAATACCATAACAGTAAGCGTCCTTAAAGAACACTATAAAATTAGTAACTTTGCCTGCAATGAAAGTTCTTCCAGACCTTTCCCATAAATAAAATGTGGCATCATATATTGAACCTAATAACAGCTCTTCATTAAATGAACACTCTCCAGGTAAACAAAACTTGTGCTTCAATTTGCATAGGCAACTCTTGAAAACATTCAGCCAGACTGGAGACTGGCATTAGTAACAGGTAGATACTGAGTGAGAGAAGTCTGTCTACTTTAGAAATAGACACAGGACAAATTCCAAGAAAGCCCAGGCTTCAAGCTCTCCTCAGTCCTCCAGGCTATTTCAGTTCAGGCTTCTACTCTTCCTCAGCCTGCCAAATTTGCATGCTGTGTCCTGAAGTTTTCAAGTATCTGCAGTACACAAAAAAGCAGTCAACCAGAACTAAAATATACCAGAATTCACCCCTGAGTTTTTCCAACAGCAGCAGAAAGGAAGCCATGGTAAAAGTTATAACACAAGCTGGAGGAAGCTACAGCATGAAGCCAACAGATAATAAGGAGAATGCCTGTAACCACCTACTGTAAACAGCTCAAAACATTATTGTTCCTCCAACTGAAGATTCAGTCTCAACATTCAGTGACTGTGGTTATATAACAAGTAACTGATGTTGAATCTACTAATGGAATTTGACCTCGTATTTAAGAAGAAAGAGCCACATACATGAACGTAAACCAACAGGCTTAGAAGAAACCTTAAGAGGTCATCTAATGCAGTCTCTTTGCCTCAGGCAGGATAAACTATACCTGCATTATTCTGCAGAGATGCTTGCCTAACCTGTTCTGAAAAGCCTTTCATGATGGAAATTCTACCACTTCCCTAAGCCATCCACCCCAGAAATCCAGGACTCCTGTTGCAAGAGGAAGTTTCTTAAAGTCTAGTTGAAGTTCTCCTTACCACCATTTAAGCCCCCTAGCTCTTCTCGCCACAGGGGAAAGAGAAAACACTTTTTTTTCCTCTTTTCTTTTTCCCTCCATGGTTAAATTTAAAGAATGTGCAATATGCAAGTAAATTAAGTAACTTAAAATATATACCAGTTTAACAAAGTTATTAGTGCCAGTATTCCAAACAGTTTCTCCACAGCACTTGATAGCAGTTTCAGAACAAAACCTAAACTTCTGAAACTTTTTGAGAATATCAAGAGACCTGAGCTTTACTGCCTCATAATCACTTGTGTGGAAGACCTGTTTTCTTGGTATGAAAGAATATAAAGAATATCTTAACATCATGTGATTTTACATGGTTTCCAGGTTTTGATTTCTTTAGTGCTGTAAAAGTAACAGTGGCCCAGAAAACTTGTTTCATGTCTTCAAGATTATACATCTGCTTCTGCAGACAGACTGAAAGAGAAAGAAAAGCCTTGTAGGTGTGAGTTATCCTATTTATCTCAGTCCCTTCTCCATAAATTCCAATCTCAAGCACTACATAAACTCACAGTCCCCTGGGCAACACCAGAACAAAGTTCACTGTACCTCACGCACATCACTTGACTGCCTCAGCTCAAAGGGCATCAGTTATGTCTTCTGCAAAGCTGGGTGTCACAGTTTCAGCCCAGGGAAAGGTATCTCACTAATGAGGAAGCAAGGTGCTCCAGCCAACTATTGGTGCAACACTTCTCAAGGAAACTTGACTGAGTAAAGATTTTCAACAGGTTGTCTGAGTAATACTAAAGGAACTGAAACACTGCTGCAAAACAAATATCCTGAAACACACACAGGAAGACTTGAAATGTTGAACATTAGTACAATAACTATAGGTATGTTGCAATACTAATCACATTTTCAAGTCAATGTCATACCTGTCCCTGTTTGTGGTGGGAATGGGTAAGAATCAGAGGTATTACATGGTGATAAAATACAAATAAGCTTTGATGGAGCCTGGAAATTTACTGCTGAGGAATGCAAGTGAAGAATACACGTGAAATACCCAAGTATACCCACTGAAGTAAACCAGTTCCATTAAAAAAACATTCTTAGCCAAAGATTAGGACACAAAAGAACTAATAAATTCTTCGATTTCTCATTTAAAACTGATTTCTAAATAGGAGCAGCTGAACAAAACCCATCTTGTAAAATTGTGATCATAACCATTGTAGCATCTCTTTCATCATCTCTCAATTCACAGTTTTTAATATGTGAACACAATGTCACACAAGGATCAACCTAACACACATGAGCAAATCATCTCAGGGATTCTAAATCATGTCTTTTTTCCACAATAAGCATCAGGCTCCAAACCATACACTTCTTTCTTCTCACCACACACATGAGTATTACCTGTTAGTCCCCTCTATGGCTCCTGCTACCAAACTAATTTGATTCCAACTTTCACAAATATTAATTTCTTCTCGCTGGACTTTTTTTCTTATGCATCACATTTCAGGTCTTTTCCATACCAAATAAGCTACAGCAAACCTCCCAAGCTGTCTTCAAAGCTACTATCACTTCATTTCTCAGCTGACAGATGACCTCTTCTTAGGACTTGGAATCAGTACTCTACTCCTCTGTCCAACAGATTCCTGTCTAATACTTGCACACATTCCTCTTAGCGTGGTCTCTCTACTTCATCCATTCCCTCTTCAAGCCATACTTCCTGTATTATTTAAAGGATACATTTTATTATCCCTGCAATTTCTCAAGGAGATAGAAACAGGGATAAATCTACAAGAACATTTTCCTTGCTTATTATCTCACCTCTTTCTACAGTTGAATAATGTCACCTACAAAAATTTCAATAGGCATCACTCACACAGATGACAGTTTTATCTATCTAGACCTGATCTCCTGCTGAGGATACTGAAATGCTGGCAATCTTCAATTGACTCTCAAGAATGCCTAGCTGTCAATTCAAGTTCTACAAGGCTGTAACACAGTCCTTAGCCACATTTCTCCAATGATTCCCTGTTTCACTCATCATAACACACAGGTACCCAATCACCCTGAGCTGCAGTATAGACATCTTTGACAAAACCATTTTCTCAGTCTTCGGCCTCAGATCTAGCTCTACTTTTCCTGTACCATATGTAAAACAGAGAAAAGTGTTTTTTCCATGAAGTGCTCCAGCTAATGCTCTCTGTCTGCTAACTTGCAAAAAACATTTTCCAACTTTTCACTGGTGCGCCTTTTTCACTCATGACAACTGTCACAACAAAAATCACCCTTCATGCCTACAGCCTTGACCCAGTTGCCCTTCTGTGTCAGTCCTGATAACCACAGTTTATTTGTTTTCACATCACTTTCAGTCTTCTTTCTTATCACTTTTCACTCTCTATCAAGAAATTTAGGTCAAATTGGCCCTTCACACCTGTTTGTTTCTACTCTCCATGTGCTTAATATTAACAGGTGGGTTTTTAATTTCTCCAGTTTTGTCCACCATGCCTTATATGCAACAGCAAAGCAACCTCATTCTTTTCCTCGGAGATCCTCCTTTGCTGGTCTGGCTAAAAAACCACATCAGACAAGTCTAAGTCATTAATATGCTGGAAAGTGCTGCCAATGAGGTGATAAATACTGTTTTGTCTCCTTAGACTTCTGTTCATTGCTTTCTTCATGCCTAACCAAGATTCCAAGAGCTGTGCAACAGAGATGCATTCAACTTGTCTACCACAGCAGAGATACCACAACTCAATGCCTCACATACAGCTATGCAGAAACAAATAACCCTTCAAATGGGTCTGATGGCCTTTCTTCTAAATGAGCTTGGTCCAGCTGCCCTAGAATCCACCTTGATCTCACTACTTGTGTTTTGCTATTTAAGTTACACTCTCCTAGTACAGTGTGCAATTACTTATGACTGGCATAAAACTAGACCACCACTCCAAAATCGGCTGATGTAGCATGTGGATTCTTAGTTAAAATAGGGTCTAGAAAGCCAAAATTCCAACTGCTGAACAAAGTCTTTGCCTCACCATTTTTCTAGAATCTTACTGAAAAAAACCCAAATTTTTTTTTCATCTTCAGGTAGAGAACTAAGAAAGCATACGGTTTAGTAAAACCTCTTAAACAATTTTTGTGGAGACAAAAACTACATCTCACTCAACTACTACTCCATGTTACCAAGACCCGAAACACTGAAGCTTGAAAAAAAATAAATAGCACACCCACACCTCCTTGCCTTACGCCCACGCTAATTTACTAATTCAGGCAGCTGATAATATTTATTGTAAAAACAATAACAAAGTCCATAGAAGTAGGCATTTCCTGATATCCTACTCACACCAAATTGAGGTATTTAAGCTATCAGAAAGGAACTAGTAAGTATTATTTAAGGACATGCTGAAACATTAGAATTGAAAACAAGATTATTTTCTAAAGTAATATCGATGTATTCTACTAAAAAAAAAGGAATTGAGCTCTGTGGATGAAGATGGCAAACTAGTCAGTTGGCTTTTTATTTTCTGCATAACCATATTTAAACTAAATCTATGTTTCCAAACAAAACCAGAGTTAATGGCAAAAACTGATGTGAAGATCATTACTTTTTCTGCATGTAATTTTATGTCCATAATTTAAAAAAGAAAGACACATATAGGAAAGCTAGAAGCAAGATCACTCCAGCAGAGAACCAAAGGTAAAGGAAAAACACCCCTGCATCCCAAGAAAACGAAAATCATTATTTTTTTCTCTTTGTGCAATCTATTACTCTTACTACCCAAATTTAGAATGCCTACATGATATTAGAGAGGGGATAATAGAGAATTTTTTTAAAATTGTGTCAATTTAAGAATTATCAAACATATAACTGCAATTTAAAAACTTACCAGGTATTTAATATGGCTGAAATCACATATACTGTTTAGTCATATTAGACTCTCCTTTTGCCTTTTTTGGTCTTTAAACCAGCCTAGAAATTTCATTGTGTAAATGAACATGAATAAGCCAAACAAAAAACCCTTCTTTTCTAGCAGATCACTGAACAGACATTTCAAATACAAGGCTGACACACAATGAACTTAAGTAAAAAACAATTTCTGATAGAAATGTCAACTTCAATCCTTCTGTTTCACAGGAACTGGAAGGCATTATCTTCTCACCATGCATTTTCCTTTAAGAAAGAGTTCCAAAACATTCATTCATGATCTTGCAATGCTTTGCCATTTCAGAGCTTTTAGCGGTGCCTACAACTGCAAGATGAGAACAATCACTGAGGACTTGTTTGAAGTGAATCTCTCTAGAGACTTCAGCATCTCCCACGAATTTTAACAACTTTTGTCCTTGATTTTGCTAACTTGAGAGTCCTAGGAATTTGCTGTATTCCAGGTGCTACTACAACAGTTTTAAACTGGAAATTCCAAATCCATATCTTACTGACATGTCATAGTCACATCAATCAAACATGAACTTTGAGGCAAGCAAAATGTGAAAACATAAAAAATCATTACTTTGGTGATGAGATATATTAATATGCACAACTTTGCACGTAGAATGGTCAAAAAAAGTTACAAGTTATCAATTATCTCATGCAAGTTTGCTCATCTGGAATTCATGCTTTTTTATAAAACTTCATCAGCTACAGCTGTAGACATTCTAGTTGTACATTTCAAGCATTAAAGCAGAGTTTTAATTTTTGTTGCAATAGGAACACAGCCCATTTTTATGATTACAGACTTAATTAGGTAAAATTTTAAGCAATTACATTAAAAAATCCCATGGACTATAGAAACTACAGAGCTGTTTGAATTACAGCCATCTAAAGATCTTTTCTTGACTCAAGTCACAAGTATTTCTTTATACTATTGAGATCTCAGAAGAAACAAAGCCCGAATACATCTCTGATGTTATTATGTGCAAATCCCAGAAAAACAGTAAGATCAAACAATTTCACTTCTCAGCATTAATAAGAAACATTTAAAATCCATCTAATCAACAAGTTACCCACCAGCATGCTTTTCAATAATTATTTATCTTCAGAATGAAAGTGTTATTTAAAAAAATAAATCTGTTGAAGGATTTCTTGCAGTACGCTTATTCAGATTAAAGCATCAGGACATACAGCAAATTTATTATCAATTACTGTGGTCTTCACCAGAAGATTTCTTTTCTCTAACATCTTGTTTCTGTTCCCCATAGATGGGTGAAGAGATTGCTGCAATAAATTTCCATATTTCTAAACAGTTTTTCTAACATCCTACTCACATTCAAGTTGCATAAACTTTGAGTTCAAGACAAAATTTAAAGCCCAGTGATGCTTTTGAGTGTATTAGTAAAATTCAAAAAGGCAGTGCAACCAACAGACTTCAGTTTGCACAGAATACAAAAAATGAGCAAAATTTTCTGCCAAAATGTAGACTTGTGAAACCAATAGTTTCTTACTATACTTTCAAATTTGAAGCCAGCTGCCTCTATATGGCCTGCAAAAGAATCCACAAAACCAGGAGCAAATCTCAGATGCTAAAAATGTAAAGTATTCAGCCATGGGCTAATAATGAACATTAAAACCTTAAATTTTACTATTGGTACACTCAAGCATTCATGAGATTACTTAAAAATATGAGCAAGGTCATATTATTTACGGTCAACACTTTTGATCTTGATCAAATCTGAAAATTCCATGTTGCCTAAATATACTTCAATATACTTACCTCACAAAAGCTTTTTTTTTGCATCAGCTCTTATACTAGTTACATTAAGTTGCAATTTTGCAATCAGTGAAAAAAAAAACATTGATCCACATTGAGATCCACCTTCACTGTGCTCTGCACTAGACAAACTGCCCACAGAAAGCACAACCAGTAACCTGTCAGACAATAGTTGTGCATAAAATTACTTCTCTTGCACAGGAATCATTTTAATTAAGTATTTCACTCCTCTTACTGAGGAGTTTAGTTCCTCGTATAGAAATGCAGAAGTATAGATTTAAAAGAAAATCTTATAAAAGTGTAGGGAAATCTTGTTTAAGGCCTACATGTTGTGAAGGCTTAAAGAACCGACAGAACCACAGAGATTTCCTCTCAGGAGTTCCAGGACTGTTGCCTTTTCTCCTTTGCAGCTGTCATATGTGACAGCATATAAAACAGGACTCGGGCCATTTCAAAAACCTACATCTACCTGGTATTTATTTGCTGAGGGGATACTTATGACACTTCCTTTTCTTTGACAGAAAAAGAGCATCATTGTAGATCTGGAATCTGAAGCCCCTTACTCCTGCAGTGGTAGGCTTTCTGTAGGGTAGGGAAATAAGCCAGCATTTTACTAAAGGAAGGAAACAACAGCTATCATCAGCTAGACAGATCCACAAACTGTTAAATGAAAGGTACACAGCAGTTCACTGAAAGACTTGCAGAGCTCTAGGAAAATAATATCTAATGAAAACAATAGCAACTAAGAGTTCACTTGTGTAAACAATGAAAACAACCCACAGACTACAGGCTGTGAGAAGCAAGGTATCAACAGGGCTAAAAAAACAACTGACCTAACAAATGTTAGGTTTCTAGCATCTGTCTAGGACAGAAGAGTGATATCATTTAGACATTATAATCATATATCAGATTTTAGACTACATTTTGCTATATAACAAGTCAGAGTCAATCCATGGGAGTGAATCACTGCCAGATCTTCAGACATTATCTTTAGGGAAGCTGTTTGTTATTTCTTAAAACATTGAAATACCTTGTTTTAGATTCAGACAGGAAATCAAGCAGGAGCTGAGATTTAGATAAAATTTAAAAGGTGGGCAGTAAACTTGTGGCTACAGCAGGGGAAAATGATTATAGTTTAAAAGAGACAAATGAAAAAAACAGACTGCGTTACATATGAAACTGCTATTTTAGAAAAGTGTCTGTCCAAGTGCAATATTTATCATCATCAGCTAAAGCAACACAGCCTGAAGTTAGAGAAATCTATAAAACATGCCTCTTGTGATGTTTTCTAGTGGAAAATATAATTTGGCACTTGCTACAGAATACATTCAATATCCCTGCATCATATTATCTTTTGGCTTGATTCCTAAATTGATACATCTGGAGAAACAGCAAGAGATCTTGTTGTTGCTCCTTGACACAAATAATTCTACCAAAGGACTGTGAAGACACCAGTTACCATGCAAGAGACTTTGGAACACAGGGACAATTCTAGGTACTCTGACAAATTCTTGCTGAGCACATTTCTCCATCACGCAACACAGATTAAAAATGGAGAGACTTTAATTCTTCACAAAACCGGGCTCTGAAATTTTGCTTTCTTTCACTACTTAAAAGACAGCGGGGCATATGCTAGCTTTCATGATATACACAATTATTATTAAAAGGTGGAAGACTTGAAAGACTTTCTGTTCTAATCAGTTGATGCTTACAATGTTCATGACAACTAATATGTAAGTTCCCATCTTGCAAATTAGCATTATATGATTGCTTATAGGATTATTGCACATGGGTCTTACCATCTATCAGCCAAGAGCAGAAAACTGATCTTCTAATCAAGCAGCTCTGAAGAAGTTCCAGAGGTTTTTTTTTGATACTTGCTGTCTTCATTAAGGATACCCTTTTTTATCTTCTGGATTTTTTTTTTCTGTGAATTTTCCAATGACAAAGTTCTAGTATCTAGTATTGCCTGCCTAATTTTAATGATATTTATCTAAAGCACCTTGAAACACACCAATTAAAACCAGCTGTCAAAATTTTGTGCTGATTAATTAAAAAGTAAAAAAAAATATAAATTCTAATTTAAGAAACTAGCAAATAGCCCAGCTATAACAAAGGATTTTGGAAACTGATAAGGCCTATAAATATGATAATTCCACAAATAATGGATTCCTACTAACGTGTCAGAAAACTGCAGCAGTTGCTGCATTTGCAAATGCACAAAACACTACAATAAACAGGAAAGGTCAGAAGGTTGGAGGATAGCAAGACTCCTTATCAAAATAAGGCTGCACTGGAACAGTGAACTTTCCAATTGTCCATAAACTCCACCAGCTCCAATTAATAAAACATGATGCTCACAGTTCTACTATTCTTCACATCTTCAGGTCAGGGTCCTCCAAACCAAATGGTTAAGAGTTATGTGGGGACCCCCCAGTACAAGGTCAGGTGTGACCTCACAGCACCCCAGGAAATGGAGGGAGGAACCACTGTGGCACTACAACTGCATCTCATTGTACAACATCGCACACATCACTTAGTTCTAATGTTCAGAGGTCTAAATCTTTCATACCTGACAGGGTAATCAGTATGCCACACCTCAAAGGCATCACGAGCTTGCTAAAATAGTCCTTAAGTATAAACTGCCCATTCAATTTAATCAACTGACGAGATATGAATAACATGTTAAAAATACTCTTAAATATTTTATTCTCCAAATCATTAAGGAAGATGTGGTTGAAGAAAAACACAACTGTAGTACTGCAAAATTTGCAGTACACCCAGGTGAACTGGCAATAAATTAAAACCAAAACTAAATGAATTCAGGATGACTCAGCTTCAGAGATCCTTTTATTACATAATAATCTCAGCTTTCCAGTCAAGGGGAAAAAAAAGTTGTGTTTACTAAAATGAAAGGTTTTTTAAAAAACCCCACCCAAACCAAAGAACCATGCACAAAAACCAACAAAAAAACCCCCACTCACAAACCCAAACCAGAAAAAACCAATACACACACAAAACCTCCTGAAGCCCAAACTCTGCAAAAAAGGACACCCTCCACTAAGACTTGAGAACCAGATGACAGATAAGAAAGACAAAAAAATTTAGTATTTTACTTTCATTGAGTGGGGATATGGAGCAAAGTCCCATTCAAGCCTTTTTGCATATTGGCATTAGCAACAGTGCAATTTACTTGGAAAGAAAGCTCAGTCTGACAACACCAGACAATGCTGAAGAACAGAGCTCAGTGTGAGAGTTTGAGTCAATTTTCCTGAAAGAAAATCTTCAAAATCTACATGTAACAGAAGTGTCCCACTGAATTTGTATCAGAGAACTGAATGTTCTCAAATTATTAAAAATATTTTGGCCAAGGTTAAGGACAGGGAGGTGCTGATGTTTCTACAGTCTTGTGTCGACCTTGTAAACAGCTACAGCAAAGTCATCCAAAATCCACTGAATTCCAGAAAAGCCTGGCCTACCTACTGCATTGAAAAATCATCCCATTGAAAAAGCATAGGATACAAAGACAGGCAGGCATTTGTATCTTTCTTTTACAAACCTTTCAACAAAATATGAAAAAACACCCCACCAAACAAAAAAACCTAATCCACAAACCAAAACAAAACCAACCAACAGGGTATTTTTACTAAAGATCACGCTTTTTGTCAAATAACAAAGGTGATTTGCAGCACCAAACATAATTTCATCATTTTACAAACAAAGAACAGTTTCTACAAAATCTACAGACACACAACCATATGTAGTGCTGCAAATGGAACCAGCACTATTCTTTCTCCTTTATTTTCAATAGTGTGAGTGCAGAAAGTACTACCATAGCTTTCTTCCACTAAGCAGGAAGTATTAACAAAATACTGATTGTTTAGTGCATTGCTTTCAGGGAATACCAGCCATTCAATCTTAGATGTAAAGATGTTATCTGGCTTGGTAAAAAAATAGTAAATGAAAAGTGAATACATCCTTGGGGATTCAACAGGCAAGCCAGCAGAATTTTCCTTCCATCAGAGTGGAATAACTTTTTCCAAAACATTTCTTTACTTTTAAGGTGGCAGATTTAAAAATTAAAAGCTATTGTTTAATACTCAGAAGTCTATTTTGGTTGAATAAAAAACTACTACTACATCAAGCTATGCAAGGTAAAATTAAAAATTTGAGGCATTTTATATACAGAAGAAAGTCATATAAGGCAATAATCCCTGATCTTCAAGTAAAAAATCTCACACACTCACACACACACACTCTAATCCATTATAAAGATTCACTGCTTGGTTTTACAAAAAGAAATCCAAAATCCTTTAAGATTACATCAAATAAACAAAAACAAATGTTGTCCCACCTTCTCTTTTATAATTCTGTCCTTGGTCCACTGTTTAGGTTTAAGTCCAGTCTTTTTCTGTAGCCAAGATTTCCTTTTTGATGCTTTTACAATATTCTGAAGAACCATCCTTAAAATATTCTTCATGTGTACAGTTGTAAATAGCAGTGAATATAAAAATGTTGTGTAAAGCTAAAACCTAATAACAGTTTATGTGCAACAACTACAGGGAAAATCTACTTAAATGGAGTATTTTTGGTCTACTGGCACATGAATTCAGGCAGCAATGACGAGCAGTGATAAGATGTTCTAAAGAAACAAGACAGGCCACAGTTGTGACAGGAACAAGATAGGCTAGATCAGGTTTCACCTAATTAGGCAAGGTTGCAGAAGGGGAGTTCTGTTATCCTCACATTGTGCAATAGTAGTCTTTGTTGCTATTATAATAATGACAAACAGTATTTATCTTAAATAAATTTACATGTAAGGCTCTGACTGTCTCAAGAGATCCAGAAGTGATTTTCCTGTTGAAGGGGGCAATGACAGGAGCAGAAGTCTTAAGAGCAAATGATCCTAACAATTGTCAAAAGACATTTCCATGACACATTTTCTTAAAACAAAAAGTGTTTTAAATTGAAAAACCAGTTTAAAACCAACACCACCATATATTTATGCCTAAATACTATAGTTCAGGCACTACTCCATTCTTGGCAAAGTCTGTCTTCTTGCTGGCCATAATTCAAGCAGCAGAGAATATAAACAGTAAACTATGTTTCTGACTGTCTCGTCATGTCAAGGGACAGCAAATGTTTATCATCTTTCCTGTCAACGCTAACCAGGATCGGATGTGGGCAATAGGCAGTGCAATGGCACCAACAGTGCATTTAGCCCTTACCCTACAACTGCAGGAGCAAAGCTTAATTCTCCAGCCTGATCCACTCCCTTCCTAGAGCAAATGGAGAGAGGAGAGACCCAAGTGTAAAACAAAACAAAAATAAACCCAAACAAACCAAGCCACACTATGAAGTATCAGCAGAACCAGACAACCCATCTCAGAGCTGAGCCACATTCTGTGCAGCACCTTGCACATTAACTGCAAGAACATTAAAGTAGGGAGCTCTCAACTTCGCTTGTGAGCCACAGCATTTTTACTTACCCTTCCCTACCAGCAGCAGCAGAGCAGACAAAGCTAAAGAGATACTTTATTTAAAATGCTTCTACATTCAGAATCAGTACTGTCCTCCCATAACACATTTTGTCACTAACAAAAAACATTCTGATCCCATGCAGTATTCTTCCTTCCTGCTCAGCAAACATGTACCATGTTGAGAGATTTATTGAAAATACCATTGGTAGAATAGTGTCAGATGTTTGAAATGCTGCAGCTTAAAAAAATTAACCTATTAGCACTAAGAACATTTTAAATAAATGAGAAACTCAAGGTTATTTCTTAAAAGGGGAGGGTTGTTTTGCTTTAGGAAGGATGGAAAAAATCTAATCTGGTTGTTCTCCAAAACCAGATTGTATCTTGATCTGCCAGAAAAACAAACTATCACATGAATAAATAATTGAGAGGAAAAGCTGGGCCTGTTTTAACACATATTGTGCTGCTCTTTCAACCATGGCTATGGTCTGAATTATTCTAAACTGCCCCCTAAACTTATAAAAGCCTGACTTAGGAAGGCAAGACAGACATGCAGACCAGCAGTATATGGGAGAATCAAACACTAAAGCCTGTCATATTGGATACTTGGGTTCTTTCAAATAAACAAATTTATTTCAAATAAAATAAACATGTGTCACTGAATTTCCCTTTCTTCCTCTCATCCCTCCTGAAATAACTGAAAACATCTGTGTGTAATTTATTAAATCAGATAAATAAAAACCCAATACAAACACAGAGTAGTCCCTTATGTTTTATGAAGGTATCATCTCCACACTGAGTACCTGATCCAGTGCAGGCATTTGGCTGCTTTAGAACTGTTACTGTCAGATGGGTAAATACAAATCTAGGGTATATGTAGAGAAGTAAGAATACCAGTCTCTGGTTGTTTAATGTATCAGCCTCAAAATCATCAATTAATGAAATGGTATTTTCCTCACTAAAATTTCAAGAAATTTTGAATGTTCTAAATGAAGGAGGTAAGATACATGCACTGTTTCACTGACATAAGTTGTTCTCCTACATTAAATGCAAAAAAATCCCATGTAAGATCCAAGAAATCTTGCCCTGTGTGACAAAGCTCATCTGTGGCAAATCTATACACCTGCAGATTATGTAAATCACTCAGCAGGAAAGTAATTGCAGACTGTGATCCCACTAAAGTATTTTATATTAAAGACACTCGTGATCTCTGAAAACTACATAAAATGACGTAGGAAAAAGGATATAAAGGAAAATTCAAAACTCTAATTCTCTAAAATGTATACAACTTTGCATCAAATGTCTACACAAAATGGAAAACCACTGAATATAAAGCTAGAGATGAAAACTGATGGGCATGAGCAGCTAAGAATACTTGGAGAAGTAATGAACAAGTAAGAAGAAGAGTTCAGAAAGAATATAACACCATACTGCATGCAAGGTATCAATAACTTTAAATTAGCAATAACTTCAAACTTTTTTAGTAACTTTTGTTTCACTTTGCCTATTTTACTCTTTCACTATTGTCACTTCTCTCCTCTTCCTATATAAGCCATATTGTAAATGCTGAATGTGCAAATGTACAATTTATTTAAACATGCTTAACTACAAATATACATGATTGTACAGAGGCTCTCTGCTTAGCTTAAGTTTTTCCATATTTGTCTAATATTAATCTAAACAGACACATTAATATTACATCCTGATGAAAATTAACTTTATGATTTGCATCCAAGACTTAAAAAACCCAAACACCTTGGGGTTTTTCCTATGTATTCTCTTTCTGTTCCTGCAGTAGGATCAATCAAAAATCCATGGATCGTACTGGAAAAAGTAAAACAAACAAACATAAAAATGAAACCCTGCAACAATAACAACAAAATCAATATTTTCACAGATCATTATAAATTAATAACACTAATGAGACAGGTACCTAGGTTTACATATCACTTCCACTTCAGTAAACTGACAACCAAGTTTATACATTCCTTAAACCTATTGCACTGAGGTAAAAACATAATGTTCCATTACACTAACAACTGTACACTTAATAACCTACACAGAGAATGAGTTTTGGGGAGCATGTTTCCTTTTCCCACATGAGGATGGAGTGTCTGGAAGGGATTTTGCAATCTGCTCTCCAAAAGAAATACAGTGGCACCCCTAAGCCCACAAGAAACCAGACTGTTTATTCCAGTATGATTACACACATTAATATATAAAAACATACAGATCTACATTAAAACATCCATATTTCTGCTTTCTTTCACATATTTGAACACCTCTTGTCTCACAAGAAAACTGCATTACTTAACAAGAAGAATCACTTTGGTCCCTACTTCAGGTGGGGAGGGAGGAAGAAAAATTCAGACACATCAGAAGACTCATCCCTGAGCACTGGGAGAGGCTGTAGAAACCTCAGTGCTTGAAAAATTTCTAAATCATTGGAGAGATAATAAGAAAAAGCTGACCAAAAGCTTTTTCCTGCTGGGAGAAGATAAGGGCAACTACATGCGTGCTCCAGATCAAGCTTACTTGTAATTTTGTGTCAAAGCTTCTCAGTTCTTCAGAACTCAGAGAGCGAACTGAGCAGTATTTGGTAGCTTCAGATAGCTGGGGGAAGGGAGCAGCAGCAAATGGGGGTAATCCAGTAATGCCTTGAAGACTCAAATCACAAAGATTTGTCAGGTTGAATTTTATAAAACACCCAGAAACATAAAAATACCATATCAGAAACACCGTACAGTAAATCCTCTGATTTAGTGTGTCTTTTATGTCCCTTAAAGTGCTTTTTAAGGTTATAATTTTGAACCCTAAACACAAAAATCCCTCTATCAAAATATTCTAAAAGTTGGTACACATGAAAGTGGATCCAATTCAAAAGTACTTTATGTTTAGCTAAAAATGAGCAAAAATAAAATACTTTATATATAAATTAAATTATTCCAATGTAAGTGTTGAATTGGATTTCAAAATCACACTGGGATAAACAGAACAGTTTATAGTTTAAACAGAATTTAAACTGATTTAAACCTCCTTCACGACTTTACCCCCTATCACTTTGACAAAAACAAATACTATTGCTCTCCACCATCTGGGGGGTGGGGAAGTAAAAATAAAGTACCGCAGTCAGGAATTTGGCAGGAAGAGAGCACTGCAAACAAGACTTAAAATTTATTTGTTTGAGTGTAAAGCTTGGATATGTATAGCACCTTCCCGTATCCAACAAGCCCTTGCTGAAGTGTTAATAAATAACTATAAAATGATAGCTACACTGCACTATTAGAACATGAAAAAACTATTCAGAAAAAGGACTGAAAAGATGGCTAGAATAGACTCAAAACCATGAGATATGGTTTTAAAATAATTGCATTGATCCTGACATGATTTAGAAGTGTAAAGGAGGTCAACCATTACAGATCTTTTTTTCCACAATCAGGAGTATGTGATTCAGACTTGCAGCTAAAATTGACTAAAACTTAGATGACTTGGGACAATAAAACAGTACATTAGGAAATTAAGCATCAGGCGTCCTGAGACATTCAGAGCTGCATGCAGAGATGAAGCTGCACACAGAGAGGAGTTTCATAGTTTATTTTTACAAGACACTGTTTCAAGAACTCAGTCATCTCCCAAAGCATACCTACAGTCCAACTGTTTGGTGCCTGAATAGTAATTAACCTGTTCACTAGCCTGAAAAATCATTCAAAATTTCATTTCTAAGAATTTGCATTTTAAATACGTAGCAGTAAAATGTAACCACTTCTCTGTGGATAGATCTGAATAGCAACTTTAACGCTAAGAACCTTGGTTTGATTACTTTGACATATACTTGCAGGATTAGCATGCAATGGCTTCACAAATGCTTTCTCAGATGCCCAAAGAAGGTAGTTAAGCTGTCAGTGGGTAACAGTTTCAGTCAAATAACCACTGGTTGAACTGTTTAAACTCGCTGGGATCCCAGTTTCCTATGCTGTCCATACCATCACATGGTTTATGCTCTGGCTATTACATTATTCTCTCTATAAAACACTAACAGCCTACCAACCATTTTACAGATTCAATTATATCATAACAATGTGAAAATATCTTCTCCTTATATTTTATCTTTTCAAAGGAAGTGATTAAGATATATGAAACATTTATTAAAAACATATTATGACAACTTTTGGGATTTAAGTAATTTGAAAACCCCTCTGCCACCACCCTGGTTAAGATTTCAGAAAATAGTCAGATATGCTTTCTGAAGCATGTTTGTTTATAAAGTAGTAAGCATGGAGGGAGGAGGAGGAGGAGGCAAGGAAAAATAAGTTGAATTATGTTGAAAGCACCATTAGTATGTTGAAAGTATCACCTGCAGAGCAGCAAAACGAACACCAACAGGTGCAGCACCGTCTTGAAACATAAATTAGACAAATTGCATTAGGAAACTGGATTAGAAAAGGATTTTCTCATGCAAAAATGCATTCAAAATATAGTCTTTTCAACTTAAACTGTACCTGTTTCTATAAACTAAGACTTTACCCAGCTTTTTAGAGAAACTTAAAAAAAAAAAATCTATACAGGTAAGCCTGTACTTAATGGCTTTGGTAAACCTTGCCAATCTCAAACCACTCTGTTTCTCTCCGTTTAAACACCAGAGAGCAATGCAGGCAAGACTTTTCTCCACACCTTAATGCAGCTCTGTCTACCTTTCTCATCTAATATGGGAACTCTCAAGAATTCTCAGCTATTCATCTTAGTAAGTCTGGACAGACACAGACTGCATTTACGGAGAACAAGGCTTACTGGTCTCCCAGAGTCCAACTGGCTCCCAAGAGATTAGAACACAGAATTAACTCAGATGCTAGTCAATGCACTGGGCTTACGAGCATGAGATTTGGGACTGGAGAGGCTCTCCTAGATTTGCCTAGCAGAGATCTCAGAAACTCACTGTTTACTGTTCTGACTTCAGAGAGAAGGGAAATTATGCTTCTTTGCCATTTTGGACATAGATCTTGATGCTTTTGGTATGAATCCATCTCCCCATCCATATTCATTCACCACCATGGAGTCGTTTCAGGCTACAATATCCAAACCTAAACTGATAAAAGTGATTACAGCCTTCCTGCAATCTACACACTTCTGCCCTTTCTTGTGATGGTTCCAGTGCTTATCTGGCCCTGCACTGAGTCAGTTTCAGTGTGCTCAGCTGGCAGAGAAGTATCCTGGCAGGAAAAAAAAAAAAAAAAAAGAGGAAACAAAAGAATGAAAAAAAAAAAAAAAAAAAAAAAAAGTAAAGGCAAACAATTTCCTGCTGAGTTTGCAAACAGCTCAGCACAGAAACAGATAAATACCAGAGAAAGCCCATACAAGAGAGGGGGCAGCAGGGATGCAGGACATCAGCAACCCCTGCAGTTACATCCATTTCACCTACACAAAACTGAAGCCTCAGTTTCTTCCCCCATTCTCAATTTATAAACGAAAGTTTAATCATGTGTACACTGAAATCCTTTTGTCAAACTTAGACATAAGGATACATAGGTTAAATACAGTGTCTACAACATATGCAAGTTTAGATGAGATTGCTTCCTGCTGGAGTTGTAATTCCTTAAATAAAATATTTTATAGCTACAGACACTTCACACATAAATAGAATTCTGCTGCTAAGCAAAGCAGTGAATTGGAAACTAAAACAAAAATCTTAATTGTACTTCCACTATCAAAGAACTAGGCTAGAATACACTATGAATCTAGAAAATAAGGAAATTATGACAGACTAGCAACTGCCAGTTAAGTTTTATTGGTTTTCCATTTTTTATGCCTCAGCTTTATATTTGCTTCTCAAGATTTCCTCAAAGACCATGTATTTTGCCAAAAACCAATATCCCTTACTTTTTCCCATTTCAGAAAAAAATGTAAAGCATCACTAGGTATGCAATAAAGATGTGGAAACTGGTGAAACCATAACTTATCTCTGAAGTAACATTACTGCACTGCACTTTAGTTTCACCTCACTGCTCTACTTACCTGTTCAAAATACATCGCCTGGGGTAGAGCGCCACAATAAACTAAACTGAATAAATAAAAATACTTGAAGAGAGAAATATTGATAACAAAGAAGGGGATGGGCAAGTGCAATCTTAGCCAATCAGTCTGCTCCCTCCTGTACCAACAAGGACAAGGCAACATTCAATGCAATACCCCCACACACACGTACATGCATACACTCACAAATATACCCACGTGTACAGAAATCTCCTCAATCTTCTTTGGATACAGATATTTTCACATTTTTAGTGAGCTGGATGGGTTTACTGAGACAAGCAGTGCAGTCCATTCACAGCCAATGGTGGGAATGAGCAGCAAGGAAGAGGAAGCAGCCTCTTCCAGAGCAGGAAATGGTTAACCCAGCTCATCCCTATTGTGAAACCGCAGCCCCAAAAGGAATCAGCTGCTCTGACATCCTACTGCACCACAATGATAAACCTGCTCTCCAGTACAGCAATTGTACCTGCTTCTAAGCATGATCTAAGAAAAATAACAGGGTGACCTAAAACCCAGGCAAAATGACTGAAATTGAAGTTCAAAACACTTTTTGTTCCTCCACTAAGCAGTTCATATTCCTGCTTGTCCTTTGAGTTATTACAGAATTTATGCTTTGTCCTCCAGGTACTATTGTTGCCTTTGACACACAAATCTGCTTCTGAAGGATGGGGTCTATTATTGCACAGTATAATTCTATTATTGTTGGTCATAAAAAAATATCTTCCAGAACCTCAAAAAAATTGAGCACACTCCGCTGATAAATTGCCTAACACATTCAACATTATTACATGCTTTCAAGTTTAATAGATGATAATGGCAGATTTCCCAACTCCCAGAAAAATGTATCAGCCTGAAGTACAGTTAAAATTCAGGCCTTAGAGTATTTGTTTACTTAAAAATGTTACCACAATTTAAGAACAAATGAAACTCTGGATTCAAGGCTGATGGAAAAACTGTTCATAAATGCAGAAAGATTTCAAAGATATTTGGGATTACCTGATAATATAATTTGTCAATTTAAGAAAAAAGTTAAAATCTGCTTTTGCTGGGGTCTGATACAAACCCAGGAGTGAACCTCTTATATCCCAGGCTAGCACATTCATTTAAGAGGTTAAGTATTTTGAGCTATTTTGTGCAAGTAATTAATGTATGGTAATACTAAGCTTTTAATTTAGACAAACACATAAGACTTGTAAATTCCAACAGTGAGTCATGAGGGAAAGGGAGCAAGATGCCTTCCCCTCACTGCCTTAATCAGGCAATAATTTATTTCCTTCTTCAAACCCCTGTCCTCAGCAATGATTTTTTTTATTTTTAAAGATCCCTACAGTTTATATAGTAAAAAAAAAAAAAATTATCTAACCCTCCCAGACATTTAAAAAGATAATGAACATGAGCACTGATTTTAATGCCAAGCATTATTAACGAAATCTTCAAATTCTTTACAAAAAGAGCACTGCCTTTTTTCTGTCTATGGGCAACTCTTGGTTGGTAATGGGGGCTGCTCCACAGCTGTATGCATCTAAATATAATGAATAAGCAAGGTTTTTTAAATTATGTATTTCATATGAAACTTGGCTTTGTTAGATTAATCAGTCTGTTGGAATAGAATTTTGTTGTCAAACAAATAGTTATTTTCTCTGGAGTCTGCAATGGACAACAAACTCATCTATGTTAACATATGAGAGCATCCTTACCCTCAAAATTCTCATACATTTCAACAGACCCACACATATCTAACAAATACATTTAAATATTCTATTATCAGACTCTCATGTGTATTGTACTTTTTGTTGACATGGTGAAGCTGATGAACTTATTTTTACCACAGAACAGGCCATATTCTGTCAACCTAAAAAAATAGTGACATGATCCAAAAAACCATGAAATGGCCTTTAAGCTTTGTTGCAATAAATAACTCCATTAATAATGGCTGATAAACATGCAAATTATTCTCTACAGTCAGTTCAGATTTATTCAGCAAACAAGGATATCAGTACTGCTGAGAACTATACAGTTCAGAATTAATCACAACATATTTTATCTCCATATCACCGAAAAATGCTCATATTAATGAAAATAATAATGAAAATATAATGAAAAATTCATAATATTGATTTAAGTGTATTAAAGTGACACATATTCCTCTACAATGTACAGTTATATCAGTAGCAACCTCCCTATGCAAAGAGAACAGAGGATACTAATTTAAGAATATTTTGGTATTAAATTATAAGCAATATAAGAAACAATGCCCACTTTGGACTTCTTGGGAACTGTTTTAGACTGAACACAGGACAAGTGTATACTCATTTTAAAACAAACAAAAAAAGCCCACCAAACCCCCGACTTTTCCTTAATTCACTAGCTTAATTGAAAAATAACTCCCGCAGATATTTGTTGGAACTCATAGTTCAAACAGATATCCATCTTTGCTTTGTATTTTATCAGTCATATTATTCATCTTCATGGGTCAGGAGCTTCCATATAAATTCTCTAGTCTAACATAAAATATGCATTAGTCATGGGCATCTTCATAGAAGACTTGCAGTGTCCCACAAAATGAACTGGAAAAAAAAAAAAAAAAATAAACCCACTAAACACTCTAAACTTTTCACTCTCCCTTCTGTGAAAACAACCATCACAACTACCTGATCCTACACACACAGATGTGTCCAGCAGCTCTAAGCCTCACACAAAGTCCCATAAGGTTCCTCCTGGATGCTTTCAAAAATGTAAGTGATGGCTACAACCTCACTGATATTCACGAGTTAAAGGCAAAACCAGAAAAGCTCTGCTAGGAGAACATGCAATACCAACTCTTCCTCCTAAAAGATTCGATCCATCACAATTTCTTACACAGTACCCACCACCACCTGTCTCATCACTTCATTGATGATATACAAACTCTACACAATTCTTTACTGTGCTGTTAGCTCACATGCTGTGAAAGAATTATACCCAAAGCTAAGGGAAATAAAGGGAAATGTTATGTGCTTCTCCAACGCATCAGTTCCTTATTGCGTTTTATTTGTTCGTAAGTGGGAAAACAGTGCTCTCATAAGTGATTTTTTTCTTGTGTGCATCCTTGTGCTCAAGGAAAATGTCAATACTTGACAGAAAAGGTAATTCTGAAACTACCATCCAAGAAAATAAAGCATTAATTGCATTATTTAAGGAAATGTTTCCAACACTCTTTCAAACACAGACTCTAAAATACCACCAAAAAAAGCCTCTCTACTGGGGCAAATAGACAAAAATATACATAACCAGGTTCCTCCAATGAGTTTATAGATTATGTGGCTGAAAAAGAAACTATAGCCTCAATTTTGCAAATAAATATAACTGTAGCTGTTTTAACCCGAAAGACTTCACCTTTGAAAAGATACTAGTTCTAGGTTTGCACTTTATTCCAGGAATGCAAGAAACACTAGCCTTTATTTTTCAGTGAAAAAATATTCCTCTGTTCAAGGCATACTTATAGGAACATTTAGCAGAGATGATATTCAGTGTAGCATCATAAGCATAGTCCTTATCTCCTGAAGGCAATGAAAGGGTTTATGACTGATATATCTTGTCAGCAAAGCAAAGGGAAAAAAACAAACCAAACCCAGGTGAGAAAACTGGAGTCTAAATCATTAATTCTTCTTCAAGCCAAACTGTGTTCAGGACCAAGAATAGTTATTCTATATTTTTCAGAACCAGATTAAGCAATATGAAAAAGTATAATGAATAAAATCCTTGTTAAAAAAGGATGCTGAAGAACAGAGTGGGAAGTATCCCACTCACAAAAGAAACTGTAATTGATAAAAACCTCTGAGAAGTAACACTGTTTCCTCATGTGAGGGGAGAAGAAAAAAACACAACAGACACCAAAGGAGAAAAACAAGGACTTCAGATACTACTTCACTCTTAAAAATGGTTGCACAAATGCAAAAAAATTATCAATGGAGAAGTGGCCCCAATCAATTACTTCAAGTCTAATAAATGTGAATCTTAAGAAACCACAAAAGTTTGTTAACATTTAGCTTTAATTTGTCGATGCAGAACTATGGTGATGAACTGTTGGAACAAGTAGGTAAGTCTAAAATCTCTCCTCTTGCCATTTTGTGCTTTTGTGAATTGTAGAAAAAAACCCTAAAGCCCAGAATATCCACAAACAAAAACCCAACAGGTTTAGGAGGGGAAAAAAGCTTCCACAAGTATGAAGTCAAGGAATTCTCTAAGGTAAAAAGTCAGATCACTAACTTTTCTATTCTGAGAATACAAAAAATTGAGTAAAAACCTAAAACACTTGGTCCAGTTCTACAGCCATTTGTTCACATTATTTTGATATTATATGTTGATGACTCCAGTGAGTGGAGCTTGGTTTTTTGATCCTTGTAGTCCAGCTGGGACGAAAAACTGAGACTGAAGGCACTGCCATGAGTCCATTTAAATATACATTATATTTAAATATACACATTCCTCACTGATAAACTGTCCATAACAGCATCTAAAATGTCTTTAGAAAAATAAAATATTTATTATTTTAGGACTTGGATTTAGTAGGCTCTAATCTGTAACATTACTACCCCTTTAGGAAGGCAATTTGTTTTTATTTAAATTCATCTGTCATTCAAAAATGCTTTGAAGTGTGTTTCAAAAACACAGTAAAAAGTCTGAATCTTCAACCACCTTCCAATAAACATAAACAACTACCACATTTGAACAAGCAAGAAGGTAACACGAGACATTGGCAGAAACACTCAAATGGGTAAAAAGAAACTTTCTAAGAAGTCAATCACTGCACTACCCAAGGTATGACGTTAACCTGAAACCCACACATGGGTTACTAATGGGAAGCAAATACATTTGTTCTGACTTAGCATGTCTTTGGCATGCTGGGTTTTCAACAGGAATTTTATGAATGTAAAGCATAACCCAGGCAGAGATGGAAGATGAAGCTGTCACCTTGTTTTTCTTTCTACAAGCTAACATCCATATGTTTACAGCACAAGTCTGTAATTCCATGAAGTTTGTTGCTGGTTCCTAACATGCCCAGTGCACTGTATTTCTCATCAGTACCAATACAGTATTTTGGCACCCAGCAGCTTCAAGTGCACACGATGTGAAAAAGCTTGTCATAATACCTGGCTTTTAAGCACTACCTGTACTCCTCAATCTGAAATTTTACACCCAGTTTGAGCTATTTATTTTCTCCTCTCAGTCACGAAACAAATTTAGAGCAATAAAATCTTGTAAAAGATGTCTTCAATGTTCTCACAGAGAAACATTCTGCTGCAGTGCTTTGGCTGCAAACACTGCAGAGGAACTGTAAATAAAAAGCTAATTTCTACTGGAAATAGAGAAAACATGGGAGATAGCCCCTTATAACGGAGTATCTCATAAAGACACATTTGAGATCAAATAGAGTTTGAAAGAAATCAGCAAAAGGAATGTGATTGTTTATTACTCCGTCCCAGAGGATCTTGTCATAAAACGAACAGTCATCAGGAACAACTCTCTTCTGAACACTGCATCAGCCCACAGCGACAGGGGAGGGGAGCGGGGGGCAGGAAACGGACAGGGATTCTCTCACAGAAGACAATCAAGGTTGTTTGCGGGAAAATGAAAGGGTTTGTCTTCGATAAATAAGCGAGGGTTTCACAAAAGCGGTGACAAGACCCGAGGAGGGAGCCAGGCTGACACGGTGCTGCCGCCTGCGCTCGCTTGACCCCGGCAGGAGGGCCGGAGCCGCCTGCCCCGGGACGGTTCAGCCCTTCCCCGCACCTGGGCGGCGAGGGACCGGGATTTGGGTATAAAATCCCGAAACAAACAGACACACCGCCCGCACACCCACTCACCCAAACACAGCGCACCCCCCACGCCTCACGGCGGGCCTCGGCGGCCGGCAGCGATCCGGGGGCTACCCCCGCGCTCCCGGCCGGGGTGCGTGAGGCGCCGCTCCGCCACAGCCCGGGGGGACGCGGCCCCCGACCTGTCACGGCCGGTGCGGCCCCGCAGGCGGAGGGGCGGGGGCAGGTCGTGCCCCCCACAACCAGGGACGGCGGTGACCCGCGGCCCCACCCCCGGCGCGGAGCCCGCCGACGTCTCCGCAGCCCCGCAGCCCTCAGTCCCGGCTAGCCCGGGGATGACGGCGGCGCCGCGCACTCCATCCGCCGCCGGCAGCCCCGCAGGAAAAGGCGAGGCGTCCCAGCGCCCGGCAGCGCGGCGCCAGGCCGGGGAGCGACGACGCGAACTCTCCCCGTTCTCACTCACCGGCATCATCTCCGCAGCCTTCTGCACGCCGGGCCCGCTGAGCTGTACCGGGCCTCTCCTGCCGCCGCCGCCGCCGCCTCTCTCCGCGGAGGACGCCGCGCTCGCCCTGGCGGCTGTGACAGGTGCCTCCCGCGCGCCTCGCTCCGTGCAGCGGGCGGAAGGAAGAGGCGAAGGCGGCGACGGCGGCCGGGCTCCCAACCCCCTTCCTCCTCCTCCGGAGCACGGCCGCCTCTCCCGCCTCCCTCCCCGGGCGCTTCCTGCTCTGCTCCGCTCCACCCGCGCCGCCCCGCCACGGGTTAACCCCCGCCGCCGCCTCCCTGCCGGGGCGGGGCCGCGCGGGGAGGCGCTCCGGGGCCGCACGTGACCGCGAGGCCGGGCCGGGAATGCGGGACCGGGACCCGCGCCCTCCTCCCGTCCCCGCCGGGACCCTGTCGCTCCCGCAGCGCCGTGCTGAGCGTGAGGCTCGCCACGCCGGTTCTCCCCCGCCCGGCCTCCTCCTCCTCCCGGCGCTCTGCCGCCCTGCCCCCGGGCCGGGCCCCGGCGGGCGCCGCCTCCTCTGGGCGGGCTGCCCGCGGCCGATTGCCCCCGGGCCCGGGCGGTGGAGGAAGGGGCAGCGGCCCCGAGCGCTCGGTGCCCCCGGAATGCGGGGAATGCGAGGCGGCTCCGCCCGGCCCAGCCCCGCCGCTGTAGCTGCCCGCGCCCCGCTGGGCGTGCGGGGGAGCTGGGCGGTTACACGAGCTCGGTGGTCTCCCGTGCCTGTGAGCCCACAGCTTGTCCTGGTCTAACGAATCCACCTTGGATAGCGTCATGTCTAGCGTCACCTTCCTTCCACCGTCCCTTCCTTGAGAAACCTGTCTGATGTACAAAACTCCGCTTAGCAGCAGGAGGGGAAGGTATTTTTGTCCTGATGTCAGACTCATGAGATCTGGTCTCGTGTTTGAAAGTAAGGTTCAGTTTCCTTCATTTTCTAGTCTCTCTGTGGAGTTACAACAGCAAAATGAAAGTTAACAGCTTGGAAGAAGCCAAGCTCATCTAGAAGTCAAAACATCACCATATGTCAGTACTGCAACACACGCAATGTAGACAAATTTCATATTGCTGTGAGTCTTAAATCCTAATCTACAGCATACATGGACCTACCCAGTGCTCCAACTGTTTCTGAAAATGGCTGGTTTCCAGTCTTTGTTACTTTATTTGCAGAACACCATGACAAATCTCAGCTAGGAGTGGAAAAAAATGTTAACTTGGCAAGTTTTTGAGGAGCTTAGATAATGTTTGTGTAAGTCTTTGAGGGTAAGTGGTAATAGCGTAATAATCTCAATGTATGAGCCTGTATGGTAAGCATAACCTATTCATGTAAGATTCTGTAACAGATAATCGTGTAAATTATCTTAACATATACATGATATACATGCTTAAGATTTCACTGTGTATCCTTCTCAGTGCATTTGCAGGCTCCGGTGTCAGCTTTGTGACAGGTCAAAGCCTCTGCCTCTTTTACTAAAATAGTCCTACAAGGAAAATCTGTTAGCATCAAAAGCCAGTACTTTGCCAGTTTAATGTTATTTTGCAAGTACCAGTTGGAGTGCTACTTGTTGGCAATGACACAAATATCATCGTCAGGTTCTTGCAGACTGTGATTCTACCTCACACATGGAGCTTTGGAAACAGGTTAGTCTGTGGTACTTCAAACCCCATAGAGAATTCCAGAAGAGTATTTACCCTGCAACTAGGCTGACTTGAACAAAACAGGCTCTAAAAGGATCACAGTCATCTATCTTAAAAAGTGGGAGGGAGTGATTTATCTTCATCAAATTCATATTGAACTTTAATCAACAAAATAATATGAATGAATAGAAATTTACTTGTCCTCTTACTACTTACAATAATTCTTATTTTAACAAACTAGAAATTCCAAAATTCTTACACTGAGGGGTTTGTGCACCTTTTGTCACACTTGTTCTATAAAAATTAGTCTTTCTCATTAAACAAGTTGATTTTCATTGCCAGCAATTCTTAAATAATGGTCTATAATGTGGGGTTTTTTTCAGTATATTTGATAGCTGACATTTCCCTGCATTCAGTGAATAATAATAAAAAAAAACAAAACTAAATTTTCCCACTATTACTTCTCCACTGCAACAGCAGGAATGGCTACAAAATGAAAAGTGGGAGAATATGATGTAGACAATTGCTGGGGATGCAGACACTCCTCCATACCACTCTTGGAATAATGGCCTGTAGTATAAAAGTTTGTCATTGTGTTGCTTTTGGCAGATGAAGGTTCAGCCAGTGCAGCAACCAGACAGACTGGATACTGAGAGCTTGCAGGAAATGTCTTCAAAAGGTAGAGTATGTACTTTATATGCAAGTCTGCTCCTACTCCTATTTCTGCTTCCCTTGAAAACAGCATTTGTCTCAATTCTTCCCATCTCAACTTTTCTATAGAAATGTGTAAAGGAAAAAAATATTAACCAATATTTACCAAGTATAATACTTAAAATTCTACCTGCAGCATGGGAAGTTATTTAACGCTTCTCCCACACAAAAATCTTTTTGGGAACCAGTCTCTTAGCAGTCAAGAGAAAAAGCAGCCTTTCTAAAATTTTCTGATTCCAGCTTAAAACCAGAAATCTGTTAACTGTGAGCAGAAAAAAGGTCACTTATAATGTAGATTTTTTTTTTTCTTTATTGCCCATGCATTTACACACCAATGGATTGGTCCAGTTTTGTAGAAATTGTGGTGGTTGGCCCAAGGGGCCAGTGATATCTACAACTCAACTGCCTTTCTTCGATAACTGAGGTTGCATGAAAGCAGTCAGGATTTGGGGAATGCCAAAGAAGATAAGGGAAGAGAATTTGGTTATGGAAGCAGATGAAGCCAGAGGTACTAAACCCAAATTATTTGTTTCCAAATCCACTTCCTTTGTGAAAGGTGTTCTAATTTTGTCAATGTCTCTCCAAAGGAAAGGGTTTGTGCTTATTTATTGGTGTAAGTATTAACACTTTTATACAAATACCTTTTATTCTCCTTTTGGTTCTTAAAAAACCTCAGCAATTCTACTTAACTTTACAAATTTAAACCACTGTATCTTAACACACATTTATTCAACTTATAATACATAAAAACCCGAAGAATTAGTGCTTATTGGTTATGGTATGGTGAGTTTCTGAGATGTGCAGAAGTTGTATTTACCTAGAAACTGAAATTTGATTAGAATGCATAAACTGTCTTTTAATGATTTATTAAAACATTTGGAATTTATGGGTACATAGAGAAAAACAACCAAAACATAGTGTGTATTTAACCTAGGTTTATTGGGAAAAAGGGTTTTAACTGCTGTTAATAAATTGCCAGGCCTCTTATTTGATCATTATTTTTCTTAAGACAAGCAGAGATTCCCAAAGATACAGGTGGCAGACTAATGAAATTTTCAGTAGCACTCCTGCTGAAAGTTTGAATCCTACTTATGTTTTCTAAGTGTCTTCTAGTGAGATTTTCAAATGTAGATGTTTATTTAAAAATTAGTATGTCTGAATCTCTCCTACTTTTCTATGCATAGACAAAAGAAGGAAAATGAGCTTTCCTACCTTCTGCGATCCAAGTGTTCTCCAAGTTTTGCATTCACTTGTTAAGATGTTTTTCCAGAGCATAGGAAAATGTTTTCACGCTTTGGAGGTGTCACAGGAAAATAATTTTGAATAATGTAACACTTTTTTCTTTTCATGTGGTATTATTTTAAATAACAGATACTGCTATTTATAGCCAGCAACAGTGACAGAGGTCAAATACTTAGGGTGGGATTCATCTTATCCAGCTTTACTAATGTAGGAGTTAGGTGTGTCATTTCAATCAGTCATTGAGGCTGTTTCCACAGATAAATCGGGAGGGGAGGGGAGAGAGGCAGTTCTGCAGGTAATTCATTCACATCAAGATACTGATCCACTATCTCAATCTCTTGGGCTTTGAAGGTGCCTATCTCTGTATTGATTTAGGATGGAGCCTGCATGACTAGCTCTGATTGAGGAGCAGACTTTTGGATGGCTACAGTTCAGATGGGTTCTCTCACAAATGGCAAAATAAAATCTCTAAAAGTGAGGATGGGTAGAAGCACTGAGGTTTTTTGCATGTATTTAAAGAAAATGATGTCTCTTTGCTAAATGAGTAAGTGGATTACTTTATTACAGAATACAACTCTCCTTTCAAAAATTGTATTTTGCATTTGCTGTAATGCAGGAGGAACTGGATCTGAGTAGGTAAGCAATTTATGAAGCTGAATGACAGAAGTACTTCTAACTTGCCAGGCAGTTCATGGGCTGGCTACAGTGCAGTGTTGATACAGTGCAGATGATACAAACAAAAAGACTGAATGTTTAATGGGGATTTTCACAGCAGGAGCCTAAAATCTTTAGTAAATACAGTGTAAACTAAGAGAGTATATGCAAAAGAAAGGTATATTATTCTGTTACTGTGGACTTAAGTTGCCTTTCATTCCAGAATCACGCTGACTTCCTAAGGCTGCAGCAATAAAGTGTTTGTACTCAACAACAGTCATATGCTGCCATGCTTGAATTCACATACAGCCAAGGCATTTCAAACCCCACCAAACCTGTTCAGAGATAAATAAACTACAAATAATAACCTAAAGGAAACACTTTGATGTCTGCTTGGTATACAGTATTTAAGACACGTGAACAGGAGAAAGATACTTTTTCATCACTGCCTTGTAATATTCTAAAGTAATGTATGCTGGACTAGGTGACTCATGATCTGAAGTTTCTATAGCCCAGCACTTGATGCATCATTCTGAGAAGTGTAGCAATTAAAGCAGGAGTGAAGCATTATGTGTGTTTAGCATAGCTGTGTGCACTTCCTGGGATTTGGGTGTCTGGTATGTCATGTGTTCCAGCCCTGCATTTGGTGGATTAGAGGTAATTTTTTTAAACAATAACAGAAATTGTATACTTAATCCAATACACGTGATGCAAAAGCACGTACTTAGTGGAAAATGCTGTGGTCTCATTGGGACTGTGTTGCTATCCACTCTCATAAAATTATTGCACTAAAAGGTATTGGTTTATATTGTAGCTACAGGAATACGATACAGTCCTGTAAAATGACATGCTATCATCTTTACAGATGGAAAATCTTGTTCTGCTCCCCTGTAATTTAAAACAATAAAGCCATTAACCATATGCAGAGAGGTGGAGAAACAAACACTTTAAGGTCCTGGGAGATGTTCTCTCTACGTTTAGACTTTATAGCCATTTGGGCTCTCAGGATGTTTTTTAATAAAAATGCTTTATATTGAAATTTTCAGTATGTCCATGAGTGCAAGTATCTGAGATGAGCCAGATGATGGGTTATCAGTGGAAACATTAATTAGGGACAGTCAATCCTTCACTCTCTACTCTTTTATTTAAGCGTTACTGTGTTTTGCTACTTTGTTAATGTGAGGAGAAAATTATAGGCCACGTTTTAAGATGGAGTCCAGCTTTTTATTTGTTACTGTAAGAATAAAATTGTCCTCATGTATCTCTTCCATGACTTAGTCAAGTACTTAAGTGGTTTTTAACAGTTTCTATATGAAGGAGTTTCAAATATTTCTTATTCAGCTAAAAGGCTAATGCAGAATTCTGATACATTATTAGCTTCCCCCTCATGCTGCAGAAGTTTTGGGTTGTTAGTCTTTAACTTTTCTATTAATGACATAATTTCTTTCTTTTAGATGGCCAACTACTTATTTAATATAATTAAAACCAATCTCCTTTCTTATGTTTACTGCTTTATTAGATGGTTTGTTTTCACATTATATTTGTGTTGCTGCAATATTCAAACCCAGTAATTCCCAATTTGAAATGTGCATCTCCTACTACAATTTGTCCTTACTTACTTTTCTTGAGGTAAATAGATCTAGTAAGAACAAAGGTAAAGGGAGTATGATGTAATGAAGCTCCTGCTTTCTGCTGTTGAACCTGGTAATGGGTGAATTTGAAGGACTGCAGCTTGGAAGGGGAGATGGGGGAAGTCCTCTGCTCAGTTCTGAAGTCTGGGATATATTGAAAGGTATTTTCTAGCAATTACTGACAAAGTGATGTGCAAAGGAGGATTAGAGAGGAAAACATGTTACTGAGCAGAAGAATGTTCATGTAGAGTAAGAGAAAAAAATTATAAATCAAATTAAATGTGTATTTAAGAAAACCCCTTATCTGTTTATACTGAGTATTTAAACAACTACATTATTAAGACTACACTACTGGAAAATAACATTCTTTCATTCTTTACCTTTTTTTTTGTGTATGTACTTATCACAGATTTTACAGATTAGAATACACAAGGTAAGTCTCTGAAAATACAGTACGGAGTATTAAATCTGTTAAATAAAATTGTTGATATAAAACAGGTTCAGGATTTAACACACATCTCTATAGAAAACATTTCTGCACTCTTTCTCTCACATATATATATCTATATCTCTATATAGAGATATAGATATAGTGTGTGTATATATATATATATATAAACACCACCTTAAATTACCTTTTTTTTGGCTTTTTGATTACCAAAAATTGTCAGAGCATGGCTGTCTTCTATAGAGGTATATACAATTTATTGTGAATCTGAGTTTTTCAGTCACAAACACTATTTTAGTAGTGCATTTTAATAGAAGAGCATCTGCACTCAGGTAATCTGACCAGCAGATGTAATCTAACATTTGCAATGATGGTTTTTGCATGTTATGAAAATAATGGGTTTGTGCCTTATTGATGCTTAAGGTTCATGCCTTCTGTTTCTGTAAGTATTCCTTTTCCACATAAAGCAACAATGTTCTAGTCCAGGGAACATATAATGAGACAAGTTGATTCTGTCTCCAAGTGCCCTGTTTTGTAATCTTCCAGAAATACATTTCTGAATATTTTTTTTTTTTTTACTACTGTGATCCTACAACAAGGTTTACTACAATTCTTAGCTGCATAAACAGAAGAATGTCAACAGTAGAAGCAGATGAATTGTGTAGGGCATTGATGGAACCTTATTGAAAATGATTCAGTGAAAAGCTCTAGAAATTGTGACAGTAAAAAATGTATCACTGGTATATGTTTAGAATCTATTTTAGGTTGACTTATTCAAAGAAGATACCAAAATATGCAGCTGAACCTGGGAATATTTAGAAGGCTGGAAAGAAGTGTGTTCATCACGGAGGAGTACACCCAATAATAACCTACTTGCTGAGGGATGATTAGATGCTACTTTAAAGGTTTGTCTACTGCTTATGTCTCAAGTTCAAAACCAGTATTTCTATTCTGTAAATGGACAAGCTACAGCACAAGGTACTGGAATCTTTTTTTCTATTTCTTCATTTCCTACAGGAATAATTTTTTTTCTTACCTTCTGCCTTTCTTCTACAAAGGTCAGAGTACATGTTTAACATACTAGCCTTAATTTAAAAAGAGGTGTGATAGTTAGCATTAAAATAAGAAGACATAATTTGAAAGCAAAGTAAAAATAATTTTTGCAAGTTTCCTTTTCTACTTGCATTACTCCAAAATAATTACTTAAATCAAAGTATAGTGAACAGTATTATGTCTTGGTGTTTACGTAAACCAAGAGTCAGGTCCTTTCTTAAAATTGGTATGACTCAAAGTCTTAGCTTACTTAAAGAAATGCAGAATTCAAATTTTAGCTAATTATTTTAAAAAAGAGTCTAGAGATCCTAACTGAGACTAGAAGAATTTGCATTGTGATGTATGTGATGTTGTATGTGATATGTGGAATACAACATCAGGAGTATAAGGAGAGAATTTTAGTCAGGTTTAAGAGAATTTTAAAAAGGCTGTTTCTCTGTAAAACTGCATTAAATTAAAAGGTACACCTGAAGCATCATGAGTAAGGAATCAATAATAGTGCTGAAAAAAGCATAGCTTAAGACATATATATCTGTATGTACAAAATAAACAATAGAGTTAATTATGGAAGTAGAAATGCTTTTGGTTAGACCTTCCCCAAAAGGGGATCCTGCCCTGTATTCTTGGTCTTCTATCAAATGCCTGTTCACATTCTAGTCCATTTTATTAATCCCTCCTTCTTCCTCCCATAATACTCTGCTTCTTTTCAGTTTAATTGTTGCCATTTTACTTGTTTACATAGCATTCCATATGAAATACCTCACAATTTTTTTTACTTCATACCTAAAGAATTCCCCCTTAATTGCAGCAATTCTTAGTATTATCAAAAGCATGCTAAACACAACAGGTTAAAACAAGAAATGAAGACGACAAGTAATACTGCAGAAAAAAATCTGTGTAGGCAGCAGTCACCACAGATGGGATTCATTCAGTATACAGCTCTTAGTTCTACCACCCACATAATCCCCATTATCATTTCCTACCAAACACACTTCATTAGCTCTGAAGAAATCTCTATTGTCTCTCCTAGCAGATCACTGAAGGCACTGTCATGATATGGATATAAAAGTTAAAGGTCATATCAATTAAAAACCATTCCTTTACAATCCTTTAGAAGGTCATAATAATTAAGCATATTTTCATTTGATGACAACCAATAATATAATTTGATTAACTACTACCAATTTTATCCTTTATAAGTAAAAGTATTCTTCCTGCTAGTACTGAGCATTAGGATATCATCATCCAGTGGTTCTCCCTGTTCCCCATTTGTTTGTTCATTTGTCCCAATTAATTAAGTGATAGTATAAACTCGAGAAAGCAATGTGCTGTCCCAGAGGAAGGAAGCAAGGCTCTGCCTTTGCTGGAGCACAAGTTGTCATTCCTGATTTCTATACAGGGTGGAGTTGTGCATTCTTTTTATTGCTCCCACTGTTGATGCTGATGACAGTTCCTTCAGGAGAGACAGTGCTTTGATCATGTGCGTAGCTGTGGATGAAGGAGGAAATTTGCATTGCCTTCTTATGAGGGACACAATGACTTAATGAACTTGGCTGAGTAAATGGGAGGATAGAAATTCTGATTATCTGCCCTTTTTCTGCAAACCCCATCCCCCAATTGTTGTACTATAACCTAGTTATAAAGCAGCTTTGCTGTAAATCAGATGGATCTAAACTAAAATGAAAAAAAACCCCAACAAGTGCTTGTTTTGTTATTTTAGAGGGGGAAACCCCATAAAATTATGTAAAATCGCCTGATCTGATTCACAAATAGCTGTTATCAGCATAACTATGAGGAGCAAGGCACTGCAGTGTAAGGGTGCAAACTCCACAAGCTGATGTAGCTGCTGGAGTGCTCATACTGTTAAAGACAGAATTTAATTAAAATGTCTAAATCATCCATTCTTGTGGTGGTCAGTTCATTTTGAGTTAGGAGAGAGTAATTGTTTCCAAGTACTTTGCCTGCAGCAGTGGAGTAGACTACACAAGACTGTCTTATTTATGAGTTTTTAATAAATTACCTAATCAACCATGTGGCTTTATGTTCTTAAAAATATTAGCTGCTAAATGTTAGTTGCTAAAGGTCATGGAATTAGTTTGAAGAGTTTGCTGTTCAAGCACTATCTTGTCACTTCTTGTTCCTCCATTTAATGAATTGTTAACATACTTAATGCCTCAGGAAATCTCCATCTTACTATTCTTTCCTTCCCAGTAACTTCACAGATTTCTGTGAATGAAACAATAGAGGTTTCAGACATTGATTTCCTCTGTTTCAGTTCAGCCAGCTGGTGGTGATGTCACACACAAGCACCTGTGTCTAACAAGCACCTGATACTGTTCCTTCCTTAAGGACTAAAAGTTCAAGACACATGTACATACCAGCTCTGTATCGGCATTTGTACTATAAACACTGCATTGCTATCATGATTCAGATAAACAGGAGACTTGTTCAGCTGTTTTAGTTACTTTGGATCATTTCCTGCAGCTTTACTCATCCTCCCAATTAACATGAATACACATTTGGGTTTTTTCCAAGTTAGCCATTAAGGAGGTTAAGTAGGTTGGGCCTTATGACTAATGTTTCCTTGGCTCTGACTGTATTTTGCTGCTCCCCTAGAGTATTCTATCATACTTTATTAACATGCAGGAGAAACTCTGAGATTCCTGATTCTAGGACAGCACTTGAAATGTTCTAGAAATCCCAATCTCCAAAATGAGAAATCCCAATCCATAAGTAAGATCCAGTATGGAGGGGCAAATACAGAAGTACTTGTACTGTAAAAAGACATCTTGCATTAGCATTGTCATTATTAATACAGATTCCTGCTGCTGAGCTTTCATGTTCTGTACTGATTAAAAAAAAAAAAATTATCAGCGCCACAATAAACTTAGTCAAGGGGATGCTGCAGTAATTGGATGAGGTTCTTCAACCCCTAAAGATGTTTGTTGTTCCACTAACATGGTAAAGGTAGTAAACAGGTTTTGTTACTGCTGATGCCTCATGACAGGCAACAAATCAAGAATGCAGTTGCTTAACTATTTTACTACATAAAGTTCACATGTAATCCTGTTTTAGAAATGTCAGCAATATAAAGAGGCAGCAGCTAAAGGAAAGCAACATGATCCATCAATGTGCAGTAAGTATATCCCTCACCAGTGTTTAGTTGTGAATCATGATGAATACTACATCCATGGATTAAAGTCTTGATCTTACATAGTCATTTGCATAGCAAATGGGCTTGTTCAGGAGCTGAGTATTGACTTTTTAGACACCTACCTAGAACAAGAAAATATTTTTAAGTTAGCTTTAGAAATCACCCTAGCTAAATTACTAAAAAAGAAAGGCACGTATAATAAAATAAGAGTATTCAATTCAAGGGTGGGTACTTCTTGATATGTTTGTCTACTTAGGGCTATGCTCCATGTGCTAGCACTGCAATGAAAATTGATTACTCTTTCCACACCTCACTGTAAATATGAAATGGCTCTTACAATGCCTTAGTTTGCTTTCCTCTAAAGTGTTTTACAATACTTCAGCACAGAGCAGCAGGAAGCATAGAGATAGTACTACAAGTGTTACGTTATGGGCGTGTTGATTTCTGCTTTGGAGTCAAGCCATTGACTAAATTTCCTCCTTCTATATGCTACTCAAGTAAAAAACCAAAACATCTATTTAAACAAACACCAGTCTCACTTCCCCCATCTTTTGCAATATTTGTGTTAAGGATCACAACGGAGAGAATATCTGTAGCCTTCATAGAAATTTCTGACAGAGAAACACCAATGAAAGAACCAGTTGCGTACGGCATTGTTTCAGTAGAAATTATCATTTTTATAACCCAGATACTGCTGCTCATATCTACGTTCTTTCCCTACTAGAAAATCAAGCAAGTCAGATAAAAAGAAGTGTTAAGACTTGAAGCAGATTAAGGTTACCTAGAAGTGCAGTTAAGTGTGCACCAAGGGCAGGTCAGCAGCTCTTCTTGCCTTCCAATGTAGATCAGAAGATGCTGATGTACCTCAGTGGCAATGGTCTGGCTATGGTGAAGCAAATCCTGCAGTGATTAATGTTTTTTTCCTGGTCTGTTTGCCTGAGCTCTGTAATTGAAAATTGCTAAAGCAGGTCACTTGAAGTATGTGTGGTATCTTAGGAACTATAACTTAGTGATCATAAATTTGCATTACAAATGCTCTTACAGCTCCTTACTTGGCATAAATTTTCAATCTGAACTGCTTATTAAATATACCACAACTCATCCATCCTGTAATTTCCACTGGCCTAATATCTGTTCATTTAAGTTCCATTTTCTTCTAGTTTTTATTCTCTATTCCCTTCTTTTGGATGCTGTTGATTTTATGTAAAAAATCTAGTAGTGAGTTCTTCCAATTTCTCACATTTCTCCATGGTGAGGAAACAGAAGAACCAATATAGAAATGATTAAAGAAATCAGCTAAAACAGATCGAGGTGCAACAAAGAAAACTGTGGAAGGTGAAATAAATGTCAAAAATATAGGAAGGACAGATGTCACCTTTTCAAATTCAGTGATGCTAAACTTTCCTTCTTTAAAAAAAAAAGCTTTCAGAGAAATAAAACAGGCGATTTTACTATACTCAGACGGTATAGCTGTTAAGCATAAATTTTTAAAAAATTAAAGGCAACAGTGTTTGGAATGTTTACCACCAGCAGGTAGGGTTATCAAGTTCCTGAGTGTTCAAATACAAAACATTTAAGCTATGGCCAGATACTGCAGTCAGGAGATTGAAAAGCAAAACTTTAATCAAGCTGAAAGATTTAAGATGTTTCAGTGAAGTAGTTAAAAAGATGTACGTAAGCATTAAGTCATTAAAATGACTTAAGCCTCTTAATCTTCTCAAAGGCAGATTAGGCTAAATTTAAACAAAACATGACATGAAGTCTAGTTTTGGTTTTACACACTATGTATCCTTGGTACAGAATTCAGTATGATTAGTTCTGAACACTGATTTCTGTAAGATAGTATATGTTCCTACAGTCTCCAAAATACACTTGCTATGGAGTTCTAACAGCTATCTGCAAAAACCACTAATGACCCATCCTAATAAAATAACTGCTGCCGCGATTTCATTTTTCCCTTTAAATTTTGAGGTTTTCATCCATGTAGTATCAATTTTCTTTTATAATATGGGCATGTTATTCCTTTCCAAAACTTGTGATTAAAGGAAAAGCCTTTCAGAATAATTCCTTAGCTCTGAATATGAAGGACAAAAAAAATATACGGGCTTTTAAAAAATATCTGTGAACATTTTGCATGATGTTTTCATAACAATGTAACTTTTGCTTTTAAACCTTGCAGAACTAAGAACTCTTTAAAAAATGTAAGGTTTGAAATATAATTTTTGGTACCCTTGATTACTGCACCACAAGTTGACAAAAAGCTGGGGATTAAGTCCTCTTACTTGGCATCCTATTAAATGACATTTTTAAAGTAAGTAGGCAAAAAAGCTATTTTTAGGGGGGAAGAAAGGAATCTAATTCCATTAAGAAATTTAGTTATAAAGATAACATGGTACTTAAAACTGTAGAAGCTTATTCTAAAAATTAGGTTAGCACTGCAGTCCAGCATATATTGTCCAACACCATTAATTACTTTTTGCTCAATGGATTTATTCTTTTTCCAATTACAGCAGATGGATCAGATACAGTTCTATCATTCATTTCCCTATGGTTGTAACTCGCTTCATTTGTAGTAGAGCTGATGAACCACCAAATTCACATTCCAAGAAGAGAAGAGATCTTTAATGATGGCCAGAACCAGAGGACTCTGAAATAAAGACATGATTTAGGCTGTTCAAACAGTAAAGCAAATCAATTCAGGAATGTAGTGCAGGTCCTAGAACTGACAAGTGTACTTACATCTGAGTACAAGAATTGGCTATTCATATGAAACAATACCCTCAGAATGTGTACATAAGTAAATCTAGCAAATATTAAAAATTCTCTTTTGCAAGTTTTAAAGCCCTATTACAGTCAAACACACGCATTCTTCCTTGGTTTTGTTATGGTTCTTCCAGAATTGAAGTTTATTTACACTATTATTATAAGTCTGTAACAGGCAGTCTAAGTCTATTCTAAGTCTATAATAAGCAGTATTTTCTCTCATTGCACATTTCAAAATGTAAATAATGTTTGCACATATAAATTCAACTGGAAGCAAATGGGCTCTCTCTCATGGTGCAGAAAGTGAACTGAGATACAGCAGGTCTTTAAAAATAAATTCCAGAAGAAACTATCCATAAATACCTAAACATTACTTCATAAAGATACAGAAATACAAATTCAAAACAGAAATTTATACTTTCTAGTTTTCTGACAGCTAAAATAGCAGGTACTCTTGAAATTATGCTGATTTAAGTAATTCCATTGTTAGTAGTATTTGAAAAAATGCCTTGCCTGAAGAGTCAAGATATAGAATTTCCATTTTATCCCTAAAACCTACACAAAAGGTTATTTATCTGCAGATCCATGGATGTTTCTAGGTTATCAAATTATTAATACAACCAAAATTATTTATTTTAAAGTAGTATTTAAGCATTTGCTAAATCTGTAACTTTAGCCCTAAATTTATCTAGTGTGAAATATTCCAAACTAATTTTTACTGTACTTATTTTACAATTACATCAAGGTATTAGGTATCTAATACTTACTATTTCCTGATGATTTTTTGCCTGGGAAAAAAAATAAAAAAAAAAAATCTGAGCAATGGCGATTCAAAATATATTTCCTATTTACTTTTTGCAGATAAATTTTAATTAGCTTATCATTAGCTTAAATGTTGCAACTGTACAACATGTACTTTCCATGGTACATTTCTGTAAACTTTATATTGATTTTTAAAAGTTGTTTGTTTTTAATTAACCAAGACACCATGTATTCAGAAATTACAGTCATCAAGATTTCTTCTGTAAGTAAAAATAAACTTCTATGGGATGTTACTATTTTACTTAATATATGGATATATACCCACACAAGATATGGATGTAAACTGACGTGAAATGTTTGCTTTAAAATTTTCCTTTTTATTTTATATTCCCATTGTAATTGTTGTCTTAAAATACTGGGTCACAGTGATAAAAAAAAAAATCTTTGTAAGGAAGACAGTTATAAAAGATTGTACAATCTCCATCCTTGTAAATCCTCACTTAAATTATGAATAAGGTAATAAGCAAGCCGATCTGTGATTAGCTGCTTCAAGCACTGGTTTGGACCAGATGAGCTCAAGACATCTCTTCCAATCTGATTTATGCGACAACATACTCTTCTATAATTCCATGTATTATTTGCAAAATTATTTCCCAAAGTGAAGAAAGGGCTACAGCTATTAAAAACTATTTTCCCTTTCAAATAAAGTTTAGGATATAGTTGCCATTTATCCAGGCTTTTGGCCCTTGAAACTTTACACCAGCTCATCTAAGTCATGAATTAATGTATCATGACGTGAAGGGAAGTTTGAAACAGTCTGTCCATTTTGAACTCTCCTTGAAATAATTAAAGAAAAACTTAAACTTTTTTTTCTTCCTGTCTACCTCCACTACTCATATTTACTTATTAGTCATTAAGTACCCATTCAGATCAACTACTTATATTTACCTAAACTTTTAAGTGCAGTGTATCAGTTTTGGAATGCTGCACATTATTTGGACAAAGCTAGAGAAGTACTGAGGTAATATCTCTCAGCTGTTCCCACAGCAAGGGGTTCCTTTCTCTGTGAACTTTGTCTACAACTTACAACACTTCATTGTTCACAACACCCAATAAAGGGTTTGACTTGGGATTTATTGAGCATAGCCTAAATTGACAAGCAGGGCCTTTAAGACACCGTAATCTCTTGTACACTTCTGCTTTAAGGGACCAGGCCCATTTGAATTTACTAGATATTTTGTTTCCTTCTTTGAGAAAGTCATCCAGTGTCACCAAGTAACATACATCCTCATGTACAGTGATGTAGCTCTCATTTTGTGGTGCCATCAACCCAAAACAGTTTCACAAGTTCATGTGAGAAAACCTTTTAAAAACTATTTTCAAAATCTCGAGCAAGTAAGTTAGATCTGCATTTTAAAAAACAATTCCTACATTACCTGATCTTCATAATATAAGCACAGTTACACTGACATTTGAGTATTTTTGTTAGTGGAACCTTCTACAATCAGCATTTTAATCACCTAAATTTTTATTGTAAAGACCTGGCCTTAAGGAAGAATGTTAATTTCTTATTTACTGACTGTCTTAAATGACTGATTCCTGTTGTAGCTATTCTCTTCTATAAAAAAGATTATAACATGTGACTTACCCCCAAATGAAATCTTGTAGTAGGCATAACTCGTTAATGCTACACCAACCCATATTTCTTGATACACAGTAGAGAAGTAGAATTTCATGGGTAGCAATGCCTTTGGAATCATGGTCTGCACCATCTGAAATTTATAAGAAGTGTTTTCATTTTAACTTTTGCAGCTGCATTCTTACCTGCTGGATTTTTAACATACGCATATATTCGCACACACACACACACTACTGATGTGTATCAGTAGCAGTTTACAGGTTAAAAAAAATCCCCAAGCATGCAAAAGTACTTCCTCCAAAGTAAAGAAATGAAAATTCAGAGTTAAGGTTACAATTGATAGGCTAAAACAAAAAAAAAATTTAAATTACAGTTGATGAAAGGGTTCAAAGATGAGTCAACAGAACATTTACAGAGCAGCAATAGCTAGACTTCTCTCTTCCTATCAGTAACAGCTTCTTCCTAATGTTTCCAGAATCCCTCAGGAGGAAGTCTCATCCCAGACAAGCCAGAGATGCTCCTTCCTTGCACTACCGATTTAAGTTCCCTCCCTCACAGCTGTCTCTCCCAGCATGATAATTTCTACTCAAAATAGCGACATAAATGATGTTAAGCCAATGAATTCATGCTTTATCATGACTATTTGATTTCAAGATATGCCCCAAGAGCAATAAGCCTGTGAGTGTTGCCGGTTTTTTCCTTTCCATGCAGCTTTGTAAGACAAAGAGAAAACTGTAGAAGGTTTTAAAATAAAGCTTATCCTAACTCCCATAAATGTTAGTTCACATTTGCACCACACTGCACAGAGATGCTCCATATTCTACTGTCTTATGCACAGCAGATCACCCATGAATAGTCACTATTCATGTTTATTACAACCCAATAACATCAGCTATACCCACATACAGACAGGATATGGTAAACCAGAGACCTAGGAAAGAAAAGCAGAATTAAACTTCACTGATGAAACATTCAGTTATCTGCCATTACTAAATGTAAAGCATCGTCTGACAAACCTCTTAAGAGGAGAGGGTGCAAGGGCAGCCAGTGTCAAAACAACTCTAAAAATCTAGGTGTTTCTTAAAAAATTAAAGCAACCTGAGGCAATTCGTATACAATTACAGACAAACCCACAATTACATTTGTTTAAGGACAGTAATTTCAACCATTTATTATTGTGGCAAAAGTTCCTGAAACACCTTTGTGCTTTCACCAGCAGTATTAACGACACTGCTTTAAGGACACTAAATTTCCAGTGTTTGTAGTTTCAGATGAACAGTGGACTACAGATACTCTGCTGTAGCAGAATATCAAGACATACTAACGAGGAGACTGAACAGAACAGGAACGAAAGATTTCCCCATCGCTACAGAACACAGGGAATAAGCAGCGCTGTTTCCACTTAACACCGTGCCAAAGCCCGGCAGACCTTTCCTCACGGCCTGCGCGGCAGCAACGTCGTTCTTAGTATTTTTTTTCCCTGAAATCTACCCGGAACAACCCTGCGCAGCCTGGGGCACCTGGCCCGCCCGAGGCCCGACCCGCCTCACGGGCAGCGCGGGTAACGGCAAAGTTCCAGGGCCGCGGGCCGCACTCCCTATCTCCCTTCTTCCCTTCCCAGGCTGAACCAGCGCTGCCCCCATCCGAGACACCCCGAGCGGTGCCCGCCAGGACCCAGCCGGGCTGGCCGGGCCCGGACCCACCGTGCGGGAAGCGGCGAAGGTCACACTCGGGAACGGCACGGGGACGGGTCCGGGACGGCCGCGGGGCGCGCCGGGAAGGGACGGGCGGCGGCCGGGCACAGCAGCGCCCCCTATGGCCGCGGAGGACCGGAGTACCCTCGCACGGCGGCGGTGCCAGCTCCGCTTCCCTCGGAATCACGGAATGGGTCAGGCGGGAAGGAACCGCAATGAGGCACCTGGAATAACCTCCCTGCGCAAGCAGGGTCATCCCAGAGCATGTGGCACAGGAGTGCGTCCACACAGTTTAATATCTCCAGCGAGGGAGACTCCATACCTGGTCCGGGCAACCTGTTCCAGTGCATGGTCACTGCACAGTGAAGTTCTTCCTCAGGTGGAGATTCCTGTGCATGAGTTTCTGCCCGTTGCCTCTTGATCTGTTGCTCGGCACCACCGAGAAGAGCCTGGCTCCATCCTCTTGCCACCCTCCCTCCCTTTAGATATTTATGCACACTGATGAGGTCCCCTCTCAGTGATCTCTCCAGGCTGGACAGGCCCAGCTCCCTCAGCCTTTCCTCAGGAGAGGAGCTCCAGTCCCCCAGTCATTCTCTGTTGTCCGCTGGAACTTCTCCAGGAGCTCCACATTCCGCTTGTACTGAGGAGCCCAGAACACAAAACTCCACATTCACCTCCCCTGGGCTGAGCAGAGGGCAGGATCACCTCCCTTGATCTGCTGGCAATGCTCTTCTAACGCAGACCTTCACCTCATCCTGCTTCCCAAGAACAATCGCAGCAGGTGTCCCGTGCCGGGACAATGCCAGGAAGGGCCTGTCACAGTCTGTGTGGCGTGTCCCTCAGGGAACAGCTTGTCCTGGAGGAGCGGGAGGCGCCCGCTGGGCCGTATTTATGAGGTCTGAAGCACCTCCTGCTCTGCAGGGAAGGACGGGGTGACTGGAGTTCCAGAGCTGTGCTCGGCCATTGTTCTGTGGGCGAGGGGGGGAATGACTGCCAGGCTCCCGTGGCTGTGAAAGGAAAGCAGAGCTCAGAGCTTTATTGTGTGTGTTAAAGTGCCTTAGTGGAATCACAGAGTGCAATTATTTTCCTACTGAGTGATTTACATAATCTGCAGGTGTATAGATTTGCGACATATGAGCTTTGTCACACAGGGCAAACAAGACTTCTTGGATCTTACATGGGCGGTTTTTTGCATTTAATATAGGAGCATAACTTATGGTGAAATACTGTGTGTATGTCATCTTTTTCACTTAAAACTTTAAAAAGCTCTTGAAATTTTAGTGAAAAAAATCTCCTTCTTTCTTTAATTTAGGATTTTGAGGCTAAACAACCAGAGGCTGTGGTGTCCTTATCTCTCTACATATACCCTAGATTTGTATTTACCTATCTGAGAGGAGCATTCTAAAGTAGCCAAATGGATCAGGTAATCAGCATGGAGATGATAACTCCTATTAGAGAAAATAATAATTATTTATCTGATTTAACAAATTACACACAGATATTTGCAGTTATTTCAGAAGAGAGGATGACAGGATGAAAGGGAAGTTCAAGCAACACGTTTATCTTAGTTCCTATTCTTCTTTTGAAATTTATCCAGTAGGGATGACGGGCCTTAGTGTTCAACCCTCTGGTCTGTATCTGCATGTCCTGCCTTTATTTAATAAATTTTGGGGTCGGTTTAGAGGGATTCAGCCCGCAGCTCCAGGGAGATTGTCCGGAAGACAGGGCCGATCCCAGCCGGGCGCGCGGCCGGCAGGGGCGGGGCCGGGCGGAGGGCGGGAAGGGCCGCACGTGCCGGGGAGGGCGGCGGCGCGGGGCCGCGTGCCGGGGCCTGCCATCCTCCGCCGCCATCCGCCGCCATGCCGCGGAAACTCACCGAGGAGCGGAGCCGGCACTGGTTCACCATCGGCGGCGCCGTCACGGCCGTCGAGCTGCTGGGCGAGGAGGCGCAGGCCGGCCGCCCTGGCGCTTCCCCCCGGCACCCCGCACAGGACCCGCTGATGGCTGCGGGGTGAGTGCGGGGCGCTGGGCCGCTGCCCTTGATGGCCTCCCTGTCTCCTCTCCGCTGTGTGCCCGTGGCCCTGAGTGTGCTGGGCGTTCCCCAGAGTCTGGGCAGCCTCCTCTGGCTCCCCTCTTCTGCTGGGCCCGGTTGTTGTGTTCCATCCTAACATCCCCGGTAGCGATTGTGGCTGATGCGTTTTTTGTGCGTTTAATACTTAATGTTATTTTTTGATTTGCAGCTTAGGTCTATTGTCTCTGTCACTAGATGTGTTGCATGGAGGGTTTGCTTTCTCTGAAGTTCATTCGCAGTGGTGAGCAGCTGTATCTAATCCTGTTGAAAACTGTATAACTGTACTAGGAAAGACTCAGTTTATTCTGGTTCAGGTGCATTAACTTAAAATTTTATCAGTGGCAAGTGATAAATGAGATTCACAAGTTCATTGCTGTTGTGACCTAACAAGCATTTAAGTTACCAGAGTAAAGCATGTCAGAGGTATATTGGCATATTGTTTCTTGTGCATTATTCTCAGATAGCAGAGTTTACAGGCAATCAGAAGTGTATGTGTGTTTGCATAGCAGCCAGGTACATTTGATTTTCACTGGAGTCTAGATACTGAAATCCAAAGAATACTTTCTCCTGGATGCTGCCTAGACTGTGGCAGTGCTTACTAATCTTGGTATTTAGACAAGGTGTGGTAGTGTATCCATGGTTGCCATGAAAAAGTGTTTTGTGTGCACTCCATGTAGTACTTTCTAAGATGAGCTGGGCATACACTCCAGAGCGAGTGTTTTCCCTGTGTGATGCACAGCAATAGAGATTGCTGTATTTCAGGAAGGTGTATTTCTCTTAAAAGGTGTACATCTGAGAGGTTGGCATCTGAGAAAGAAAGAACTTTTTGAGTAACATCTTGCTATTAGGTAGTCTGATATTTCAGCAGAGACTGTTCAGGCTGTCAGTGTTTCTGTCTTTGCTTCAGGTGGAGGACAAAACTGGCACCTCAAAATATCTATTTCTTTTTATCTTTCAGTGTAAAGGTGCTGCCATTACCAAGCTCTGAATCACTGACCAAGAGCTGCTGGGCTTTGTGCAAGTAGTTAAAATTTTCCAGAAGAGACCAGACAAAATTTTACAGTTCCTTTAAGTTATTTCTGTGAATGTGATGCCTCAACCCCGTATGAACAAGATGTTTATTTAGGTGATAGTAAAATTTTCTGTAGTATTTATGAAGTGTTTGATGAGAGATTCTTGAACCCAGCTGAGTACTAAGCCACGAGATCTATTTTGTGCATCTATTTTTGAACATACACTGGAGGAATGAGAGATTCATCAAGCCTTATGTGACTAGGCAGAGGCAAATTTTATTTTTGGTTGGACAGAAAGCTCTTTAACCAGATAACCTAATTGTGAGTTTGACACAATTATGTGTTGTGTTTGCTTCCTTTACCGATGATGTCTCATTTTCCAAGGTTTTTAAGATTCTTTTGCTTCCTGAACTACCTCTGGAATAGCAGTATTAGTAATTGATGTTGTTGGGGAAAGGTTGTAGAAATAGAAACTGCATAAAATGTGGTTGGAATTTCTGTCCTTAAACAGTTCATTGATTAACTTTTTAATTCTTCTTATTATAATTTAATTGAAAGAGAATAAATTTAGACCCTTAAGTTCTTTCTTGTTATCAACACAATTGTGTTCACATTAAGACAGTTAAAGGCTTAAGTTTATAAAAGGTGGTTATTCTCTCTTTTATTTCCTGCATTTCATAGGTGCACCTTTCACCAAGTTAGCATCTTTTCCAAGGTGACTTATTGGCTTATTGCATGCTGTTTGCTTTGCTTGATACTTGTGCAGGTGGGACTTATTGCTGTCCTTGGGAATTACTGCCACTCACCTTTCTGTGGCCAGAGTGGTTTGTGTTGGCTGTCTGCCTGTTGCAGAAATATCTGCTGGCTCAGGGAAGGGACAATGTAGTTTTAGAACACCTCATGCAAATTGTGTAGGGCATAAATAAAAAATACTTAAAGAAGCAGTTGCATAGTTCTTGGACAGTGATCTCCCACAGGGTACGGGGAATGGCCTTCCAGCTATCTTACTCCTGTCTGAGGTAGCTGAATTACAAGGGTAAGCAGAATACTAGAAAATGGCTTGTCTCAGCTGGTGAGCTGAATAACAGATTTTCTTGGCAGCATATTGCTGTAAACACAACAGGATTTCTTCAAAATATGTTTAACATTTTTAGTTTGGCTTTTTATTCTTACACCATTGTTTTTTTCTATTCTTTTCTCTGCTTTTTAACTAGAGACAGTATATAGTAATTTAGTCAGGAGGAAGTGCTTCCATATTACTGGCCTTCCATTTTCCATAAACAAAAATTTGGGAGCTGCATTTTTAGATTTTTTTAAAATTTTTTTTCAGATAGAAAGCTGTGAAGATACCTTTGAAGTGTTCAAATGTGCAAGATTCCCACAATGGCAATTCATGCAAGTTTATGTCTTAAAATGGTATCTGAAACCAGCATTATGGATATTAATTCTCCATGTTCTATGGATAGTAATATTAATCCTGCTAAGGCCTTTTAAGTACTCAGTACCTGTTACCCTCCTTCTGTAGGGAAGGTACTTGGCATTTAATACTTGAAAGAGTTCTATCACTGTGGAAAAACCTTTTTTTGAATCCCTTGCTGCCCTCACACAGGGATGAGATTAGAACTGCAGGAGAAGAATCTCCAACTCCTTGTGCTGCATCAGTAGGGCAGAGTAAGTTTAGAACAGTGATTTTGTTATTAATCCACAAACTGATAACTGATGAGAGCAAAAAGTTTATAGCAGCTCTGAGTGTAGATATAAGAAGTTTGTCCTTGTTAAACTTTGTGTCCTTAGTTTATAGGAGGTGGAAGGGCTAATTACTTTTGGTATCGAGCTGCAGCTTTTATTATTTTAAACCTGTTAGAAATTTTTTGCTCTAGTCCTCCAATGCTTTGTCCTTTAGGTGGATGTAGGAGTTCTCATTTTTTTTATCTTCTGTGTATCTTATGTTTTACTTTTCTACATGAAATGTTCTCTATATCATAAGATTTTCAATGGTTTTGAAAAATAATTTTTGAAAATATTTAAAAGTGTTTAGTTAACGATTGTGCCTTTTGTTAATCCAATTTATGATGTATTATTAGTATTTTTTTTCTGGAATGGGGGATATAGCTAAGGAGCATAAGATGCCTTGAAGTTGTGTTACAGTGAAACACAAGTGAATGAAAATGAAATCTAAATGTCTTCTTTGGTATGTTTAATACCAAAGGAAGCAGTTTTGTTTATGAAGTAGTGTATTCTGTGTATTGAGCCATGTGAGTCTTGCCCATTTTTTCTGATCTGGCAGACAGATCAAAAGGAAACACGGAGAAGAAGATGTTATATAAAGCATGTAAAAACTTGTTACAGTGATGGGAGCAGGAAATATAGCCAGCTGAGTTCTGGCATATGTTTTCATTGATTTTCTGCTCTAATTGCCTGCTACGTATGTGATTAATCTTGTAAAACGTTGTGAACCCGCAGTGATAGATCATGGCGTCTGAGATTGTATTAAATTTGGTTACGTGTAAATTTAAAATGAATACACCTTTTGTGTTGGAAATGATCTGTTGACTCCTTGGCTATTCTAGAGAAGTACCACCTGATTTGATCAAAATGTTAAAGGCTTAATGCAGAATTTGGGTTTCAGAATAGCTTTCAGTACGTCAAATGAAAAATGGGTATTTAAAATTAACTAATTAAGTAATTTTAAAAAATAATAGAGAGCTAGTTGTTAAATGCTGTTCAACATCCTGTGGTTTTGTTTAGCTGTCTGCCTTTGCATGCTTCAGCATGTGCAGAGTATAGTTTAGAAAAAAATACAGAAATAGTGCATGCAGCATAAATTCTGTCAGTGTTTTCATGCAATTTATTCTTGAAGTTAAGAATAAGCGCCAAAAAGTATTTACCGGTTTATTTAACTGATGTTCTATTAAACTGTTTCTTTTACACAGTATAAAGTTCCCATAGAGCCTAAAAGCTATGTGACAAACACTCTGTGGATTGATCCTCTTTCAAAATACACAAAGCAATCTTTTTTTGTTGTTTAAATACTTCTAGCTCTATATGGCTAAAAATTAAAAGGATTTAGTGTTTTTTTCAGAAACATCTAAGTTTTTGATTAAAAGATGGCTTCAAACACAAAAGCTCTAAGAAACTATAAAGGTAAAAGATGAGTTGATACTTAAGTTACTGCATACTAACTATCACAAAGCTTTTTAATTTCTAAACTTGGAATAGAAAGGGGAGTCACATTTCTTACTCCTTTGTGTCTGGATGGCAATTACAAGAAAGGAATGTGGACAGCTACATAACTTTTTAAAAGCAACACAAACCAACTTAACTTGATGGGTAGTAATAGGGTAGATTCCAGATTCTGTGGGAGAAGGTGGGAAACATGCCTTGTGTGTTTTTGTCGACATAACTTGAAACCGTGGGGATTTCATCTTTGTCCGACTTGTTGGAGCTGTCACCACGCGGACTAAAGTGTTCAGAGCAATTTGTATTCCATGCATCTACCAGCTGCTCTGCTTGGTTTTCTCTCTCAGTGGTGGTAAGAAAATCTTTCAAAACTTGCTTGAATATGTAGACTATTTCCCAGGGTAAAACATCATTTTCTGCCAAAACTTCCCGAAATCTAGAAAAAAAACCAAATGTTGGAATCTAATCATCGTCACTGAAAACTTTTCTCTTTCCTCTCTGGTCATTTGGGGGTGGAGGAGGAGGAAATGACATGAGTTCTGGTATCATTTTTTCCTTGCTGCCACATTTCCCCACTCACCTCCCCCAGATGATTGTAAGAGGAAAAGAGCTCTCACAATGCACTGGATGTGCTCCAGCTATTGTGGATTGAAAGCAGTTGTGATTGAGTAGGCTTCTTTTTAATTTTTTTTTTTCTTTGGCCCATCTGGGTAACTTGATTTAAACTGACTTTTGCCCTTAGGTGTATTCTGGGCTTTAAAAGGCAAATGGACTTGGTCTGTACTTAAAATGCAGGCATAGGAGAATTTTTCTTCATAAAATGTGTGGAGGGTTGTTTTTTTTGTTGTTTTTTTTTTTTTTTTAAATTTACAAAATTTTCACATTTTTAGGAGCTTTCTGATTTTGTAGGCAGTAAGGCTGGATTTCTGCATAATAGTGCATTGCTGTAGTCCTGTAATTTGATGTTTAGCTATTGGGTTGCTATTTAATAAATAGTAGGGATAAGTAACAGGAAAAATGGAAAATATCGAAAGGCTGTATGAGATTTCCTTTGTTTGGATTAGACCAGGAAAATCCTGATATAAAACTTCCTTCAAGTGCCGCATATTAAAGTGAAGATGTAATTTCTAACATAACTGTAAAAATGCACTCCAGTTGCTGGTCATTGCTGCCTCTGAAGAGCAGAGCCAGATACAAGCTTTGATTAGGTATAGAAACGTCTTACTTGTGATAGAGAACTCAGAGTCAGGGAAATACGAAACAATTACCTGCTGAGAACAGTTCCTGTTTGGCAAGGCTGGATTTGTGAGCACAGAACTTCAAGCTGCCGTTGCTCAGTAGCTGGAATTGTTGCTTGAGGGTTTTGGTAGTTCTTGAGCCAGTTGTAATCCATGCCAGTTTTCTGGACTTTTTGTTCATTTTCAATCTCTTGCACTAATCTTTCACGCTCTTTCAGGTGCCATTTCAACTCCCTCAATAGAGTTTTTGTAACTACTTCTGATCCAGGACATCTTGTGGATTTGTAGGAATCAGTTTTTGACCATTTCATCCAGCCAAAAAGTGGCATTTTTAACCTGGGGAGAGGAAAAAAAAGAATTTTGCTTGTGTCTGTGTAGCTGATCAGTTATTTTTTTACCTGTCAACTTCCTTCTTAGGAACTGAATGTTTTTAAGGAAACTTTATTAATGATCCTAGAATAGTTTGCTGTACAAAATCACCAGGCCATAATGAACTATGACAAGCCTTGCATCTTATAATATTTCCTGTCTCTTTTCTGAGTGAACATATTTGATGAAATTTACAGTATTTGAAAGTACAAGTCTGTCATCCTAGAAATATTTCATATTTTATCTGTACCTTATCTGTAATATACATGATTAAAAAAAAAAGGGAAGAGACCCCTAAACCCCATCACACAAGCTGACAAAAAGCCCCTCTAATCCCACAAAAAAACCCAACTAAATAAGAACACTCTCTCCTACAAAACACAAACCCCAAACCTCCAAAACTTGAACTTACACATATATTTAAAAATGAAATTAATTAATTAGTAGTTAAGTACTAGAACTCTGCTCGATCTGGTTTTACAACTTATGTATCAATTTTTATTTTAAATATTTTAATTATTGTTCACATAATCTGGAAACAGAAATGTAGTAGAATAGACTTCTGAATTGCAGTTAGTAACAAATCATGCACAAACAAGCATGCAAATTGCAATAAAATAACATAACTTACCTTTTCAGTTGTCTGTGAACAATGTTGTTTCAGGTGAGTTTGCTTGAAGGTCTCTTATTCTAGCATATCCCGTTTGCAGGTTGTTAGTACTGCTGGAAGAAAACAAGGTTTTTTTTCTCTTTTTCCTATTTTCTTTTTTTTTTCATTTACTCAAACTGTGCCCAGAAAAAATTACTTTCTGTACTGAATATGACAGTTTAAGTTTTTCTGCTTTTAAGGTTCTTTTTCATCCTCTGTACTGGAGAGAAGCAGTAATCCATTTAATCTAACATGGTCTCTCAAATACTTTCTACCAAGTCCATTAAGATCTCCTACCTTTGAATTGAGTTTTGCCGATGGCAGCAATTTGAAAAAAGATGGTAACAATTTCAAATGCTTGTTGCTAAATCCATCCAAATGTATTGTTGGTAGTGAGATGAATAATGATAGTCTGAAGCAACTACAGACGTGCTTGTAGCTAAAGTTAAAGCTGTCGTATGATGTGATGCTTGGCTGTGCATAGCTGTAGGTCACAGTTTAGAGCTGTATTTTTATGCCCATGGAGTGCTAAAAATAACTATGTTGCTTTTATCATCAAACTAAACTTTCAGGCCATTGAGATGCTGGAAGACTTATCTCCCATTAGAGGGGGATCAGGCTGTTCTGCTGTCATTTTTAAACAGCTAAGAATAGTTTTTCTCTAGTAAAGATCATCTAAAGCTTTTGTTAAGTGAGTGTTGACAGAAAAGAGGTATTTGACAGTTGCTCAGGATTTTGTCGCTACATTAAATGCTTCTTCCAGATGAATTTCGTCAATCTCATGGTTCTATACTTTTTCATTACTGTGCATAGCTGTTAGCATTTTTAATTAACGTTTCAAATGTATTTAAAGAAGCCAGGCTGTAACACCTACAGTGTGCCATGAAAGACACGTTAATCTAATTAAAGGAATAGAATGATAAGAAGATGCAAATTGAGGTCAAACTGATCTAAAAAGCCCGGAATTGTAAGTCTTACCATAGACATTGCTTCTCTCTCAACTGGCTGTCAGCTGCCTGCTCCCTGTTTCCTGGATGAATATTTTGAGCATGTCCATTTTTAAGGTTCATTCTCGGGGATGGCACTGTGCACACTAAAGGTCGCTGAAGGAGCCATTTTCCGTTCCAGTTATCCGGTCTCTTCCTATTAATCTAAGCAGTAGCCGCGGTCTAAGAAACGCCGCCTTTCTTCTTGCCCTTGTTTTAATGACTGTCTTTGGCCCTCTTAAGTAGTTTTCATTCCTGCTTCTCTCCTTCCACTGGTGTGTTGAACAGTTGGGAGAACAAAGGTTCTCTAAATTTGTTCTAGATGTCATGCAACATAAAGGATGACGTGTATGGCTGTTATTAAAGCTGATACTACTTATACATTGGAAAAATTCAAATGTCAGTATTAATCCTCTTCAGCTGGGAGGTTTTCACATTGCATTGTATGTGGTACTATGAAAAAGGAAGGGAGCTAGGTTTATGATGACAGAACTGTCCTGACAGATTTTCAGATGAAATTAAAATGCTCCTTGCCACCTCCTTTACAGCACAGTTAACATGTCACCACTTTTTTCCACTGTATCAATCTGCAAGTAAACTGCTGTACAGTGTAAAGCCATTATAGCGTCTTTGCAGATTAGAGATGTATACTGGAAGGTGTGCAAAGTAATTAAATGAGAAACCTACAACTTCTGTTTTTCAGTCTAATCTTTGGTTGCATCATTGAAGATTCAAGGCAGGATCCTGAGGATCATGTTTATCTTTCCATTGGTAGGAGAGCATTGAAGCTGAAAATTTGTATTGCTTCTACTTTTGTATGCAGTTCAGCTGTGTGAAGAGGTAGATGACTGTTTGTGTGGGGCTGGCACTGGGAACTGGACCTGAAAGGTAGAGCAGTAGTTCATGCAATTTCTTGCCCATGGTTGATTCTGGAAACTTTGTTAAGAGCCAAATTCTACCCAGCTATCTCTAAATGTATTCATGGTCAACTTTGTGCATCCCCAGTCAGAACAGCAAGCACTCTGGTGTGTGGCAGAACAGCTCCTGTAGTAAAGCCCTGGGTTTATTCTGTTATTCTCTTCTACCCTGACTGTAAATTATACGCAGTTCTATTTGCTTCTTGATTTTTCAAGGTGTATTTAGGGAGTCTGTTATTAGTTCTTATTTGTCTGAGGTGAAAGGATTGTTAGTGTGGGGTTAGTATGTGTCATGTTAAAAGAATTCCTCCTAAGGTAACGTTTGCACCCACGGTCATCAGTGTGTTCTGGGTATCGTTTGTACTGAAGAGCTGCAACCAAACCCAGCATTCTTGGAAGAACCCTCATTTTTGGAGTGGTTTTGTTCTGTGGGTGACTTAGTGTGGAGGAGTGGAAGTATGGTTCATGGCTCTAACTATAAACCTGAAAATACCTGGTCCTCTAAATATAATCTGTTTGGGTACTCTAAGTCTCATCTCTTTTGTCTCCTCCTGATTGACATCAAAAATGTGAGGGGGAACTTGACAGTTAAAATGTATCTTAGAAGTATTGCTTTTAAATTTATTTTAAGAAGAAGGTGGTACTGAAAAGCAGTTGGTTCAAAACCAGCTCAATGTGAGCATCCAGACATGATAATGTCTGTGAGAATGGTTGGAGGAGAAGCTTCTTATTCTTTTCTTTGGAAATTTTATGGTATCTGTACCATCTGAGATGCTGTTGACTCTAGTAGTTGAAAAGGACAAGGAGTACAGCTCTCTTTATGAATGAGACTCAGTGTGTCACTGAGAAATTATTACCCTGATTCTTACTTGACCAAAAGTGCTGATGGCAGATCATAAGCATTGCTACCTAGCTGACATTTCAACACGTTGCTGTAGTGTTGCATGTTCCAAAATTCTTTCTCAGTATTTCTTGATAATAATGTACTGTGATTTGCTGCCATAGATTTTGTGTGAAGGACTGGTGATTGTTGTGGGCTAAGCCCAGTAGACACCTAAGCACCACACAGGCCCTTGCTTACCTGCTATTCCCCCTCAGTGGAAAAGGGAATGAGGAATGGAATAGAGAAAGAAAAAAAAAAACAAACCAAACAACAAACTTAGGTTCAAGTATTAAAAAGGGGAACAAGAGAGAAAGAAAACAATAAAAAGCTGCACATAACCTCTCATGGGCAGACCAATGCCCAGCCAAGTTCTGAACAACAGATGGCAAACTGAACTGAAACCCCTCTCTTCTCCCTCTTTGTTGCTGAGCATGATGCTAAATGTCATCTCTCTGGTCTGTGTTGCCTTCCTGCCTATGCCCCCTCCCAAACCCTTGTGCTCCACCAGCCTTGTTTATGGGGCGTAGGGGAGGATGTAGTGTGAGAAACAGAAAGGTTCTGGATGCTGTGCAGATGCTGTTCAGGAGTATCTGAAATATTTATTTTCAGAAATACTGATTTGGTCACAATTATAAAACAGTATCATAGCACTGCTATGAAGAAAATAACCCTATCCCAGTGAGGTCCAGAACAGTTACAAAGAAAGGTTAACAGTGCTCCCATCATCTGAGCAGAGAGAGATTTAATAAAATAATTTATCCACTGCTAGCAGGTTGGGTTTCCTTTCATTTATAAGTGCAGTGCCACTCTTTGGGTTTAATCAACTTCGTAGTGTATTTTTATTTTGATTTGACAGAGCAGCTCACTCTGGCTCCTTTTGGGAAGTAGACAGATGGTGAGTCTACCTCTTCTGATAACTTCAGACAGCATTTGGCTACTGCTTTTGGTTTTTTAACAATTATGAGCAAAATCAGACATGAGCCTATACAAGAGGCATCTTGGTAAGACTCCTTGTTTGGTCTTTTGCTGTGGCAGTAAAAAACAGAAGAATTTTCTTTTAGCAGCATTAACTGACAGAAGTTTATGTAAGCTATCATTGCAACCTGGTTTTGAGATGAATAAAAACAGGACATGTTTGAAGCTTATTTCTTCCGCTTGGACTGTCTGTAGTGTTCATGTCTCTGGTGTTGATGACACTTCACTAATAGGCAGGGGAGTTACAGGCATCAATTTAAAATTGAGGCAATCCTGCTTTTAATACTAATCTTCATGAGCATTGTTCTAAATTCAGAGCAGTGTCTTGCATTTTATTTTTCTCAGATTTATTTAATCTGGATTCTGACAAATTTGTAACCAAATGCAGGATGAGAAGCTCATCAGCAGCTCATCTCCTAGAAGGGTCCGGTCCTTCGAAGCCCAGCAATTCATCCCACTGACATAAAATCCCAGAGCACAAGACAGTAAAATGGAGGATTTGGGCTGTTTTATCCTAGCATTTGTGTTGTTATGTTTCTTGGATTTTAACTGCAGCTGAGGTGCAGAGCTATTAATTTGACATACATGAAATATCTCTGAATTGTTGAGTTTCCATAGTCTATACAAATCTAAATAATAGCATTTGAGTTTTTCACGATTTCACGAAGTTGTTGTAGTGCTTTCCCTACCTCTTTCCCCCACTCCCCAGCTAGTTAAGGTTTTAAATTAATTACACCTGAGGAACAGCACTGCAAGCCTTTTAAAATGCTTAAATAGTAAGACTTTATCACTAAATCTAGCAAATTACATTTTAGGACAGCTCTCTTACTATTAAAAAAGCATGCACCTAACTGATTCTTAGATTCTTGAAATAATATGTAGTGACTTTGTGAAATCTGTATTTTAGTTCTTAATATGTTACATATACTCTGAATTCTATTAATAGTCTGTTTTTGCAGCTGAAACATGGCTTTTGAATGCCAGTACATGATTTCATCCAAGTTAGTTCATTCTGCAGGTAGGACTAATCATTTGTATAGAAAGACAGCTTCCAGTTAAAAGGAAAGTCATTTTTAGTATGTCCTTCACTAAACCCAGTGGAAGGTTATTTACTGTCATGGCAAATGTTCAGTTATGTAAAGTGTCACATTACTTTAGTTTCAGAAGAGAAGCCTTGCAACAGTCCACTGTATGTATCTTACTAAAATTGTACAGCAAAATACTGCTCTGCATGTTATGAGGCTAAGTGTTTTTTTCAAGTGATTTCCCCCTCCCCAAAGATCTGTAAATAGGTGAATAGTTTGTGTGCGTGACAGAAGCCATGACTTGGGGCAGTCCTTCTCTTGTGATCTGTGAAATGGGTGACACTAGTTTTATGTTCAACTTCTAGTCCCATGTGCACAGGATTTTTTGTGTTAAATGAGGCAGAACATAGATAAGCAGAAAGTACATCTATAAGAATTTTTAAAAACAGAGTCCCAGGAGACTTGGATGTTTCAGTTTTGTCTCTAAGATAGACATGTTATAGAAGTTATATGGTCTTGAATAGAAGCTTCTACCCCAAAATTAAGTAATTATTAGAATTTTTTTTCAAGTTGGATAAGCAGGCATCTTAATTCTTGGAATTTTATTGCATGGTTGCATATTTCTTTATACAGTCAGGTATGCTGCATAAGCAATTTTAAAATTGTTTTCAGGGAATAAGACTGCACGTATCTGTTAGTTTTGGTTATTATGCTTTGGTTATTATTTCAAATGCTCAAATATAAATATTTATGCAGTGTGCTCTGTTATGATGCCTTGTTGACTTATTAGAGGTCATTCTATAGCTTGAAGAAAAGAAAGACCTTTCTCTAGCTCAGTTTGTTTAAAGGAAGGCACCCTCAGTGTATTTGAAAGCATTTACAATTGAATGTGTCAACAATTTTTGGTGTTGAACTGTTTCTCTTCTAGTAATTCTAGTAATTCTCCTAAAGTGTTTGTTTAAAAATACCTTGTTCCAATCAATTGCTCAAAATTAGTTTGACTGGGCAAATGTACCAAGACCACTCACATTTCAGAAAAATATTATAGTAGTTAAACCACATCATATGGAAGGAAGAAAGAATCCTGTTACATCATAAAACAGTGTTAATTCTTTTCTGAGAAGAGGCATGTACCTCATTGCCTTGATGGAGAGAGTCCTGCTGGCCACTGCTTGTCAGGCTTGAAGTCCTGTCTGCTACTTCTCTGAGTGTTTCTGAAAACGTTAGGTCTTGGAATGTACACACCTACATGGGTAGATCTGAGGATGTAGCAAGAGTTATTTTTTGAAGTCACTGACTGATTGTGTTCTCAGCACTTTGTGTGCCTTTTTCCACTTTGGTTGAACAGAATATCACATATTTGCAGGTTCAGCCATAGAAATTTGGCTGATTTTGAGGATTAAATATGCCCTTGATATGAATAAGATCAAATTCATCTACTTTTTAAAATGAAGAGCAAGGAAGAAAACAGAATATTTAAAATCTCCTACATTTCCTTTAGTTGGTGACTTCAAATTTCAGTGATCATGTTAGTCAAAAAAATGCTTTTTACTGCCTCTTAATTTGGTAGAGTTTTGACTGTTTGGGATGTGCAGTTGAAAAGGCTGGAATCTCAAAAGCCTGAGGAGTGTATACTGTAATGTGGCAGATGTACCAAAGGCGGGTTTTGCCTGTCAGGAGGAATAGAAATGGGGAGGAAGTAACTGGTGTATGGGACAGACAGGTGATTCATAAGTGGAACCCAGAAAAGTCCCTTCATTTGTGTTGCTGTTTTTTAGCCTGGAATGGATTTGAATTTCCAAATCTTGTTATTCTTTTGCTGTCAGCAAATTTGTTGAAAATCATTAGATTTCTTGTTTATCCAGGTATATAGGGTGGTACTTCCCACTGATGTCATATTAATGATTACTTAGAAGGATTGTATCATTCTGGTGATTTAGAAGAGCTCCAGAGGGCTTTATAATATTTTTTTTTCCATTTTGCTTAAAACCTCCATTATTTTGTAAGCTTTTAATTTTATTAATGCTGAAAAGTATATCATTAAAACATCAGTAAATGATATAGTAAAGCTTATTTGTTCATTTCATATTCCCATATGTAATTTTCCAGTTGCATATGATTTTCCTGAGGACTGGAGCCTGATTTGATATGTCAAGTGTGCAATGTTTATTCCTAATGACTGGCTATTAAATATTTTGTTTATTCATTGTGTAGCCTGAGGTTCATTTACTGCATGCTGTTATCTGGAGACAGAAAACATAATTCTTGAAATAAAATATTCAGATGTCCAAACAGACAAAAAATTCTTTTCTCACAAATGACTGAGGTCATGCTGTCCTCATTTTCCTCAAACTGTGCAGGCTAAGGTTGAAAGCACATATATATATCTATATCTCTCTATCTATCTATTTGTCTATATGTATATTTATATATGTACATGCACACTTCTGGGAGCCTGTTTTGAAATGCTTAAGACTCTTAAAATTCCAAGATGTATAATTAGTTAATAAGTTTATTTGTTTATTTATTTAGTTATTACTGTTCCTTATCTGGTCCTTAACTGATTTCAGCTACTGCTTAAATACTGATGTATCTGCAGGGTCTTAATTGCAAGCAAGGAGCACAGTCCCACCTTTCCCAACCTTAGCCCCTCAGTGGGATTTTCCTGTTTGTGATTTGCTTGCTGTTGCTCTGAGCTCTGACAGTCAAGCAATACCTTCTCCTTTGTGACAGCACTGACTGCTTGCCCTGGATGGCTTTTCTCCTCATGGAGAAATATCTATGTCCAGTGTACTCTGTGAGGCTGCAGGTTTATGGAAGTGAAAAAAATAAGTGGTTATATCAGTAAAAAATCTGTATAGGATGTGCATACAATGCTACCCAAGTGACATTGTGCAGCCAAGCTTCATTATTTTCAGCTACTGAATGCTTGATTTTGTTACCATCATTGAATTTTTGGGTTTTGTTTGTGTTTAATATGCACTCAGTGGAATAATCACATTGCAAGCAGTCAGGCATCCTGTGTATGAATTTTTCTACATATTTTCTCAGATTCAGGCTTTTTGAGGAGTGTTTTGGAAGGGTTTGAGTGATGGATGTTGGATGTAGGCAGCTGTTGCTCATGTAGCCATTGTGCAGATGCGTGTGATCCTGCTGAACTTTGCATTAAGAAATACTTGAGGTCTGGGGGAAATTGCTGTAGCTCTACACCTGAATTATTGGTAAAACTGGATCAGAAGCTATTTCCTAGTTTGTTTGCAGCAGTAGATGCTAAATACTTTGTATTCTGTTCTGAGCTGGACTGAGTGAATTGTCTGTAGTAGAGCCAAGCTGGCACAGAGTTTGCCTTGGCACAGAAGGTGAGCGCTCTGTGGCACCAAAATCTTGGGACTTTCCCTCTGTTGAGGGCTGTGTGATGTAGTGCCACGTTAAAAATCTCACATAGTGTCACTGTTTTTGGAGTCAGCGTTTCCTATTTTTTTGGGCAAGAAATAAGCACTTTCACAGCACTATCCTTTCATAAAACATAGAAACAGATTTTTCTCTGCCCTAGTGAATTGCTGCATAGGTAAGGCTTGCACAGGGCCCAGGGTTGAAGTTAATATGCAAAACTGCAGTTTTGACCTCTAGTTGTGTTTTGTTTAAAAAAAATCACTTTTGATTTTTTCAAAACTCTTCTATGTTTAAGTTCACCTTTGATTTAATAACCATACAATCATGCTACTTTATTTTCTGGTGAATTTCATGTGATTTTCTTAATATTGTTTATGTAGAAGTAACTTTTTAAAATCTCATTTCATTACGTTTATATCATAATTAACATTTCTTGTATGCAATAGATTTCCACAAAATTCAGTGATCAGATGATCGTGTTAATTTTTTTCCCTGACCACCATCATTTTTTGGCTTACAAGTCAGAATTTTTCTCAAAAGGAACGAGAAGATTGTTTCCTGCTGTCTACTCCCCTGTCTCCAAGGAATCATGCAAGAATTACATACATTTTCCTAATTGCATGTGTTAAGAATTGAAGAAAGAGAGCTATTTCATCTTTGTTTAGAAGAAATTGTAGTCTTTCATTAGAAGAGAAATTCCTAGGTATTGAAGCTTTAAAGGATGATATTTTGGGAGCTCAATCTTCTTGGGTCCGAACAAAAATATGTAATGTGGCGTTTTCCTCAGGCTAACTAAATGCATAGACTAATTTTTTTCCTGAAGTTCATTGAAATAGTTCCTGCATGACATGGGGAGCTTCCTGTATAATGCTGTTATTTCCAGAGATTTCAAAGGCTTGGATTAGGAAGCATTTATTGATTTATCATTTTTTTTCCTCTTCAGACTGCGTATCTCAGAGAACACTGGAAATGAATATGCTAAAAAGTACAGACAAGCAGAGGAACAAGGGCTGAATGTAGCTGGGAATTATCAGCTTGTATATAAACCAGGTAAAAAAAGAAATAAAATTATTTAGTTCCTATTACAAACTCAGATATACCTGTCCTTTTTCTCCTGTTGTCTTCACATTACCTCCCTCTCTAAACTGAATGTGCTTATTTATTTATTGTTGTATGTCCATTAGTTTGTTATATATAAAGCATGGTATTAAAAAGTAAACTCGTTTTCTGGAAACCACAATGTATAATGCTGTTGCATAGATACATCTGTGCATCAACATAGAAATGTGATTAAAACAAATCTGCAAGGAAAAGATACAACTCATTAGATTCATTCTTTTGTTCTGTTTTCCCATTTTCTGTTCATATTTCTCTGTGTACTCGATTGTTGCTTTGAGTTGCCTTTAGAGAGAAATTCGATTGCACTTCTTTTCTAGGAGCTGTGGTAAAAGCTCTGTGAGGCTGTCTCACTTGTCAGGGCAGCTCAGCTTCAAACTCTTACTGTGCCTCTTAATTTCCAGATTTGTTAATGTAGCTGATTTCCTGAGAAAAGGACATTTATGTTTCATCTGTTCCATGTGTCATTCTCTTAATACTTTCTGTGTACCTTTGCTGGCATACTAAAATGTGACAAATGCAGAAATTTTCTAGAAATTACTGTCTTCAGGGCATCTGCAAATTCTCTGGCCTCTGGAACTCAGGCTGATGAAGCCACTAGTGAGATTTGTCATCAGATGAGACACAGTAGGGACACTTGGCCAGTTCACCATGTGCATTGCACCTTGTTCTGTCCTAACGACAAAATATTGTCTCTTGTTCCCTTGACATTACATAAAATTTGTGTGAGAGGGAGGTGGAAATGGTGGGAATGGGGGAATAAGGAGACTGGAAGGAGCTTCCAGCATTGTCATTCAGGAATGACTTTTCCCTAATTCTTCATGTGCTTTACTAGCAAAAGAGAGACAGCAATAAGTTGAGTAAGATTAAGTTCTCTAGATGTTTATTTAATAATACAGTAGTATTGATTAATGCAAGGAAATGCCATAGCTCATTTAGTGTCTTTTACCTATTAAATCAGAATCTTGTGTAAAGTAAACTTTAGCAGCACTAGTGGCCTGCATGATTTTGAATGGAACTGATGCTAGCAGCCCTCCTGTAAAAGAAACAGGATTATAACTTAGGTTTTTTTAGGAAATATTTCTGTGTAGTCATCCTGGTACTTTATTTTATAAATACCTGCTTTCTTTTGGTCTACTCTAAAATATTTGTCCTTGAAATTTTACCTTCTAATACTCTCACCTTCCAGTTGTAACTTACTTAAACAGCATCTAGTAATCAAACAACCATAAAAAAATTACTGAAGTATTGACATATTACATAATTTCTTCTTATTAATCCGTTAGATATTTTCCTCAGTTCCTTTTCCCCCCTTCCCCCTGTTCTGTTCTTTGTCTGTCTCATTGTCTGGACTCTGAGTTGCTTCAGGAGCTGTTCTGTGCAGTGTTGATGCCTGCCTGCTCCCATCAGTGCTCTGCTCCCAGCAGTGTGTGATCCAGTGGCAGACTCCAAGCACTGGATAGTGACAGGACTGGAACATTCCTACGGCATTCTGAGCCTTAGCTGCCAAATCCCACCTAGATGTAGAATAACATAAAAGCTTCAGAAAATCCTGGTTGTTACTGCTCTTAACTTTGATTTACAGGCAGACTCAGGAATACTGTGTTAGGCTAGTGGAATAAAAAAGCTCAGTAAGTGAACATAAGAATTGTACTGTTAATTTTATAGCTTATAAATGTTGTTTTACGTTTGAGACTGCTTTTCTCTAGTGTAGTATACTCATCATTCAAATTTCAACAGCTTCAAGATGTATTTGTAACTTTCAGCTATATTGATCTGAAAGTGTATGTTTTCCTCAAGACCATGTGAATTGTCATATATATTCAAGGATTTATCTACATCAGGACCTATGAGTTGAGCTGTGTTGAATACTAATGTAGTCAAGAAATAACCATCACAACATGGAAATGAGAAATGGATTTTTTCTGGAGGTTCTGAAATCTTACCCCTTTTGTAGCTTCTTTCTCTCAGAGTTGCTGTTCTAACTATAGGCAATATTTTCTGTGCAAATTGATAGGCTGTTTTAAATTTTGCAGTCACTAAAACTGCTTGTGTTTGTGCTGCTTGTGTCTTATTATTTGATGAAATTCTATTGAGTTTAAATCTTGTGCTTTCCTATTTCTTCAAAAGAGCCTATGGGTTTATTCTGAGAGGACAGACAGAAATGCCTGATCTGCTTCTGTGTTGGGGAAACAGATCATCAGGGAGCTGCATTTAGAGTTCTGGCTTCTGCAGAGCATGGTAGAAATGATACTGCTGTGCAGAGGAAGTTAAAATGATGAAATAGAAGTGGAAGAAAATTCTTTGCCATAACTATTATCCAAAATAAGTAGGGCATTAGCAGTTCTTCCCTGTCCCACCAGGCTTGTTTCACATTCATCTAACTGGTACTTCCAAGTATGCTTTGTTTTAAGCATCTCATTTTAATTGTTTAGTGGCAGATAGCAAGATACAGCTGTACAGTCTCTACTCCCAGAACTGGTCAATATAAAAATCTAATCTTATGTTAAAGGATCTCTTCAAATTTAATTCAGTAAACAGGTGCCAGAGGGAGTACATCTGCTGTATGGGCTGTAATAAGTGACATACTGGCTCTTTCCATGGGCACAGGACTATTGTAGTCATTGACATCTCTGTGGGACTTTGATAATAATTGAAAGGGAAATGAGCAAGCAAATTGATCTTTCCCCTGAGTTTTTGGTTTCTTTTTTTCACTGACTCTGAATAGAGAAATTAATAATATTTATTCTGGACTGGCATTAATGCTTCTTATACACTGAAATACTTTGCTTGTCCTAAACCAGCATGGGGGCAGTTGTCTGCTTTCTCAATTTACTATTTTCAGGTTGGAAGCATCCTGCATTCTGTGTCAGAATCCAGGGTGCAGGTTAGAGCACGATGCCTTACAAAGATGTGCACTAGTTGGGTTACACTGTCCCGGTCCTAATAATGTTTTTCAGAAAGTATAAGCAATTGAAAAAGCAAAAGTTTGTGTCTTCTTTGCTGATAAATCTGTAGACCTGTAGCAGATATGTCTGTATTGGCAGGAATGACCAGCTTTTCTGAAGACCAGTTCTCATTGGGGGATTTATTACATATTAGATATGAAAAATAAAAAAGAAAAGCCCCAAGGAAACCCAAACATTTAAAGGTAATTACACTGTGTGGTATGGAGTCCACAGTTGAATGGTTATTTAAATCAGTGGAATAATCTTTCATTGGGGGGTGTACATTTAAATGCTTTCTTCTGCAGCAGGTCTTCATGGTTCAGAACAACTTTTGTGTTTAAAAACAAATGTGAAAGTTTTAACGTCTTTGAAGATAATTTTTCAAGTTCCCCATCTCAATTTAGTTTTGTTTTTTTACTAAAGATCATAATAGATTTCAGATGGACTTTGTCCTCAGTTTGTTAGTTTGGGGCATTTACACTGCTGGTTGGGTCATGTCAGTGTTCATCTCGAGTTGCCATTTTGCTGAGGCCCAAAACTCTTCTGTCTCTGCAGACAGAAGTGTCACAGCTGTCCTGGTATTAGTTCCCCAAGCAAGCTCAGTAACGTTTCTTTCAGTTTAACCACAGAAGACATGTCTTGAAGAGAAAAAACCCAAACCATACAGTCTTTAGTACTTGCAGCATCTGCTAAATGATTGTATGGCTGTCAGTTCTTAAATTCTGTGTGGTTGTGGCTAATCTTAGATCACCATTTACTTCTGATACAATTTTTTTCTGGACTCCTGTGCTTAGGAGAAAGTAAGATGTTGCTGTCCTAGAAATGTTATATAAAAAGCAGTTAAAAAAAAGGTGATACATACAAAGTTAATTAAATTGTTTATCAGCAGGTATATGAATATTGATGGCTGTTTCTTTGCTTCTGGTTTGTTCCTTTGTGTTTTTTAAATAAAGTTCTTAATTGAATTTTAGGCTAATGGTTTCTTACTAATACACTGGGGTTTGTACTGAATTAGTGTTATTATATGAATCTTACCTTTTGAATTTTTGGTGCCTTCTTCCTTATTTATAAGCACTATTAAAAATGACTTTTTTCTTTCACATTTTGACTTTTCAAAATTGCAGTTGTTTCTTTGAAAACCTGATAGAGGTGGGAAGGTTATGTTGCTTCATCAGGAATCTGCTGATACTGGGATCTGTTCCCTAGCAGCTTGAGGTTTCTTCCAGCATTGGTCAAATCACACACAGCTATGGATGTCTCAGTTGTGACATGTTTGTGCCAGAGGGAAGCCAGTCAGCCAGTGCAGTGTTGCTGTGGCAGAATGCTATATATATGAATTTTTTCTGGGGAATATATTTAGAAAGTTGACCAAAAGTATTTTAAAAAGGACAGTTAATATATTTGAAGGTGCTGTCAAGTCTGGTTTTGTTTGGGTTTAGGTGCTGCTAAGCAGATCTTTGTTCAGTGACCACCTTTCACTGTTGTGTTACAGAATCCAGATAAAAGAATTTTTCATGTTGCAGAATGGGGCCTTAGGGAACTCTGTTTTTTAGTGCTTTATTGAACTGTAATAGGGAGCTGTCCAGCTTTGGGGCTTTTTTTAGTGTTAGAAAAACTTCATTTGTATTCCTTGACACTTTCAGACAATTGGGGGGTGTGGAACACACTGAGGTATGGGGGAGCTAAGATGCCATTCTGTCTGCTTCTGTTTCACTGCTGTTTGAGATTGTTACAGCTTTGCCAAAGAAAGGCAGCTGTAACTGCAGTCAAGTATTTTGGCTATAGCCTTTATTTTAAAGTAATTATTGCCTTTGCAAAAAAATAGAATATAGAATAATAGAATTGTTTCACTACTTTATTTCTTAAAGAAATAATGATATAAAAAGAAGTATAGGGTTATTAGTATTAGGTTACTGTATATGAGTAACCCATAACACCTGGTGAAACCAATTTGAAAGGGAAAGCATTTCCATTTTTTATTTTGTTATGCCGTGGGTATTTTAGCTAAATTGTTTAATTGTAACTTGCAGAATTGTTGTTTACCATGGTCTTATCCAGGTTTTTCCCTTCTGCACCTGCAGACCTGTTCTTTTGTTTTCATGGTCAAACTGACTGCAGACCTCTAAGCAGAAACTTAGGCTGGCACTGAAATATTTTTGTCAAGTTACCCAGTGCTAATGGGGACTAACTTCTGCCGAGAGACTGCAGAGTATAGTATTACATTGAAAAGTCATTCATGATGCTTAGCAGATTTTAATGGCCAGGTGGTAGAAATATAATGGTCTTCCTGTCAAATTATGGGTTATTTTGTACTGTGGATCCAGTAGACTTTAAGAGAAACAACACATGTACATGAATAAGGCATATTTTTTTCAGTATTGTAAAAAATTCTTGAGTATACAGGTAGAATTGCAGTTGTAATGCAAACTGCAAAAATCCAGTTTTTTAAATTAAGAGAATAGCATGGAGAGTTGTATATATCTTTTCCACTGATGGTGGTTTACACATACAAGAAGTGTTTTTTTGGAGTTGCTTCCAGTAAAACAGTAGTTGCATAAACATAGAAAATCTCTTCAATCTGCTAATACTAAAAAATACTAATTCTATTAATACTTAAAAGTACATTATTCAACTTTTAGAGAAGTTGGGTTTCCAGATCCTGTTGTCATAACCTCCTGCTGGTGTTTCTCTTTCTCTATTGAAATAAGTGACTCTTGGTTATTTTTGTGTCTAGATTCTTCATTGTCTCAGAGTGAATCAAGTGAATCAACTTCTATACCAATATGGCAGTGTAAAAATTTGGATATGCCTACAGCCAAACACAGGGAAAAGGTAATGGCAGAGTACTTTTCTCGTGTGAAATAAAGCTGAAAATAATGTTTTGTTGTGGCTTTGGGGTGATTTTTTTGTTTGTTTGTTTCTGTTATTGTTGGTTTTTAAAAGGAAACTTCCTTTCCTTCTTGAAACACTGTACAAAATTTTTGTGTTTTTTACAAAACTGTTGCATACAATCTCTTAAGAGGAAAAACGCTGGTGTTACACTTTCTGTTTTTAGGTGTTCATGTAAAATACGTACATGAATGTGTGCCCATGTTCTTTTCTGTGATCTTCTGATGTGCTTTAGGACACTAGTTATCTCCAGATGCCTACAAGGTGATAGAAAAGATGGCACTGTGTTTTATAGAGGTTTGCTTTGTGGCTTGGAAGCTGTCGATATTTCAAATCTGTTGGAAACCTGCTTTGAATTGTTTTGTAGACTTACAAGTTTTCTTGAAAAATTGTTTCAGATAGTATCTCTGATACAAAACAACTCAGTTGTGATTGTAGAAGGAGCGACTGGCAGTGGAAAGAGCACACAGATTCCACAATATATTTTGGATTATTGCATGAGCCACTCTATGCCCTGCAACATTGCTGTTACCCAGCCTAGGAAAATCAGTGCCAGCAGCCTTGCCAGGTGGATTAGCAAGGAGAGATCGTGGACACTAGGTGAATTTGTAGGATACCAGGTATGAGAAAACTTCAAATTATATTTTAAAACATTAAAAGTACTGCATGTTCTTTCTTTATTACTTTTAAGCATATCTAGCGTACTGAAGAAATGTTAAGAGAATCTGCATTTAAAGTGGAATTGGTATTTTTTTATCTGTCTCCTGCTAAATGTTTGTAATTAAATCAACTTGTAAAATCCTGGTGGCACTCCAATAGAAAATATTTGTCTGTATCAGACATGTCTGCATTATTAATCACTGAAATTGTTGCAGAAGATCTATGTTCTGTCATTTTTCCTTTAAGCTCCTTAAGTAATATACTTTATCTGTTTGATTTTACTGCATTTGCTTGTCAGCTCTGTCAAAACTTCAATGCATTTATGACCGGATTCTTTTGTGAACAATCTCTTGCTCCTTTTTAACATGTAAAAAACCTTAAACTAGCTTTTCCTCTTAAATCTATCTCCTCCTTTTGCTTTGTTGAACTCAGCTTCGAGCTCAGTTCTGTCCCTCCATTTATAAACTTGATGGCCACATTCCTCTTTTGACACAGGTCCTGGTGCTTTGATCAGCTCCTTGTCAGTACCACACTAAGCTGCTGTGATGGTGATTGCACTGTTGGTTAGGCCACAGCTCTCTCTGCATGAGCTGCTCTGGTTCTTCAGGCCAGTGGGTTCACACTGGTGTTGACATTGGGAGGGATGTTCTGGACTCCTTTGCTGGGAGGAATATTTGCTGTGTTGTTCTTCCTGTCTGCTTCATTCTATTTCTTGTTGTTTCTTTCTTTCTTCCACTTAGGGTAATACGTATGTATATGTTTGCTAGAATGCATTTAGAGGTTTCTGTTTCTTCATGGGTCTGCAGGTTCAGTTTACTTCCTAGTATGCTATGTTGTGGTGCCATATATGTGTGTTAGGTGTTCTTTGTTACCCTTAAATCTGATTTTGTACCATTTTCAGGTGTGATGGGGTTTGATTTTTAACTGAGAGTGACAGAGTTGTTCATAGCATGGGCTCTGATGTGTCTTCTGCGTCATCTGTTATCCCGTATCTGCTTTCTTCTGTGCCACATCATAAACACGACAGCAATAATCAAAACACAGTGTTGTCAACATTATTCTCATCCTAAATCCCAAAAACACAGCACTGTACCAGCTACTAAGAAGAAATTAAAATCTATTCCAGCCAAAGCCGAGAGTTATGTTGTTTGTGTTTCAGAGTAGTTTATATGTAAATCCTTTGTTATGATTTTTGATACCTTGAATTAATTAGTCATAAAATTGCTAAATTGATTCTTTAGGCTAGTGAGTCTCAAAGACTTGAAATGATATTGTGCTTCCAGACTGTCTTCAGGACAGTGTATGTGCTATGCTTGTTTCACCAGCACTTTTGTGAGCTGAGCAGAAATAGAGGGAAATGGTGGAGTGCAGATATGTCTGCTCTAGCCTGATCCCTTAGCTGCACATGAAAAGATGACCGCAGCTTTGCCTGCCTAGATAGGTTACACCTGAGATAACTAAAGTTACACAAGTATGTTAGAAATCAAAAATATGTTTCATATAGGGCTGTAGAACTTTATCTCAGGAGTAAGTTGCCTGGTCTTGGTGGTAACTTAAACTCTTTCCTTTTCCTGTCCTGTAAGCAAACTACATTTTGGCAAAATATTTTCTTGCTCTTCATATCAGTGGAAAGGCTGGTATATGTATGTACCTTTAGAAGTCTAAAGAATTCTCAGTCTAAAGTCCCCAGCAAGGAATTTTGTTACTTCATAAAACTTCAGAGTTTATTTTTTTTTCAATTTCTTCCTAAGAAAAGACAGTTAATTGATTCTGGTGAGAACACTTCTGTATGGAGACTTGTGCAAGTTTGCATAAATAATTTTGATGGATTTACACTGTGTTTGCTTTTGGAGTTCTTTCACATGCATGCTTCTGTAACTACAATAAATATGTTTCCAGCTAGTATGTATTTTTCTTATTGTTGTTAGTTAAGTTTAGAGAATGTTTCAACAAAGGAGACGAGGTTGCTGTATATGACAACTGGAGTTCTTCTTCAGAAGATAATTTATGCCAAGAGCCTAACTCAGTTCACACACATTTTCATTGATGAGGTAAGTTTCTGGAAGTAAGTTTAATTTTCATATTAATAAAGCCTTTTGTCTCTTACCATGCAAGAAATGAGAAATGCAGACATCTACTTTTAAAGATGTTTTATATAAGTTGTGTAAGGTATGACTTGCTGAAATAGGCTTGTCAGCATTCCTTTGAGCAACAAGTTTAGAACTGAAGGTGTGGGGAGCGTTTTTGTTAATTTTTAATATAGGTGCCTTGAAATGTTTTTTGAAATCCATCTCGTGGAATTCAATAACCTGTCCAGCTAGGCCTGTCAGGGGGAGGCAGCTACTTTCCATTTACTTGGATATTAGAGTCTTTATTCTTCAGGGGTGTCCTGAAAAATACCTCTGTGAAACTTCTGTCTCCTGGTTGTGGGTACAGTTTCACTCATATGGATTCCTTATTTTTGCATGCCTAGGCTCAAAAGGTGTGTGCTCTCTTCTATGAAAATGTGCTGTTATTCCAAGTTACAAAAATAAACCATTAAATTGAGTAGGAAAGTAAGAGATTGTCAAAAGAAGGGGATGAATGAATGAAAATTAAATTGTGGATAATGTCTTCCAGGTGCATGAGCGTACTGAAGAAATTGATTTCTTGCTCTTGGTAACCCGTAAACTGCTGTGGACAAATTCACAGTCTGTAAAGGTGGGTTCAAGCTGAATTCTGCTATATTTGCTTGCAAGGGAATTTTTGCATGTCTTTTACTAAGAAGGCCCTATTTTAAAGAATTTACCACAACTTACTATGTTTTTTCGTTCTACTAAAATATTATTTAGTTTGCCACTCCTCATTAGTAAGCAAGCTGAGGGGCATTCTTTTCCTGACTGCTGTGATGTGTTCTGAGAGACTTCCTTTTTTTTTTCCTCTCATGTTAAAATGCATTAGTTTCTAAAGCCTGCTTAAGGCTAAAAAATGCACGATGGATATTTGACTAGAATTACATCTTGGGTATTGAGGGCAGTGCTTATCCTTGGTTAAAATGGTAGCATTAACTCCTGGAAATACTGAGCGTTTTTGTTTAAGTGGGACCACATATTTGAAGAAATAGCAAAAGACCAGAAATGCTGTACTGTTGTTCCTGGGTAGAACTGGTAGTAAAATGTGGCTGAGGTTTTTCTCTGCATGTTAGGCAATACTGCTTTGTACTAAAGCAGAGTTCATATTTAGCATGATGTGTTTAGTCTTTGGGGTCTCAAAGTAATTAACTATTGAAATGTTAGAAATTAAATACAAGTGATGGCATTAGGCTAACTCAGTGTCTTTCTGTGCAGCTGTTTGGGACTGCAGATACTTTGTGAGATGGCATGTCTCTTAAGTGCTTCAAGCTATTAGTTGAATGTGAATTTTTCAAATTCAAAATAGAATCTAGGTTGGCTGTTTTTGTTGCCACTGGAAGGGAATATGTGTTCTTATGTGCAGTCTATCACATTGATTCAAACTTGGTATTTAGGTCTTCCAAACATGCTGTCACTGAACATGTCCTTTTATTTGGCATAAGACATGGCTGTGCACTTCACATCTTTCACTTTTTATCCCTTTTCATGCTGATTTAGATTTTAGAGAAAACTCTGTCTTTAAATTCAGAGACAGTAATGTGAAACTATAGAGCCTTTTTTGGCACTTGGCTCTGCCTACTGAGAAGAGCAATAATTTGATCAAACTGAGTTTTTGAGAAGTTTGCCCTTTTATTCTGATTATTGAGTTGGTTTCAATGGCAGGAATCCCTACAGGCCCTGTCATCTTTTCTGTTAGAAAACATTTTTCTGTTAGAGGTTCCTGACAAATTTTTCATTTTCCTCTGTAGTTCCGTTTTAGTCTCTTGAAATTGTCACTGAAAAATTTTATTCCCTTTATATCATTCTCTGCAGTTGTTTCTGCAGATGACAGTTTTTTAATATTGTACAAACCTGAGAGAGGCCTATATTTGAGAGAGTGGAGGGATGTCCCTTTGAATTTTTTTAATGTTGAAGAAGGGAAAACTCTTGATCTCATTTGCTGAGTGGAATGGGCCATTCAGCTTGAATGTACTAAGCCCATTGTCTCCTGCTTCATCCCTTTTCAGCTCCTTCTGAAAAACTGAGGAAGGGAGCTCTGATGTGGCAAATTCATTTATAAAATGTGAAATATTCTCCCTGGATTCATGAAACAGAAGGGTGCAAGGATCCCTATTTAAGAGAGGAAACAAAACATTTTTAACTCAGGGTGGTATGAAATGTTTGTTTCCTGTTTTGGAAGTTGCAGACCTCAGAAGTAGTAAGTAATTTAACACTGCATGAACTAACAGGAGTTAGTTGAGTGATTCTGATGAGGACAAGGTCTACCTGCTGAACTATCTAACTTAAATTATGTTGGATTTTCTGGCAGATGGCTGCTGCAGATGATTATTTTTAGATCGTAGAGCAGAAGCTGGATTGTTAAAAGAAAACCTTAGACTAAGAGGGGCTCTATTGGGTCAAACCAAACAGTGCAGTTTCCATAGTGACTGGGAACAGTTCTTGGTATCACCTAGTGGGTCTTTGGACATATCTGTGTTGGACAAGTGGTTTTGGACTGCTTGATCTTGAACTGTCTTCTTTGATTACCCCCTGTTCTGATGTGTTCATCTGCCAGACACAGTTTTTGCTTTAGGAGCACATCAAATCCTTGATTCAGTTTTGTGACTCTTCAGGCACTCTGTTAAGAATCTGTCACTCCTTTCCACTTTGGAAGGATTCCATGGAGATTAGAGTCCAGATTGTCTTGGAGGGCTAGTTTAATATTCATTGCCTGTAACTGCAGATTTAGATTGGATTTTGTTTCCACAGCCTTCAGAGAAGGTTGCATTTAGCCTATTGCCCTGGCATAGGTGAGTCACTGTCTGAGCCATGAGGCAATCCATGCTGTAGTACAGATTTCATATATTTGCAGAATTATGTCCTTTCAGATTTCTCCTTTCAGGATCATGTTGGAAAACCTCCTGGTTTAGCCTGCTCTCTCTGAGTCTTCTTTGTGCCTTTATATGTGCTTTGGAGCTGAGCACAGTGCTACAATGCCCACTTCTTTAGTTTTTACTTCCTGACGTTTTGCAAGGGGGGTGCTTTTGTGTTTTACAGCACTTCTGGTTTGGGTGGTGAGATCTTTATCAAGTGTACTGTATGGGTTTGGTTGAATTTTCACCATGATGTCTGCCCTAGGCATTCTAGCCTGAGCCTTACAGGTGCTTGCCTCTCTCCACATGCTGGTTATGGTATCTTAAGCATTTAGTTTGATTTTCTTAAATGTACTTAGGTTATATACCTCTAGTAACCAGAATTAGGTAATTTAACATGAAGAGGAAATGGGGAGTCCCATGTAGCAGGACAATTTGTGTTAAAATTAATGCTTTACATTTTCTGTACTTTTTTTTTTAACAGATAATATTGATGTCTGCTTCCATCAACTCTAAAGAATTAGCTGATTACTTTGCACTTCCAGTTCATAATGGTTTGAATCCAGTCTGTGTATTTAAGGTGGAAGGCAGACCTTTTGCAATTGAAGAATATTATCTTGATGATTTGAAGGACATTTTTGATTTCCAGGTATTGTAAATATAATTTCATTTCTTTGGGCATAATAAGAAATAAGAATTGTCAATTGAAAACTGTAATAAAATGACATGAAGCTACTTTTATATTGCAAATCTAGGTAAGAATTAATAGATGATGATAGAACAGGAGTCTTCTTATGAGCATCCTAGTTTCCTTCATGAAACAGAAATGTTACAATAGTATGAGGAATTTTGTTAGTTGCATTCAAAATGAACAGTGTAAAATGTGTATGAATATGAAAATCAGGGAATATTTCCTGGGTTAGTTTATGTTGTTGTGTATCAAAGGCAGAGAGTGCTATGAAATTAAAACAAGCATTTTTTATTAGAACTTTGTTGTTATCAAGTTGGCTTCCCTTATCAGCTGAGGCTTTCCTATTTTCCTATTTTTCTTTCCTTTTTTTTTTTTTTTTTTCCTCCTCTCCCAGTGGTGGCAGAGATGTTTTGAAGTAGTTTTTAACCTATTTCTGTTGTAGCCATGTAGGCCACCATGGCAAATGTGTAATTATGAATAATGAAAACATGTTAGAATAACTGATGCCTCTCAGATCCCTGGTGGGCTGTGCTGGAGAGGTGCTTCTCTGATGCCTAAAGAGGGGAGGGTGGGTGCTGGCTTAAGATTTGTTTGCTTTATCAATCTAGCTTTATAAGCTGCACAGAATATATTTTGTATATTTTGTTTTTAGCACTCCTGACATTATAACAAGTATCTCTGTAGACATCAGATAATGAAGAAATTAATGTAAATATGAGTTAATCTGTTTTCTGTGGTTTTATAATAGGAGTTTGTTTTACATTTGAAAAACAGCTGTGCAGGAATTCACTTGAGTGAACTCTTTCAGTATTATGGTTCAAGGCAAAATAAACAGGTTAAAGCAGAGTACAACAAATGCACTCAGGCCTGTATTATGATACCCAGTCTAAAGATAACTGGGACGTGGGTGTAATTACTGGTCAGCTTTGATAATTCAAAACACTATTAAAGTGTTATTACAATGAAGGAGATGGGGAATGCACTTAAAAAGTAGCAGTGGAGGAACACACGGTTATTATTTAGCTTTCATCCATCAGTTCTGCAGAAAATAAAATAGCAAAATAAAATAGGAAGCCCAGAAGAAAATAATTGCTTATGCTGTACACAGCTTAGGCATTGGTTTCCCTCAATACAGGCAAGGTAAAATAAAAGGCTGTCAACAGTTGAAGTTTTAATGCAAACAAAAAAATAAACTCAGTGCTTGTAGCAGTTGGCCCATCAGTATTTATACATTAGTATGGCAGTTTAGACAGATAATAGGGAGGAGATTATGTAACACTTGAGGCTTTATAAAAGATTTTTGATGATGGCAACATGAAGATAGCCAGGAAATTGAGTAAGAAGTTTACTGCAGTCAAGTTGGATTTGTCATAGCTGCCCTTGGAGATAAATGTTGACTTGCACACCTTTCATCTCAGAGATCAACAACAAAGGAACTGCTTTTAGTGCTTAGCCCTTTTCATACTTTATTTTTTCTGTGTTTTTTATTTAATGTTTTCATCTGATTCTTTATCTTGTGTTGTCCTATCTATAGCCATTCTGCTTTTCAGCAGGATGGGGAGAGTTTGTTTGTCCAAGATGCTCCTTGTGACTTAGGGCAACTATAGAAGCACGTAAGTGCTCTTGATTTTTTTTTTTTTTTTTTGTATCTGTATTTGAAAAGGATGAAGTTGAATTCTAAAGGACTGATTCTTGGTCTTGATCTTCTTCCTTATGGTGCTGTGTGAAGATTTTCTCTGACTACTAGTAACAATTAAAAAATTAAAATGTGGAAGGTCTAAGATGATTTGTGTAATATCCTAATAAAATGAAAGTGGAATATTAGTATTAAGACAGTTAATGAGTTAATGCTGCCATATGGAGACTAAGGCACATCTTTCATCATGCTGAAATCTAAATGAGATAACTGCCTGAGGTACAGGCTTCAAGCTTTAATTCTTGATGTTTAATTTTCACCTATAAAAGCCTGTAAAATTTACATAAAGGAACACAGCAGTTAAAAGAAAATGCAGACGTTGCTCTTTAGATAAACAGAATTTTTCTGTGTTTACTTTTGATTTTAATATTAATAACTGTAAAACTACATTGCATAAATCTTCAATCATTTTTTAAAGTATCTCAATCAAAATCAGTTTAGTCCTTTGTAATTGTCTCTTAGCCATGAAATGTGAATCTTCGTCCCTTCTCAAAAAATCTGAAAATAATTGGATGCTACTATATAAATGTAGAATTCTTTTATGAATCCTGTAGAGCTCTTGGCTTTAATACATCACTCATTTCTGCATGTTTTAAAATGTTTTAAAACTGTGCTTGAAAATAAAATTTTTAGGGGTAGTTTTCACTTGAATAATTTGTCAGTTTATTGATGCTGTTGTGATTTGGAAGATGAATAAAAATGCCAGTCATTTTTTTTCTGTGTGTGTTTGCAGTAAACCCTCTGCTGTGACTAGACAGACACCTAGCTGAATCAAAGATAAAGCTTTCTATTTGAATTACTTCATTTGTAGGAAAGAATAAAAATAAGAGAGAAACATTTATCGGTGTATCACTGGCTTACCTTTGCCCAGATACTGGGTCATTTATAGGTGTACTGTTTAATTTGTGAGCATAGGCTTATAAAAAGTAGTTTATTTATCTTTTGGCATAATGGGCTTGGTAAACACATTGTTCTGGATGTATAGCAGAATTGTGATTTTTGTCATACCAGCAACCTCTAAACCCCAAGGAAACACAGCTTTCATGAAAAATGCATGAAGGCTCTATCTATTGGCAGTTTTAAAGCTAGTTGTGTAAATGCATGCCTTTTGTTCTGGATAGTGTTAGAGATATGAAATGCAAATTTAAGAAATGAAGCAAAGTGCAAAAATGCAACCCATTTTTGGCTTGTAAAAGTAAAAACTTGTGTGTGGAACTAAAGTCAGAGTCCTGAAGGTAGTGACCTGCTGTCAAAAACTGTTCTGATGAGATTGTATTATATCAGTCAGGTCTGACTGGGGCTTGGATTTGCTGTTTGTCACATTTCTATCTTTTATTAAGTGTGATGTGGAAGCCTTGTCCTGTTAAAGAATACTAAAGGTCCAATCAGTAGCAAAATTGAAAAGACAAATTTGACAGTTATTTAAGCAGAGATAGTATCAAACAAAAACTCTTATATTTGAGCTGCCCAGAAGAGAAAACTTGCTTAAATTTTCCACATATATTGGGGCAAAAATCACTTTGAAGAAAATAGTCAAGTGTTTTTAAGGTTTCTCATGGGCTAGTCAAGCTGAGGACTGAGGTTGCAGTAGCAAATGCTGACCTAAATCAGTGTTTCCAGATTGGAGCTGTGCTTTTGTGATTGTTGTGAGCTCCTTTACAATGGGAAACTGGTAGAAAAATTAATAATTTCATTTTAATAGCTTTGATAGTTGTTTGTGATTTGAGCTCTCTGAAATAGTTGGTTCAGTAAAGAGTTTACACTAGAGTGAGGAGAAACTCTGAGAATGAAAGGTGAGCAGTGATCAAAAGACATTTTCCCTACAAGAGAAAAATGTGTAATACTGTACAGCCTTTTCATAGCACCTCTAATTCATTAAGCATAAAACTGAAAAGTGATTAAGTTACTGTTTTTGCTCTGAAGACTTGATGGTTTGTGTTCTTAGATACTGAAGCCTTGAATTTGTACAGAATGCTGGAAAACAGGGTAGACAGAATCATTGTGGTTCTGTTGAGTACAACTGAACAGTAATTTTTGACAAAAACCACAAGGAGAAAGAGGTACATGGTTTGTGTGCAGGCAGGTGGAGAGATCTGTGTAGTAGCAGCTATGAGAAGCACTATGCCTACCTTGCACAAATTTCTTCCTTGTCATCCTGTTCCCACGGGTTCTGATCAGTCCCATGTGCTTGACACTTTGGGATAAGGAGCATGTCCTGCAAATGAATGGAAGATGGCCTGGTGATTAAATAGGTAATTATCAGAAGTATTTCTTCAGCATTAAAACTGTAGGGTGCTTGAAGAAAAATGTTTATTTAGAAGGTAATGACTGCATCAGGTGAAGTTGCTTCCTATGTACTGGATCAGTTTTAATTGCAAGCACTTGACAAATTGAAATACATACATGAACTACAGTTTTTTAGTTTTTTATACTGTGTTAACCTCATTACCTTCTTCTGCAACCAGCTCCATCCTCAGAGCTTTGGGCAACCAGCGATAGAACGGAAAATGTATGAAGTAGCAGTGTCTCTGATTCAGTCATTTGATGAGTTCGAAAAGAGGGACAATAGGTAAGATACAGCTCCAAATCTGGAATCAGTGTGTCTTGGGGAAATGAGAAGCTAATTAAGCAACAACAGCAATCCATAGTTATTAGTGGAAACTTAATTTTTGCTTGCATCTCTGCCTTTATTTTACATATTTGTTTGATTTGTACCCAATGTTCCTTAAGTGCACTTCATGCCCTGAAGCATGAGTGGCTATTCAAGGTAGCCATGTCATATGGAAAATAAATTCTTTGCTGTAGACCAGAGCTGAGGAATATTTGTATAAAGAATGAAACCAGAGCTACTGTTTTTATGTTGTAACCTAAAGCAAAAAAAAAAGTAATTATTTCCTGGAAAAAAGGATGAAAACTAGGCATTAATTTTTGCTGGCTTTTTAATGCCTTAATGTCATGTGAAATAAGTAAACACTGGATTTTGCTGCTCTGTGTTTTGTAAATTGATGTTTAGTATCTGAGAATGTAATAAAGTTGCTTCTACAACTTTTGTCTGACACTGAGTGTGTATTAAGTAATCTAATTCAGATTATTTTCATTGTAGAATGAGAATGTTTCTGTCCTGTCACAATTTTGAAGGAAAAAACTAAACATAAAACTCTTGTTCCAGTGTTTATGTATTAGGTTTTTCAGAAAGTGTAGTTGCAAATAATGGTTGAAATTTCATTTCTTCAGGAAGCTTAAATAATGCATGTTAGAAAAAGTGTGCACTTCTGCTTCTTCTTCCAGAATAAAATAATTTGGGGTAATGAAGTAGACTGAGACTGTAAAACTAATGAAGTTGTGTTTTCTTGTTAGGGAGAGAAAGAGCTTGAGTGATACATTGGAACGTGGCAGCGTGCTTGTGTTTTTACCAGGTGAGTATATGTCTTAATAGCTTTCTTTTTTGTTATTTGTCATCTAATGAATTTTCTTCTGGCACTTCTTCCAGGGATTTATTAAACACATACTTAAATGAGGTTCACTTATCTTTTTGGGTGTTTTTTCTTGGAAACTTGTTTAATTGTGGCAATAATTGGAAAAGCTGTGAGTCAGAAATGAATATGCTATGTATTTTGAAAATAATAAAATTAATTCTTTAGTGAATCTACAGAAATGCAGTTGCTCAGTTTTTTAGTGCCATTATTAATTACTGATTCTTCTAGAGATGTTTCCTTTTCTGCATATAGTGTGGTCTCCATTTAGATTGTTGTAAAAGCTCAAATTCACATTTTTCTTTCCACATACATTGGTTGGTGTAGTTGGCATGCTCAAAAGCACACGTGATGACATAGTGATTATTGATCAGAAATCTGTCTATACATGTAGTCTTCTGTGAAGAGTAAAACCTAAGTTCTCTTGCACAGAAATTACTGTAGGTTTTTGTTTTGACTGCCATTCTTATTTGAACTCGTCAGCTTGATTTTGGAGGCAGTATAACTGCAGAGTAGTTTTCCTGCACATCATAAATCTGTTACCAGGTGCTTTCAAGTATTGTTTTACTTGATCAGCTGATTATTCGTTAGTTGAAAACTTTAAAAGATCTGGTTATGTTCAAGTGGAGAGTCACCTTGAAGTCCAGAGCAGGTGTTCCTTGGACACAGTGAAGTCTGTGGACTTCTGACTCTGTAAAATGTTTATGAATGTCATCTCCCTGCTGTGTTGAGCTTAGGAGCATTGCAGAGCTAAGGCTGGAAGCACAGCACACAGCTCAAAGATACACTGCACTTTCAGAGAAGCTTTCCTTGGAGAGTATCCCCAACTAGCTAAAAGGCATTAGAGCTGCCTTTCTTGGAATAACCTTCACTATAAAATTAATGGGTAGAAGGACTTACTTCATTGTGTCAGTGTAAGCCCCATTCCACTTCGTGATTAATTTTAGTTAGGGAGACCATCTCTGTTGCCTTTGACCTCTGATGTTGGTGTGTGTTTGGTGTGTTTTCAGACCTCCTCAGCCCCTCTGAGGCTTCATTTAAGTCTGAAATTACTCCTTAGTACTTTGAAATCCTAAGTCTTAATCTTTCACTTTGAGGGTTTTGTTTTTTCTCATTTGTTTATTGAAATACATTTGGTAAATTTGTGGAAGCCTGTGTGGTAATGCTTTCTGAATGAGCTGGTACACTCAGGTTTGTGTTCTATTTGTTCAGTCTTTGACCTTGTCTGGTTTTCAGCTGGACACTCAAGACTGATCCTGAATGCAGGATTAGCAAACACCCCTTGAAATTTTCCTCCCAAGTGTTTTTATATAGAAGTGGAGAAAAGGGGAGGCGAGCCCTCAATTTACAAGACGGCAGCTGAGACAGAGCTTTGGGTTATTTTTATACATTTAACATCCACATTTAGGATGCTGATTTGAGATGCAGATTTTGAGTGCTAACAATTACATAGCATTTTGAACATTAAAAAGAACACTCCCACTGACTTGTCAAATTGAGTATGCAGCAGCAGCCAGAAAGAGCAGTGCTGTGCTGAGGATGCTGTTAAGTGATTTTTGCCCACTGTCTTTGTGGAATTCAGTGATGGGACAGAATCTGATTCCAAAAGGAGCTGCAGCTGTCTCAAGTCAGATGCCATGTTTTCACTTGTAATTGCCTGTCTTGTTCACTGCTTAATTTTTTTGATAATGCTACCAAATCTGATTCTTTATAGGTGAGTATTCTTCAGTACTTAACTCTCCTTTGGTTCCAGAACTTGTATCAGCTGTTACCTACAGAGAGACAAAGTGCCATGTTAAACTGTAATTTCTTTAACATAGATGCATGAATATGTTCCAAGTGATCTAATTTTATCTCTTCTACTTATGTTGATCTCATTTTTTGTCTGTTTCATATTTTCTTTTGCACTTCTCCTTTCTCCTTTGCCCTGCTCTCCTTACTGTCCTTGTATGTTTGCCAAACAGGTTGTTATTCATTCTGAGACCTTTGTCTCCTGGAGGAATCCTTGTGTTCTGTAGGTGTCATGGTCAATCAGCTCCTGTCATTTCCAAAACTGGTCAGCAGATACTGCCTGCTGTGTCTAGTCAGTAATTACTAGACTGATTAATAATTACTGTGAACAGTGATGATGCAGAGTCTGCTCGGCCAAACATGAATCAAAATTATTTTAATTGTTTTTAATTGTGAAAATAACCTCCAGAGAAGTCCAGTGTTGGACACATTTTTGAAAATGGGGCTTTTGGAATTGAAGTCTCAATAAGAAGTAGACTAAGCTTCTTAGAAAGGTTTATATCTATGGAGGTATTCAGGAAGATAGAAAAAAATCCCATAGTCCTAAGATTTCCCCTGGCAGATGTGAAATGCATGTCCCAGAAAATGGGCACTAGAATGGCCAAAGGTGAGATAGCTAAGACAGAAATAGCTATTTTTTTTCCTCTTGGCCCTGCACTTTGAAATAACTTCTGTTGGCTAGAATGCCTAATTTTAGCCTAAACCAGACAGATATTCAGCATGTGGTGAGTGTTGTCAGTTGTAAGAAACTGAAGCAAGAGTTAATAATGGGATATTGTCAAATGGCCTTTATATCTTTATTAAGTGTAAAATGAATGCCAAATGGTTCTTTAAAAATTGACTCACTGGTTTTCAGAGTCTTATTACTACATTTGCTGTTTAATTCTTTTACCATTTTATTATATGGTGAAAAAGAAGTAATAATGACTGGCAGTTAATAATTGAAATAGATGTTTTCAATTTGTTCCTGATGACTAAAATAAACTCATAATTACTGTTTCTCCAGGTTTAGGTGAGATAAGATACATGCACTCATGCCTCTCAGATAAATATCAAAGGTAAGTTGGACCACATTTGTTTCAGTTTGGTTGAACTTGAATACGAGTCTTTCAGCTGTATAAGTTTTAAGTGCATAAAAGTGCAGGGTTTAGCACAGAAGTGTCATCAACTTCAGTATTCTTGCATCAGTAAATATTTCACTACTATATTTTCTTTAGGTGGCAAGTGTACCCACTTCATGCATGTGCAACATTGGAGGAACAAAGTAAAGTATTTTCAGCTACAGTTCCTGGCTACAGAAAAGTAAATATTTTTAAATTCTGACTTTTCTTAAAGCACGTGAAACCTCTTACTAGAGTAGTAATAGCAAAGAATGATGTATTTAGGTAATATTAGCTGTTCGAATTCAAACCATTTTATGAGGACAAAGCACTTTAATTTTGCAATTTGTGAACTCATGGCTTTTCTTACCAAGCTGTTGTTCTAACTGGGGTTTAGCCCTCAAGAGAAGTGCATTAACCTTAAAGAAGTGATCCTTAAACTATTGCCTGCTGCAGTTTTAATCCTTCAGAATGGTTTCTGCATGTTGATTCTTGCACCTGCACGGGAGGGGAGTGCTGCTGGTGGCAGTGAATAGCAAAGTAGTTCCCCAGTATGGGAGACTCTGACCCACTTTATACCCCCACATTTTCACTGCTGCCTTGGTTTTCTTCATCTGCTATTACTAAGAGAGTATTGGTGCTAATATTGTGATGTTTCCTTATGGCTAAGGCACAAGGAAATAATTCCATTCTTCCTCTATACTGTCCTAATCCTATACTAATTTTTTATGCTTTTTTGAGCTCAGAACAAGAAAGTACCAGAGGTTTTGTATTGTCCTTGTATGGTATTGCTTTTTTTTTAATGCAGGACAGAAATGCTGTGTTGCCATTATGTTTATATTTCTTCATAGCAAGTTGGATTTTTCATGTAGAAGCATTAATGCAAGTAATTTTTTGTTTATGCATTCATTGCTCATTTTTTGCTTTGAAACTCAGGTTATTCTAGCTACCAACGTAGCTGAGAGCTCTGTAACAGTTCCTGATGTTAAGTATGGTAAGTTGTCTAAGTCTTGTAATTCTGTATACACTGTGTTTGTAACATTTTCTATACTTGTGATAAGTTTGGTCTCCAGGATATGTCGCTGTTCAAAGCACTGCTGTTGAAGTGTTAAATTCTTTCTTTCACAAGAGAGAAATCTGAGTATATGAACAAATAGAGCTACTGAGTGGGAGGTTGGCTCAAATCTTCACTAAGGAGTAATTTTAAATGCAGTAACAAGCAGAGCCAGACCTCATGTCACAAGTTAACATTTTTAATCACATTCTGACTATATTTTTAAATAATTGCATCAGTTTAAGCAAATATTGATATGGAGTTTCTAAATGCAGAAATGATTGCCTTTCAATGGTTATCATTGACAACGATTTATTATACTTATGGTAAAATATGTTAGCAGTTTGATTAGTATTCAGAATATCCTGAGTCTGGTTGTTTATAAATCTGATGTTCTTTTTACTGCTATTCAAGTTATTGAGACTTTTCTGATAATGGATATTATTCTTCTGTATTTCTTTCCACTGCCATGAGGAATTTTTTTTTTCTTACTTGCAGTGATAGATTTCTGCTTAACTAAAATTTTGTATTGTGATAAGGAAACTAATTACGAAAGTCTGAGGCTTTGCTGGGCATCTAAAACAAACTGTAATCAAAGAAGAGGTAAGATGACAGTAGGTAATGCAAAGGAATTTTAGAAGCTGACCTTCATGAACCATTTCTTGTTGTTTTTTGTTGTATTAATAGTAAAAAGAACATATTATTTTGGCCATTAATACTCGATAAGTCTTTATCATGTCAGGTAAAAATGGGATTAAAACAACTATGTGTGAATTTTTTTTTTATTTTTTTTTTACTCAATTGTATTTGTAGAGGAGTTTTTTGTAACCTGTTGAAAAATATTAAAATTCACTGACCATGGATTTTTTTTGTTATTTAATAGCAATTCTTTGTGTCACAGGCTGTTTTTAAAAAGGAGAGATAAGTACTGCTAGTTATTTATGAGCTGCTTGTACATTTCAGCAGTAAAAGAAACCTTCATGTGGGTATGTCACTATTAATGGGTTGAGATATCCATAGCAGTGTTTCTAGTTTACACCAATGTTCATAGCACAAGGATGGATAAGATTTTGTCTTGGCTCTTCTAATAAGACAGTCTCTTAAATATCAAAATCTTTTTAGTTTCAGTCAAAAATAGTACTAAATAAATCAATAGCAGTGATGTCTTTAGATCTAAAAATACTGTAATTTTTTAGTATTATGAGGTCTTCACAATTACAGCTGGGTGCCAGGTGCCCACCAAAGCTACTCTATCACTCCCCTCTCCTCAACTGGATGGGAAGAAAAATGGTGACAGAAGGCTCAGGGTTTGACATGAAGACAGGAAAATCTCTTAGCAATTACCATCACAGGCAAAACAGACTCAGCTTGGGGAAATTAGTTTAATGTTATTACCAAACAAATTAGTATTAGGTATGAGAAATAAAGCCAGATCTTACACAGTTTCCTCCACTTTTTCCCAGGCTTGCACTCACTTCCAGTTTCTCTACCTTCTCCTCCCTAGTGGTACACAGGCATGGAAAATGGGGATTGTGGTCAGTTTATGACAAATTGTCTCTGCTGCTGCTGCTTCTTCACACTCTTGCACTGTCAGATATGGGGGAAGTTTCCAGCAGCTTCTCACAGAAGCCACCACAGTATACAGATTCATTTCCATTTGGTTCAGGGTCAGTGTGGGTCACAACAACAATGTACAACCAGTAGAAGTAGCATTTTGTGTAGAAGGCTTAGACTTGTGCATGTGACTTTAAAATGTGGTCTGATTCCCTAGTGGAGTATCCCACACATAGGAGTACCCTTGAGTTGTTTGAAGTGAGTGGTGCTAGAATTTGTGAAGATAGACTTCTGAATCATTGTGTTTTCTGTAAATAGTATATCATAAAGATGTTTTGCTGTTTATCATTGTATCTTAAAAGTTGTTTATATTGAAGATTACTTTCTAACTGTAGAGTCAAATTGGAAATGCCTGTTCAACTGAGAAAAATGGCTGTTGTTTTGAGGGCAGTTATGTGAAAGAGGTATTTGAGTGAAGTACTTACATAATTCTTCTGTTAGTTACCGCTCCTATGAAAGCAAAATGTTTTTATCCTACCCTTATATGCCCACTGGGCCTGTCTCCTGCAAGAGAGCAGAACACTGCTCAGCCTGCAGCATCAGCTGTCATGTGCTGCTCAGCTGCCCAGAGGGTTTGTAGATGGATGGGTTTGGAAAACACTTGTGCACTTACAAATTGGTGATTTGTTCTTTTATGTCAAGGTCGTGCTGGACGTGTTTCCAAAGGCTATTGTTACAGGCTCATATGCAAGGACTTCTGGACAGACTGTATTCCAGAGAAGTTAGAACCTGAGATGCTGGTGAGGCTTTTGGGTTTAGGATTAGGTTTTCTTTAATGCATGTGGTCATAGCAGAGAAGCTTTGCTTTACTTTCTCTGAAGACAACTGCAATAGTTACTAATAAGTAATAGCAATGACTAGAATTCAATGTGATGGCTAATTGACAAAGATCATTCCAGATGGTTTCCTTATAGAAGGAGATACATTATAGCAGTAAAATAGATGTGGATTAGAAATAAGCAATCTACTCAAAAGAAAAAACCCTAGTTGTATGCAATTAATTTCAGATTCTGCTAAATTGTAAACTTACTTTTTTATATGAAACAGTTTGTCATGCTTCCCATGAGGGGAGAGTAACAATAATCTTGTCTTCCCTTCAGCATTGTCCTTTGGGATCTACAGTCTTAAAATTAAAGAAGCTTGATATAGGGGAACCAAGAGCCTTGCTGGCAACAGCTCTTTCTCCACCTAGTGTAGATGACATTGAACGTACAATAGTTCAGCTGAAAGAGGTAGGCTTCCTTCTAATGTTGTCAAAGTCAAGGTAATGTGAATGTACTGCACAAGTGGTTTTCTTTGTATTTAAGGGAGTAGTAGTCTTAATTGGAGCCTCAGATATGAACTGTGTCTAGAGTCCTTCACACCTTGGTCTGTTGAGTTACCATCCTTTTGATCATAATTTCTGTAGTTATATCTTTAAAACAAGATTGTAATTTCATAAGGGAGTAGTGATACTCTTTGAGGACTAGCATCTATGGTGAGAAAGAACAGAGAAATAGACAAAAAATTAACTTCATAAGTGACATCGTTAGTGAGTAAGTAATAAATCACTCTTACACCATATGATTTATAGAGGTCAGACTGAAGATATGTTTCTCACTTGTACAAGGGGGATAGTGATTTTGATTGTGAGTTATAAAGTTGATAAGGGAGAATCTTCATTGCATTAAATTTTTTTGTTTTCCAGAGTGCATAAGAAATAATATTCCTATCACTTGTAGCTTGCTTTTATGTGTAGTACATGTAGTAGCTTTAGTTTCAAAAGTACTAGGCTTTAAGACTTGTCTTAGGTTTATTTAGTTAGCTTTTACAAGCGAATACATTTTAATTTCTCTAGCTTGGAGCACTTACAACCTGTCTGCAAACAGAAGAAAATCTGCATGATGGGGAGCTGACTTTCTTAGGAATGGTATTGACAGAGCTGCCAGTGGACCTGCATCTTGGAAAATTGATAGTCCTTGGGCATGTCTTTGGTTGCTTAGAGGAATGCCTTATTATAGGTAACTGAAAGAACATGAGAACATTTCTCTGAAGTCAGATGATTTGCAGGTTTTAATTTTGATTTGTTTTTGTTGCAGCTGCAGCACTGTCTTTGCGGAATTTTTTTGCAGTACCTTTCAAAAAGCATGTTGATGCATACAGGTAGTACCCCAGATGTTTTAAACTTCTTAACTGCATTTAAGAGCAGAGGGCAAAGTTCATCACTCAATATAATTTTCTGTCTGATGAGTCTAATTTTCTGTTAAAATGCCAAGCAGTGCCAAAAGATTTTCCAGGTAGCTGAACTTGAATTTATTTGATACTTGAATTTATTTGAGAACATAAATCACAGAGTTAACTCACTGTCTTCTGAGCACAAGGCCTGATTGTTCAGCTTTGCCTTTCTCATAAGGCAATGTCTATTAAAATGCTTCTTTAAATAGCAAGGACAATTACTTGCTATTATTCTGCTCATACCGTGCATTTACCTCAGCGAGGAGCTGTGAATAAGAACAAGTAATTACAATAAGTGTATTGATCATGTTTATTAAAGACAGGAGGGGTCTTACTGAGCTGTGCAATACATGCAATATTTGAAAAAAAATTTGTTGCTAATAGTTTTTGTTTGTATTGGCAGGAAAAAAATGGTTTTTGCTGGGAATAGTAGAAGTGACTGTATTGCTATTCTGAATGCATTTAGGGTAAGTGTTTTGTTCCAGTTTAGATTGCTGATAGACCAGCATGGAGACTCTCACCTTTGTAGGATCACTGCAGCATTTTTACTCAGCAGTTCTTAAAAACTTCACATTACTGATAGCTGTATGTTTTTTGCAGTCTTTGTCCAACTGTGTAAAGTTCCAATTGTCTCTAATAGCCAAAAATAAAGTGCCAGAGATGTGGTGATGTTTGTAGATAATTTTTAGCCAAGGACAATTTGGACTGGTAAATTCTAGTATACAGTGAGATTGATGACCTTTCTCCAAACTTCTTAGCTTTGGCTTTGGGATGGTTTTTGTGCAAATGCTGTTTTTTGGTACTCCTGCCTTTTTGGTGGCTCAGTACCATGGACAAGGGTCAGTTCCTCCGGGTAGAGGCAGAGCTGGTGCTGCACAGCAAAGGCTTCTGATAGAGGAACTTGCTATTCAAATTCCAACATTTTATATTATGCATGCTTTGGTGTGTTCTGTAATCTTCTGGAGGGTCCAAAATCTTCAGCTGCTGATTTAATTTATTCAGTTTTTTTCGAACATGTTGCCCTTCAGTCAAAATTGACTTGTTTTTTTCTACTCTGCTGTTAAGAATTTTATTTTACATGGGCATGTATTACACATCTGTCCACCAATCCTGAGGCTCAAAAATAGTATTTTCTGAGTTCCCCTTACACTGTTACATATTTGCCTTGTGTCACCTGATAATTATCACCTGTTCCATCTGAAGATGCTGTTTCCATAAACCAGTATGTTGTCTTGGAGAATAAGCACAAACATTCAGACAGGGCTTCTAGTGAAGTATCTCTGTGTGTGAATGGTGCGAAAACTTTATTTTGAGTGGCTGAGTATCAGAAAAGAACAGGAAAGTTTGTTTCCAAACTCCTTGGTTCAGATTAAATTCTGCAGGCATCTGTCATAGGCTGCCTAATAATTAAGTTATTTTCATTAATATGCTGGGTATCCTGTTTTCTAGGAGGCATTTGCATCAGAACTTGCCTGAATCAGTCAGTTCACTGCTTTTGTCCGAAAGCAAGGAGAAAACAGTTTTGAAAGTAATCTACTTTATTACAGCATCAAATTAAAGCATCCAAATTGTTCTCATAATTTGTGGATGTTTGCATGTGCTTTAACACTCTATCCATTTCCTCTCATAAAGCCAGGTGGACAGCCTGTTGTTAGAAAATCAGCTTCAGTGTTTCTATGAAGAAAAAAGTTTATAGTTTTAGATGTCTCATTAATATTTATTATTATTTATTATAATTATTTATTATTATGATGATGTAATAATTATTACAAAAGCACTACATTTTGTGTCTGAATACTACACTATTTTTTTCTTAGGCATGGCAGGCCTTCAAAGAAAAAGGGAAGCTGAGAAGTCCCATGGTTAGTTTGACTTTCTTTTTTCTTTTCTATTCAAGGTTGATGACTTAAGTGCTGGAATATTTTATTTTCGTAGTATATATGAAAAGTAAGGATTTTTTGCTAACAATGTTTATTTATAATAATTATGACTTTTCGTACATAAATAGGCTAAGCTTTGAGAGAAAATGAGCATTTGAATCCAGTGCAGAGTTATTTGAACACAATCCCTTAAGTTAGTCCCTTTCACAGATGAATCAGCAGTGGCCAGAGGGTTTGAAATCCAACCTAAAAAGGGAAATTGAGCTGTAGTTGAAAGAAATAATTTTATTGTGTTTAAGTATCTCTATTTGTTAAACACAGATTTCTACCCCCTGAGAAAACCCTGAAAGATGTAAGATGTTTATGTGCATTAGTCACAAAAACCAGTAGCATGCCTCCAGTCCTTCTGTGTGTACAAGATAAAACCTTTTTTATTTCCAGTTCTTTTAGAGTATAGTATCTTTTATGATAACCAATGCATAACAGACACTGAGTTATAAGTAGCCAGGATGGCCAGAATCTGTCTGATAAAGATGTGCAGTCAGAGAAAGAAGTTTTGAGTTTTTGTAAGGGTTCCCACATTGCCAAGAAGTACGGTGGCATCCTGGCTTGTTTCAGCAGTAATGTGGCCAGCAGGATCAGGGCAGTGATTTTTTTCCCCCTGTACTTGGCACTGGTGAGGCCACACCTTGAGTCCTGTGTAGAAAATACTGGAAGGCATTGAGGGGCTGGAGCATGTCCAGAAAAGGGCAGTGGAGCTGGTGAAGGGTCTGGAGCACAAGCCTCCAGGGAGAGGAGCTGTTGAGGGAACTGAGAAATTTTAGTCTGGAGAAAAGGGGGCTCAGGGGAGACTTCATTGCTCTACAACTGCCTGAAAAGAGCTTATGTTGAGTTGGGGGTTGGCCCCGTCTGCCAAGTGATGGAAACAGAGAAAATGGCCTCAAGTTGCACCAGGGGAGGTTTAGATTGGAATTATGAAAAATTTCTTCACTGAAAACATTGCAGCTGACTGCCTGGAGGAGTGGTGGAGTCGTTGTCCATGGGTTTCTTCAAATGGTGTGTGGGTGTGGCACTTGGGGACATGGTTTAGTTCTGGACCCAGCAGTATTGAGTTAATGGTTGGACTTGAGGATCTTGGAGGTCTTTTCAAAGCTTTACATTCCTGTAATTCCCTAGGTGTGGATCTTAAAGTAGGTTTTTTTAGTAGCAACACAGAGCAGTTGTGGGTTGATAACGGAAAGTTTAGATGACCCACAGCTGCATTGATAACCAAAGTATAGTTTTAGTCAGATACATAACTACATACATACAAACAAATGTCTTACATTTTCATACATGTCATAATACTTTGAATGAATGCAAAGCTGTGAAACGTGATTAAATTCTTCTGTAGCTATATGTAACTATTGTGTCCACACAGAAGAATGTGAGATACAGTTTACTAGCAGTAGAAGACAAAAGTTCTAACTTTCTTTTTCAGGAAGAGCTTGAGTGGGGTCGATCTAATTGCGTTCATATAAAAAAGATCAAAGAGGTAAGATGAAATAGGTAGTAGTTTTTATAAGCAGAAGGACTTAACTTTCTTCATTCTCTGTAAATATAAAGATCTTGGGTAAACCTGCTGTGTTATGTATCTATCAATATATATAGATGTATTTTTTTAAATTAAGTATGAATTTAGGTGAAAGGAATTTTCCTTTTGTTACGATAAACTGGTTAAATTATTAGCTGTTTACCATATTTTTAATCTTTTTAAGAAACCTGCAGTATTATTAGCTAATTTTATAGGTTACATCACTGGTTTTGATGTGACTGCTGTCTGTTGTTAAATAACTTCTGTCTTCTGGTTGGGGAGAATAAGCAAATACAGTTACATAGTGAGGCCTGCACTTGAGAATTTGTGGGGCTTTGTCGCTAACATTACTGCGGCAATTAGTGAAAAGTCAGTATCACATTGGGCTTCAAGCTTAATTTGATATATTGAGGGGAAAATAAGTAAGATTCCTGCATAATTGATTAGCAGAATGGTCTTGGCCATCATTTCACCAGCTCATACCTTTGGCATGAGCAATATGTTCAAAAAGCACAGGAAATAAAAGTAGAATTTGATAGTGAGAAACCATCTGGATAAGAAATGACAATAGTTTTATGACTTGGATATGTGATAACAGCAACAAAAATAAACAAAAGCAAATTTTGTAAAACAAGGCAATGGAATGATGAGTCTCACGTGGCAGCTTCTCTTGGCTCAGTTTCAGGTAGTGCTGGAAGAGGTTGTGCATGACATATAAGGAGTTTAAAATGGTCACCTTCACTAACAATTAGTAATATTTGGAAGCTTTTATATGCTGCACCTAAACGTCCTAATTTTGTAACCCCTTGTGTGGAAGTTAGTTTGCAGAACTGAGTAAGTTGAGGGGGTTCCTTTCTGGCAATGGTTGTCGTGGTAGTGTGCTAAAACTGCCAGCAGCAGAAAGGAAAGGGGAATGTAGCTACAAAAAGTTGTGTGGACAGTGCTTTGAACATTTGTTCCAGAATCATCTGGGAGAGAGAAGGCATTGATTGTGTGGTTGGAGGACCAGTGGTGGCCTGTGGGAGCTTCTTGGAAATGCTGAAGATGGAAAGCTTAAGTACGTTCTGCTGGAGGGCATAAGTTTGATCTCTCTCACAGTAATCAGAGCTGTCTGCTAAACTGAGGGTGCAGCATGATCACTGCTGTAGTTGGGTGCATATATATATGATAGACTTTGTGACTACAGAGTTGTTCTTTATAAGGATTTTGGGAAAACTGCTTGAGTAACAGTACTGAAATTATTTTCCAACATAGAGACGCTGAGCAATATATTGGTGAAGTGAATACCAGTCACCTGAAAAGGGAAAGGAATTTGACCAAGTATTTCAGACTTCAGCTAACAGATTTTATTTCAATTTGTGGCTGTGTTTGATACATTTTAATGTAACTTAGAGATCAAATTTCAGGTGGCAGAGTTATTTCACAACTTGAAAAGGAGAGTCAGGGCATTTAACATGCATGTTAAAGCTCAGCCATCTGCTGTGGACCAGGAATATGTGTGCAAACAACGCTTCATCTTGCAGGTAATGCTTTATTGTCATAGAGATGCTATTTACAAAAATTGCAGCTGAATTTTCGTATCAATTTTCATAATTTTCAGTTCATAATGTTGAAGAACTGGTATTACACTTGTTTACCAAAATTCTCCGTGGATGTTGCAATTGTGGGTAGAAAAAAAGCAGGGTTTTTTGGCAGTGTATTGGCAATGTAGAAGGATGACTAATGTTAGTTAATTGAAAATTATGTTATCCCTTATTTGAGGTGTTTTATTTTATGGCTTGGTTAGTTAGTGGAGAAGAGGTGCAGGGAATTTTATGCTTTCTGCTATTTTAACTTTGTCTAATTTCCCATTAAATTACTTGTCTTACTTGGACTTATTAGCAGTGATTTTATTATCATTTCAGTGGCAGTTGGTTTAACTGTGTTATCTGTGAGCTTCTTGGAGCTGAATTGTTGAACATTTTAAGATACAGCCTGAAAACTGAACAATTTACCTGCAGCTATTTTGTGTGAATTTATTTAAATGCAGGCTCTTGAAATCAGAACTAATAGTTGCAGTTCTCAACCAATAGAATAGAGCAGGTCTGCTTACCAAAGCATTAAGATGTTGTAGAATTGTTCCAGAAATTGAACTCTTTTCACAAAAATATGTTTTTGAGAATTCGTGTTTATTCTCCTGTTCTGGTAATTCCTGAACAGAAACAAGAAAAAATATTAATATGAAGATCTCTTGGTGTCTCTTTATGTTGCCAGTATATTTCATTTCAAGAAACTGAATATAATCTGCTTTCTGTTTCACAAAACATTTTCTTGATTTCAGGTGGTAATAGCTGGTGCTTTCTATCCGAACTACTGTACTTTTGGAAAATGTAATGAAGAAACTGCCATGAAAGACCTTGCTGGCAAGGATCCAAAAACCACTGTAATGGTATGTTAAGAAGGTTAATAACTTAATTAGGAATCAAGTAACAAAAATAAGAAGTGTTTGGGTGGTATTTTCAAGTTCTGTTCTGACTTGGGCAAGGAGCGAAGTAATTACCTACTGTGATCCTTACCTGGTGAAGTCTGTCCTACCTTCCTTTCTTTCAGTACAATAAATATTGTGTAGGTGGGCAATTTTAGAAGAATTCCTGAGATCTGCCTCTTTGCATTTGATTGCTAGTCTTGCACAGGCAAACAACTTTCATCAAACTAAAAAAATATGTGGAAAAGTAGAACAGGACTATCAAGGGTACTTTTGCTGAGTACTTAAGTAGTGTTGCAACTTCAGTGGTACTTTTTTTGTAATCTCCTGCTTGTTAGTGCATGGCATGCTTGCTTGTTGCTTTAAGATTACTCAGGTGTTGTGCTGGGGTTTTTTTATCTTCTAAAATTGCTTTTCAGCTGATTGCATGTGTGCAAATTTAAAATGGCTGTGTTGATTTTGCAAAATGGTGCAGTCTTAACTAAGAAAATGCTGTGTGTCTGAACTAGGTGTAACACTGTACAAAAGCCATGATCTGTGCTTAAAGAAACCAAATCTACCAAAGATATTCTCAAAGAATAGACTTTACTGTCACAAGAAAAAAAAATAGATAACAAGGAGTGTCAGATTGGTAGATTTAAAGAGCTACTTACTTTTGATGTGTTTAATCTTGATCTGCTCATATATCAAGTACTTGTTATCTTGGAAGAAGTAGCTACTGTGTCTTCATCAGTGTAAATTATCATCTTGGGCACAAGTGCTGTAAGTTCCTCAAGCTTTCACTTGGAGAGATTTTACAGCCATATGCTGCTCCTAATGGTGTGCTAAAGATAAAAAAGACAAATAAACCTCCCACTGGTCTGGTCTCTATAAATTATCTTCCCTTGAGTCAGTTTCTGCAGTCTAACCTACACCATGGTTTTGACCAGCAACCGATCTTAGTGCTGTAACTTCAAGGCATAGGAACATTGTGAAAAAATAATCTGGCTTTTCTTGTGTAAAGTTGTAAGAGCCAATGAAAAGAATAGATACTTACATAGGCTTTGAAAAATAGTTCAAGGTCTCAAAGTTTGAACTTGTTAATTAGACTTCCATATTAAATCAAGATCTCCTATGAGGCATTATTAAGAAAAAGTTAGTGAAATCGACACATGACTATAGTTGCATATGAATAGTTGTGAAAGCTTATACTGGAGTTACACCTCTGCACAGGGAAGACCAGGAGATTGCTCTTTGTCATCCCTAAGAGATGTGTATCCATGTGTCAGAGCTTTCCAGTTGTGCAAGCTGTCCAGCCATAGCTTGGTAATTCAATATGTGATAGTTCTGTCAGGATATTCAGGAGCTGTAGGTCCTTCAGTTTCCCAGACTGTGCAAACTGTACAGGATATAGTTCCCAATTGTGGAAAAAGAATTATAGCATTCCAGTGTTCTGTTACTAGCAAAATTGAGACACTAGACAGCTTTTTGGAATGAATATCAGATTAATATATATAATTGAAAAAATAATTTGCTTCATTTATAGTTTATCTACTGGTTTGAAGTAGTAGGGCATTATTAGGAGCAAGGCAGTGCTTTTCATTGTCCTTTGAGATTCTTGAATGTACTATAGTATTTGGCACCTTTGGAATTTTTCGGAATTCAGATTGTACACAGTTATTGCAGCTCAGGTGAAGGAGAAAGCTACCTATTTAGGTGAATTTGAAAGTGCATTAAAGCAATTGAATGTATCCAGATTGAAAGTATTTTTCTTAACAGCTGAAGAACATGCCTCCCTATGGATACATATACCATAAACAGTTGCAGTCACTGCTTAGACAGTGTGGGCAGGTAAAATCTATTTCCTACAATGGATCAAGGTGAGTGTAAAATTAAGTATCCTGCCTTATATCCTCAGTTACAAGTCCAGTAATCAGTTTCTTTTTCAGTGGTATACTGACAAATTTAATTGATTTCTTCTCTCTTGGGTATCAGTAACTTACTTTTAATCTATTGGTTAGAGTTAGAAAGGTGGTTTCAAAGTCTGATGTAGATTGGTTGGGATAACATTAGATGAGCTAGCTGAGGTAGAGCCTTCTGGTTTGTCTCTTCTGTTCTCTAACAGTGGGCCTTAATTGCAACTCATGTGTCTGTATTTATTTCTTTCTGTTATGCTGAATTTAGCTCGTTTGTACAGTCTGATGGCTTTTTTCAGCTGATAATCTTACTAATTTCAGCCTAAGACTTCCCAAAGTTGAATTCATGTAACCCTTCTTACTCTTTTCCAACCTTTAATGCCTTCCTTATTGACATATATTTTCACATCCTGTTTGCATAAAATTTGGCATGTGCTGGTGACAATGTTATAAAGTTTTCTTACTGCCATCATGATAATTAAAGTTTTAAGGTACATAAAAGCAGAAGGCAGAGCCCGTGAGGAGCCTACCTTTTACTGTTTGCTGGCCTGCTAAGATAAAGACAGGGAGAAAAAAAAATACTTTCTTTTTCATTTGTTTTGGTTTTTTTTATTTGGTTTTTTTTTTAAACAGGGCTTTTGTGGAGTTCTCCCGTAATCCAAAGGAGATCTTTAAAGTTCTTCCTGAAGTGTACCTGGCAGTCAAGATGTCACAGCTGAAGATTCCTTTTGAGCTGTCTGTTCATTATCCACAGGATATCAGGAGACAAGTGCAAGGTGCAGCAGCTGCAGGTTTGGAATTTCTAAGGTAATTGTATTGCATATGTAAAATGTGCTTCTTGCCAGTAAAATGAGGTTTTCTGGATTCTGTGGGAATTTCCTTGGAAGTGTCACCAAGGAAAAAACATTAGGTTGAAAAAACAGATGTGAACTTTGTCTAAGCAGAATGTTCAGGGCTAGAAATAGCAGGGTTGTTTTAAATATTTCTTTATAGTTAAAGGTATTTTTTTGTTCAAGAGAATTCCAAGTATACAGTCATCTTCACCCCAAGGTTCTATTTTATTTTCCTTTAGCTATGAAAATATGGATGTACTGTACACAGTTATTTCTGTGCATGGTAGAGACAGTGTGGAGACTGTGATAACCAAAATAAATGAGGAGTAGCATTTGGGGACAAAAAAGAAAGAGAGACAGAGATTAACAAAAGAAACAATGCAGAAATGTAAGGACATGAAGTGTAACAACATAATAGGAAAGAATTCTGAGAAATGCAATGTACTGAATCTCTTTGGTCCACACCTGCTTTTGCTCGGAAAACCTGGCATGTTTGTTTCAGTGTTATTGTATGCTGTGATTGTGAGCTTCAGATCTTACAAGTAACCTGATAAAATGGCATTCTGCCTAGCTCCTGATTGGTCTGCAGCCATTTCAATAATTTAAAATAAGAAATCTAGAATAGGAAAGCAGGAATGAGCTGAGAAGATTAAAGTACAGGTGAGTATTTTACTTTCAGTGGATGGTACTTAGCTTTTAATAAATTATTTTAGCACCTTCACTCTGCCCAAGACTGCACTTAAAATCTTCATGAAAATTGGTTCTTGAGGAACTCAAGTCTCCTAAGCTAAAAGACTTAAAGTACTTACCTTTTGTCAAATAAAAAGAATATATATATACACATTAAAATTTCTCTATAAAAATTTGCTGAATTTATGTTTGTATTTTTGTATACTTCATTTTTAAAAAATAAGCTTAGAAGAAAATGCCATAATGAAAAGCCTCACTATTTAACCTTATTTTTTTCAATATTTAATTTGTGATGGCAGAGTTGGTCCTGGTGTGTATCTTTCTGCGTTTGGTTATTTTGCAGTTGGAACAGTTACTCTGTAGTAATTTGGTTCTGTGTGGTCATTCTCTTTTCTAATCAAACTAATGTATTTCTAAATAAAAGTCATTAAGTACCTAAATGTGCCCTAGGGATACCTTGGGAAGTAGATGAAAGCAAAAAAATTCATCCTCTTGAGTTTCCCCTTGTGAGTGAAGTACTTAGCATCTCCATTATGTTTTAGAGTAAATGTAGACTGTCAGAAGCAGACAGTGGAGCCAGTGGAAATCTCATTTGGTGATTTACAGATGTCAAAGATGATCCCAAGTCGTTTTCTGTCCATCAGGGTAACAGAGGTAGGAATATTCTGTCTCTGAACTAGGTTTTGTCTAATAATTAGTACCTAGATAGCTTAGCAGAGATTAATATCTGACAAGCTTATGTTAAAAAATTGGGTATTGCTAATGTTTTTAGTGCAGAGGTGTCTAAGAAGTGTGGGGAATATTATTAAGCTTATTTTTAGTAGTTCCTTGTTAAACAGTACTCACATGTTTCCACTTGACAAAATTTGTGGGATTTGCTGGAAGTAGACATAAATGTAAAGAGGATTAATGGAAGAGGTAAAATGTTTGCGTAAACTATAAAAATGAAGATCAGGTATTTGGGCCATTTACCTGTTTATTAACTGCCAGTCTTCTTCAGAAAATGTACATATGAGAAATGAGATGAATTAATGGTAGTATATGCTCATTCAGAAAAAATATTTCATGCATTAGGGAAAAATTCTGTGTATATACAGATATTTCTGAAATCTGAAGCTGAGATTTTTAAATCTTGCACTAGCTATCATCTTCATTAGTTGAGTAATAGCAATATAAATGCTGCTGAAATAGAAATAATAAAAACTTTCAAACCACTGAGCTAGGGGAAATAAGATAAGGTATTAAAACAGCTCTTGTTAGTAGTGGCATAATTTGTAAGTGGAGAAAATAACATTTTCCTTCTTTTAGTTAGCCAAATCTCTTGGATGAAAAATGTTAATGAATTTGATCAGACCCCTTGCAATCACTTTGCTGTCTGGGCTACTTCTGTTCTAATATGTGAGCTTTAAAGATTGTAAATAAAGATTGTTTTTTATCACAAGCATTCAGTATTAAGTCTGAAATGGTTATATGAGTTTAGACATTTTAAAAGATTACTTACTTTATTTAATTGGCTTTAAATAGGTGTTCTCACCAGTTTCCTAAAGTATGATTCATCATAACAGTGACAATGCTGATGTGCTGGCACACGTAGCTGACTGGTATGCTGTCACTATTAAAAAAAGATGCACCCAAATCTGTGCACCTGTCTAGTCAGCTGTCTGCCTTCTATCTTCTGTCTGTTCATGTGGTTTAGGAAAATGGAAGCAGTCTTTTCCTAAATTCCTGTATTTTATTAATGCTTATATTAAAATCTGTTTGGCTGAAAAGTGTGTTGCAGTAGCACAGAAAATAAACATTTAAAAAAAAATACTGAATTATGAGACAGAAATGCTTCAATACATTGGTGCATTGTGTGTGAGGAGTAGGAGTGTTTTCATGTATTTTGCTCACATGTGATTTGTATTTGATGCAGAAGAATAATATGAAATATGTTATTGTCTAATTTTTATACTTGCAGATAGTAGAAGTTGGACACTTCTGGGGTTATAGGATAGATGAAAAAAATAAAGCTGTACTCCAGGCTCTGAGTGCTGAAATTGACTATCAGAACCTGATGGATTTAGCAGTGCCTCCACGTGTAGATGTGCTTTGTCTGGCACCATTCACTTATCTGGGAAAGAGAGGATACTACAGAGCTCATGTTCTGTATATTCATGGGGATAGTGCTGAGGTAATGTGCTATGTCATATTGAATTGCTAACATGTAATTGGGTTAACAATCTTGGAGCTTTGCTGCCTATTTTTTTTTGTTTATTTTTTCTACAAATCACTCCAGCCAGAATAGATTAATTTGTTTCTTTTCCAGAGCACAGAAATTTTTAGTATTAAATTGAGAAGCTCTTGCAGAATGAAGTAAAATAAAGAGTAAAACCTCCAGTGAATCTGAAAATGTGGCTTTTTTTTTGGAACGGTGTTTATGCTGCTGAGTTCTATATCATCAACAAATTCATGACTATTTTGGCTTTGTTTTGAGATGAGTAATGGAAATTAGTGCCACAGTTCAAGTTTGGTATTGATTTTTCAGGCCAATATTTTCAGCAGTTTTAGGGTGGATTTTAAATTTTTTTTTGAGACTGGCCTTTGAATTTCTTTTATTTCTTAACCTGTCTGCATGTCACCACTATAGAGTTAAAATTGGATATTGTCATGAAAAACGACTGAGTAGTAGTGCTAATCTCATCGCTTCTCATTTGAATTTATTAACTCTCACTGAATACATGTTCATGTTTGCTTAGCTGAAAGCAGTTGTTGGTAATACTGCTCACTGAAGAAGTAAGGTTACACAGACCTGAGAGTGGGGAGAGAATTTAGTCTTTCAGAGAAACTTGCCTTTTCTAGATTTAGTGGATTATTTGCATTACAAGCGGATATTTAGGTCTAGGGATCAAATAATAGATGTGATAAAATCTGATGTATTCTTTTTGGCATGACTTTATTTTTATGCTTTCTAGACTTTGAATTTGCTTCCACGTGACTTGATAAGATTTGTGTTGTACTGTAATTTTTAAACTCAAGTTGTGACTTTTCTTGCCACTAAAGGTAGCGCTTTTAATGATGTGGAATCTTTGCAGATACTCTTGATTCTTTTGCCAGGTTTTTTTTGTGGATTATGGCAATAGATCAGAAGTGCCTTTAAATAAATTAAAGGAGATTCCAAGCTGTCTTCAAGGGCTTCCTTTCCAGGTAGGGATGATGCTGTTGGCTGCATCTTACTAGATACTTTTGTGTCTGGCTGGCAAACAGGAGTGAACTCCAAGTCAGGATAATACTTAAATAATAAGTATTTTGCTGATGGAAGTGCCTTCAAATAACCTCCACTAATAGGAAAATGTTTTCCAGAGGTGTGTGTATTCACAGAGCAGAAATTCTTGTGTGTAATTGAACTATGTTGTATTTAATTGTAGAGAAATTCTAGTTTTGTAAAGTTCTGTTTTTTTCATGCTGCTTTACTGTTCTCTGTACTCCTGGCTTTCCTAGGATCTTTTCAGACAGAATTCTCTTGATGATTAAATACAAGTATTATAGATTCAGTGATCTTTTGAGGGATTTTGTAGCCAGCTTTTCAGGAAAATAATAATCTTGAGCTGTATTTCTAAATAAAGTAACTACTTTAGTTGTAATTCAGTTTTTCAGTGCTCACTCAGATATTTTTAAACTAATAGCAACAGTTGTGTCATACTAATTGTATTCTCTGAAGCATTTAATGATGAAAATAAGAAATGAACCAGCAGAAATAATATTTGATCTTGACAGGGCTAATTTTGTTTGGTTTTTTTTATAGTAATTGATGTAAAAAATAATTTTGGCAAGAAGCATCCATTTTTATATTTTCTACACATACTAAATGGAAATGTATTTCTGCCTCAGGCCTGATCTTTTAGTGACCAGTTTTAATGATTAGCTAGAAAAAACCCAGGGTTTCTGCTGTAAATTCATTTGAAGACATTATTACAGATAGTGATTTTGGTAATTGCTCTTGCCTGCCAGGGACAGAAGAGTTGTAGTGATCTTGCCAAGTTTTCTGTTACCTAAGTTGAAAACAGTTGTAGACTGTGAAGTTTTTTCCAAAGGAGACATCTCTGTGCTCCTAAGATTTCATTGTGAATAGTGAATTACTACCAAATTATCCTTTAAGCACTGTTTGCTCTGATTCCTTAGCAACTCTGTACTATATTGAAGTGATATGAGCTGTCATGTGTTGGCAGTGATGGAGTAGGAATTGTGCCAGTAGCTTTGCAGCAGCCCTAGGAGTTAACATAAGCCACCACAATAATTATGAAAGAATTCATAGTTACTAATTCAGACAGTTTGTTGAGAAAGTGAAATATTTCCTCGCTGATTGTCTGGTTGGGCCAAGCTGTTTCCTTTGTTTCTGCTCTAGGCTTTGGAGTTCAAGATCTGCAGGATGTGTCCCTCTGCCCGGTCGCTGGTGTGCGGGGAGCGCTGGAGCTGCAGCGCCAGCCAGAGATTTGCCTCTCTGGTCAGCGGCTGCACTCTGCTGGTGGAGGTTTATTCCCTTGTGCACGGGGTGCTGCACGTGGATGTGTTCCGTCACTCGGGCTGCGGAGGCCTGGTGAGCATTCGGGACGTGCTCGTCGAGGAGTGTCACGCTGAGCTCGCACAGGAGTCCTACAAATCACGGGTATGTACTGACTAAGCTGCTGCTGCTTTTCCTACTCTGATTTACTTCAGCTCTGGCTGTCCTGAGAAGCTGAGCTGCAGCTTGACTAGTGGCAAGGTTAATACTTGAATAGGGCCGTGTATTTTTATGTGTGTGCATAACACATATCGAGCTGTAGGCTGAAAGCATTGCTGATTTGCAATCCCTTCTGGAGGAGGTGTTTCCCAGGAAATTATTTCCTTAATTGAACTGCTCCTTAAAACTCTGAAAAACTGTTAATTGCTTCATGGCTTTAACTCTTCTATATTGATGTTTTATATAAGGCCATTTATATGAAAGGCCATTGAGACATTGTTTTTTGTCTTTGTATGCAAGTATTTCTTTGTGTAGGACTTTCTTTGTATAGTTTCTGAAGGAATAATGGTTCAAGGCTTCTAACACTTAAATTATTGTGTAGCAAAGCCATGATTTGCTCAAGGAATGCTTTTTGGACCAAGCAAAGGAAGAAGAGCAAATGCCCATCGTATCTGCAGGAGAGGAAAAAAAACATCTCATTGAAAGATTATTGAACTCTTTTTCTGAAAAGAAATCTGATGCGCCAACCCATAAGGTAACTTGAGTGGTGGTTTTGGCCTGTCAGCACCACGTGACCCTGCTTCTCACGTTGTTAGTATGGAGATGAGGACTGAAACTACCACAGATAACAAAGCTCTATCTGATGTATTTAGTAGGGCATTCTATTTCCTGTTGGTAGAAAGCCATTGTGTGACCAGTGGTTCAGACTGGTCTGCTGCCAGTTCTGAACAGTTTTGAAGTACAGCCTGAGAGCTAAGTGATCCTGCTCTTCTAATACGTCTAAGGCAGCACTTTGAACTCATGCAGAACAGAGATAAAATTGAACAGCTAAATGCAATGTTTCCATACATGGTAATCTTCATTATATAAGCCACAGCAAAAAAACAACTTTACAACCCTATCAGTTTTTCAGAAAATCTAAACATAGTTTTTACTATACATAGTGTTTCATTCTTCATCAGCTAGTGATAGGTAAGCAGCTGGGATAGGTGAAGCAGTGAATGCTCCAGTAACTGATGGTAATGATGCTTTTCCTCTGCCAGTGCCAAACTCAGAAGTGTGTTTTGAGGTAGCTAGTCACTACTGAGTTCGAATATAAAACAGGAGAATGTGTGTTCTGTTCTGCATTGTGATTACAAGTTAGGCCTCATCTACATTCTGATTATTTTCCCATTTCAGACCTGACAAAATTTCAGGCTTTCAAGCACCTAATCATGCCCCATTGCTCTACAGGAGTAATCCTGTTTAACTTCCTACTTCATAAAGAGATATTTTCAAGATTAAAGACCACATCATGTAAATAAAATTACCTGATTTTCTTCAGTGATTTATGAAGTCTGAATTTGTGTTTTTTAAGCCAGAGGAAAGTCATAAATCTGGAGCACCTGTGAAAATGTATAATTTTAGTTAAGGTGCCTCAACAAGCGAAGTTTACCTTAGATGAGTGAAATGAAAGTGCCATCTTACCAATTTAGCAACTCAGTGTTGTTCAGTACATGCTGAAATGTGTTTGGCTTTAATTTATAAAGCATTTAGATTTGAAGAGAATCCAGGTGCTGGCCAACTACAAAGTCTTTTGTCTCTCTCCTTGTTTTTTGAAGGTAACAGTTTTTGGTCCATATAGTCCTTATCAGCTAAAATGCTATGGTCTGACCAAAATATCCCAATTCAGGTATGAGAAGACTTTATTGTGAAGTATAGTCATGTTTTTATCTGTTGTTTTTGATAAATAGGCAGAAACCACCTAGTTACTCTTACAGATTTTTTCTGAATTTTTATTGATTGAAAAGACTGAAGGAGTCAAGCCTGAATTGCATTAATACACACACTATTATATTTAAAATCTTGGAGTAGTTTTAAGGTGCATTATTGTTCTTACAGAGAGATTATTTGATAACTGTTATTTAGATCTGCTAACAGTAAGCAGCTATTTTGAATTTGTGTTGTGAATTTAAAATGGTTTTTTATTTACATGTTTTTATGAGTTTTAGAGTTTTTTATTGTTGAAAATATTTCTTCCCCAGGAACATTCTCATAAATAAGGACAGCATAAATTCCACTGTTGTCAGTATTGGTGCAGAAGATCCCTTTCAGCAGCTCCTGGTTGCCACTAATATATCAGTAACTGCAGCTGGTAATGCCTAATAAAAATGTTTGGATGGTTTTTCTACACTTCTGGTTTTATATGAGTAGTTCTGTTATGTCACTGTAGTTCTGTGTAACATCTTTTTGAGGTTTCATTTTCATTCAATGCTCCTTAGAGTTATTTGAAATTTTTTTTTTTTTGGTGCCAGGGTCTGTGATTTTAGGGGAAACATCTTTGATGCCTCCTATTCATGGCCTGCTTGCACTTCTCAGTATGCTGTTTGCTCCTGCAATAGAACTCAGGTATTTATGCATTTTAAAGTGGTGGTTCTTTTATTATTTTCTTTGGGATCCTCACAAATTTTCGACATTATTTATTTGATTTTTTTTATATTTTTGATATTTTGATATATTTATATTTTTATATTATTTTATATTATTTGATGAATTTTTATTTATTTGCTTTCAGCATTTTATATATTCTTTTCCTGGTATTTTTGATGAGTTTTAGTATAGCATGTAAGTAAAATAACTGGTTCATATACTTATGAATTGGTTCTGCAGAATCTTCTTTCATGATACGGCATTACAACTCCTGACAGTTGTGCTGGAAGCCTGAGAAGGTGGAATGTAAACTGGGAATGTTAAATCTACATGAGAGGAGGAACTTTTGTAATTTTTTGTAAAAGCTGAGCTCCAGCAGTAGCATTGCTGTTGTGTTTTCTTGAATTTCTGGTATTTGTAGACTGTCGTTTTAAAATAATGAAGCTTGCTTTCCTTTATTATGCTTATATAGGATTTTTTTTTGGTAAGTTGTATGAGAATATGTTTTTATAACCAGAACTTCAGTTTTGTTTCCTCACTGTATATTTTAAAAACCAGTATGACTGAGTGTGAATGCCTCTCAGTTGTTTTAGCTTCTTTCAAACACATGCCTTGCTTTTCATGGCTTAGAAAAATTCATTTAAATCTGTCTTCATAAGAGGTTAGTTTCTTAATCTCTTGGTGAGACTGTTTTCTTTCTTTTTCATGTAGAGTTGATAAAAGTGGGAAGTATTTTACTGGCGTTCTGTGTGGTTTGGGTTCAAATCAGACATCTGGGGCTCCACTGCTTCCAGCAAATGATATGGAGGTGACATTTGATGTGCATTTTGGACTGGAAGACATAACAGAGGTAAAACTTGTGTAAGAATTTTCACTACAGTAGGAATTCAGTAGAAGTCAGTGCATCTGAGCTTGTTAACTCTTAGTGTTAATAGAAAAGCTTGTTTGGATTGTGGAGCTTAGGGTTTTTGTAGTTTTGGTTTTTTGTTGGATTTTTCTTTGGTTTTGTTTGTTTGAGTTTTTTAATGTATTCCTTTTTTATAATCATGGATTTTTATCAGGAGAAGCAGTTACCCCCTCCCTACACTTGGAACAAATAAATTACTATAGAATGTTGCACACTTGTCAAAATATAATCATCAATTTTACACTAAGCAGAAGTCAATATTTACTAGTTTTGTTCTCAGGATGGCTTTACTGACAAGCAGAACACTGCTACTTTGCAGGCTTCGGTTTGATTTTACAGCTCTGATAAGTCATCTGTATTGAGCTACATCTCAGAGCATATCAGCCAAACAAGCAATAAAGCCCCTGCATTCCTCACCACTGCCTTTTGCAGCTCAGAGAGTGAGGTCTGGCAGAGGGAAGCATGTACATAACCTGTGCAGTGCAGGACAGTGACTGTGTTTGACATGTGCCTGGGACAGTGAAGGATTGCCCTGGTTAGGTCTGTGTGGAAGCAGGTGCTTGGGGTGGTCCCTGGAGGCTTTCCAAGGACACAGTGACATGCTGGTGCATGTATCTGTGAGCTGGTTTTTTCTGATTAGCACTGACTTGGTGTGGTGGCTGTGTTCATGATGCCTTAGCCAGAATGGTAACTCCAAACTGCTGTACATTTGAAAAATTATGGACAGAGAGAGAAAATGCTTAAAACTTTCACAGAAGGAATTCTGCATTGGAACAAGTCTGGGAAAGTGGTAGCCTGTAGGTATTATGGCATATCTGAATAACCTTAAAAACTGTGGTACCAGGTGTCTGAAATATTAACATCACTGACCACCAGAGGTGCAACTGCAGGAAGAAGCATTTCTGAAGCTTCAGGTGTTTTTTACTTATGGAAACACTATTCCAGTTGAAGTTCAGTGATGTGGATGCTTTGACCACCTTCTTGTCAGTGTGATATGATACAGACCTTGTGCTGGTTTAAAGTGCTTTATATCTGTCACTGGTGTTTTACAGATAAACAGTCTGAGGACAGCCATGAATAAGCTGCTCTGTGAGCAAGCAGTGTATTCTGGACAAGAGCAAGTGGCAAAGCTGCAGGAGACTATTCGTCAGAAGCTTCTATGGTAATAATTTTGTAGAAATAAGATCTTCTGTTCCACAGTCTCAGCAAAAAGAGAGTGATTGCTTGAAGCATAGCTCAGATTAGGCTTTGGAAAAATAATACATGCTGTCATTTAATGATGCATTTAATTTACTTTGTGTATTTATACTTAACAACCTTAGACTTCTTGTGGAAGCACTGGTTCTTCAGGGAAGCCAAATCACTTAGGAGTCATAAAACCTAGACTGTAAAACCTGTTCTACAGGATATCAGCTCTTATTTATCCTTGTTTGTTGCAGCCAGGACAAATCTAGTGGAGTCCAGTTCAGAAAGATTTAGAATTCTTCTTTCCTGTACATTAAATTTGAATCATGTGTGCTGCCTTTCTTCCCTCAGCACACCTTTGCAGGATAGGTGTTGACCAAATTAATTGGAAGTCCCAGGCAAATTTAGGAAGTAAGGCCACCTTCTTTTTTTCCCAGCAAGCCTCCCTTCTTGTAAGTGAAGCAGTGGTTCTGAAAAGCCCATTGTGATTCAGTGCAGCCAGCCTGAAGAATTTTTCAGCTTGTAGTTTGGGAGGAGTGCAGAAACAGTTCCTGTGTGTCCCTGCTGAGCATAATGTGAAAAATCTTCCCTTGTTTGTACACTCAGCATGAATTTTAGTGCTGTCTGTATCATCAGGAGAATTTTCTCATCCTGATCTGACTCTGTACTAAACTACCTTAAAAAGAGCTCTGGTCCAGAGTCCATAACAAAACTTTTACCAGCCTCATCTCTAAGAAACTGGACCCTTTTTTTTTGCCAGTAGAGCTTTGCTGAAGTAACTGCGTGTTGTCAGAGTTAGGCAGTTCATCGTGCTGATAAAGATCAGAACCCTGCTCTTACCCAGGGCTATCAGGATGATTATCAGAGCAGCTGTTGATGCTGATTTTTCAGGTCTTCCTTGGTTTTGAAATTACCTGCTCTCTTACCTGTGGGGAAAAAACCTATTAAATTGCCTTATGTTAAAAGCAAGCACCCTCACTTTCTATTTCCAAAACTCCAAATAAAATTTGGCTGCATTCCATAGTAAATTAGGAAGTCAGCCTTACCTTTTGAAGCATTAGAAATGAAATTAAAAGAGCACAAGCAATGAAGAAGTCAAGGAACAAGGATAGGCAGAAAGAGGCGAAGCCACAACCCCTGTCTGGAGGTGACTGTGACAGTAACAACTCATGCTGGGACATCAACACTTACATGCTAAATTGAAGGCACTGAAATGTCACTGCTATTCGTTCAGACATGTGAATACTTGCTACAGTTTGGGCACCTATTTTGGGCAGATTGTTCAGACATCTCCAGCCAGCTGGGAGGCGAAGGGTCAGACCTTGGCACAGGTCCTGGGCATTGATGTGTTCCCAGCTCAGTCAGCGCCGGCTGCCTGACTCGGTCACTCTCATCAGCCCCAGGCTTTTTGTCTTCAGAATTTTATGCCTTTCTGTGGGAGCCTTTTCTCTCCTGGAATTTTTTTTACATTTACTAGTTGTCTTCCTATATGATCCTATAGATATTTTTATTTAAACTTTTATTTTATATTATTTTTGTATGTTTTTATTTGGAGGAATAAACTGATTATTGTAATGATTTCTTTTTTTCCCTTGTGTAAAATCTTTCTTGGTTTTGAATATTGTTTTCCAATGGTACTTTCTGTGTTTTGGAAAAAACTGTTTGTTAATTCAAGTACATAGGTAAAAATTTAGCCTGAACAGTCTTTCATAACTGTTTTCCATTTTTCAAAAGCTAATTGTATTTACAACATGTCACCACTACTTAAGACTAAAATCAGTTTTTGAAAAACACATCTAGACAGAATTAATTAATGTCTACTACTGTTGTACTTAGCACAGCTTGAGGAAATAACTGGAGCAGACAGACAATCTATAGTAATTGAGTTGTCATGCAAAACAAAATACCCTAAAAATAGCTGTATTATACATTCTAGTGAGTAAGCATACATAAAATATAAGGAATAAATTACAGTTGCAAATTCTAGTGCTTTGTAAAAAAAGAATCTCATTATTTTGTTTAGAAGAAAATGCATTCTGATGATACATCCCTGTGAAATTTGTATTTTGACTTACTCCAGTGTATGGGCAAAGTCAGAGAAGTGAACAAATCAGACTAGATTAAGAGGAAAATTTAAGATTCCTTTCAGCACAGACACCTCGTAAATACCTGGTTGTATCTCATAAAAAAATCCTTTGTCTTTTTAATTAACCAAATACAAGTGTATTTCTTAAGGCTGTATTTATATAATTTCAGTTTAATCTGTAAATCAAAGCCTCGGGACATCATTGATCCTACCTGGTATGGGAATCCATATGCATGGAATCAGGTAAGGGTATAAATTTAAAAGTTTTTCTGGTTTTTTTTGGGTTTTGCTTGTTTGTTTTTGTTGGGTTGAGTTGGGTTTTTTGAGAAGTTTGAGTACTCCAGTACTTCAGTTAGTTAGGAGGGTTGAAAGGGAGAACTTCTGTGGTTATTGAATTTGAAAATACCAAAAGCACTGTAGGGTTAAACTTAAAGCATAAGAACTTTTATTTATGCAATCAGTTATGCCTGTTGATACCCTGTTTTTGTAGAGTCTGTTTAGTTGTTGGATGACTTGTTTTTTAATTTTGTGTATGTAAGTATTTAGTGTTGTCAAACAGAACTCTCCATGGTTTTCAGGTGAGAGAGATTGTAAAGTCAACTTCACATTTGTTGGAAGTTAAAATTTTCTATTCTTTCTGTTAAGTAGCTGCAGCTACATTTTCCTGAATGCAGTGCATTTTAATTTTGTTTTGGTTGCTGTGGTTTGAGGTGGCTTTTCCTTTCTAGGCAGCTAGAAATATGGCTTGTTTTAGAACAAATGTGGTGGGGTCAGTCAGGAGGGCAGTTTTCTCAAGACCCAGGATGATTTCATAAAAAGGACTCTTCTAGCTTCCTACTCTTTCTGTAAGGGCCTTTGCAAGCTACTGCATTTCCTGAAGAACAAGTAGAGTTTCTTAATTAAAAAGGGAGTGAGGAATTAGTGCAGGAGTAAAAGTGCTACACACACCCTCCCTGTTCTCCCACTCTGCAGTCCATAAAGGAGGAGTCTGGGTCACCCTTGAAAAGAGGGACAACAGAACACTAAGGGCACTAATTTCTAAAAGGCTTTTTTTTAGAGTGTGTTACTGCCTTAAGCCAAGGTGTTTCTATTTTCATATTTCAAATTCAGTTACCCTTGGATTTAGGAAGATAATATACTCAATTTTGCTGGTGTTTATCTTTTATAACAAGCTAATGTGTAGGCCTTGGATCAGGATTTTCCCCACTGCATCTGAAGAATCCCAGGACATCTTAGATCACAAAATACTGCCTGTAATCCTTTGGAATTGATTATGGAATAGTGTTCTGAAATCATGGCAAACCATGAGATAAAGCATTTTGTAGCCCTGGCTCTTTCGTTGCAGTGTGTGGCATGGAACTGAAATTCCTGTATTATTTAAAACTCAGAACTCTTCAAAACTTTTTGTTAGCTGTCTTATATAGGAAAACATTAGGAATGCATTCTGACTTTCATCTTGCTTCTTTTGTTTAGGTGGATTCTCAGCGTATTATTGATGAGTCTGAAGAGCAGCATGAAAGAGGAAATTTTGTTTTTCAGCCCCACAAGCTTGTTTTGTTGAATGATTAAGTAGTTCTAGAAGTCTTTCAGAGGATGAGGTATTACTAGTCTAAAAATTGCTTCTGTCTTGTATGCATGTTTAGCAAGACTGTTCCTTAAGATGAGTACAAGTGTACTGAAATACAGTTTGGAAAATGTTCTTATGTTTATGAAAAAGCTGAGGTTTGCTGGCCTAGAGGAGACAAGTTCAGTCATTAAAGAAACTGATGCAATTTTAATTTTTTAATAATACTTCTAAATAGGTTTATCACAAGGTACATGAAAGATGAAGCAGATCTAGGCTTAGTTGATCATTTTCTGTCTAAAAACTCTTAAATTAAGGGGCATGACTTTTTTATTGTCTGTAATTGCAGGTTGCATTTTCCTGTTTTCTTTTGTATTAGTTCTTAAAAAAAATACGCAGCAAAGGGAGTTGCGGTTTTCCTTTACCGAGGAATAGAAGTCAGAAGAAACTGATGCTCTGAATTATATATCTTCATGTACTTAGTACAATTTTTTCATTACTTTTTTTTGTACAGCAGAACATAACATGATTATTTTCCTGTATGGCAGAAGAATGCTTTTGAATTACTGATTCATGTCACTTGGTTTCATCCTTTCAACTTATTTTTACCTGGGAGATCTTTAGCCCTAAAAATGAGGTCAGTGGTTTCAGAATAAAATGCAGAAATTAAATAAAATGTTTTTGTCTCTTCCTTTGTGTAGTCATGCTTAATAAAAGCTAAATGTAGTTGTTAAAGGTATGTGATTGCATTCATGGAATACATCAATACAGAAACAATATATGGAAGAGTATTCATTTTCACTGTTCACTCTGATTTAATGGTCGTGTAATATCCAGTCATCCTCTGAAGGACAGAGAATCAGTGATCACCATAAAGAAGTGGCAGATTCTTGGAAAATAAGGGGATGCTTAAAATAAGAAATTATTTTAAGCTGTAATTACAGGGATGACTGTGTAACAGGCGATTTCAGTGGTTTATTAGAGCATTACTTTCTTAGACCCATTTTAGTGATCCTTGGGAATTAGAACAGTTAGTGAGAGAGTCTAACAGAAAAATTGCATCTCAAGTGGCTTAGACAAGAGTGTTTCTTAGCCAAGTGTTGTACACCAATTAAGTGTTCCTCTTAAACACCTTCAGGGGCATGTGGAACAAGCAGGATTTCAAATCTTGCTTTGTCCAATTATGATGAGAGTTTCTGCAGGAAAAGGAAACTTGGCAATGCACAAAGCCATGACAAAAATAAAGAAACTAATTCCACATGAGCAACACTTGGGTTTTTTTGTTTGTTTGGGTTTTGTTGTTTTTTTTTTTTTTTTTTTTTTTTTTGGTTTGGTTATTTTTATTGTTCAGCTCTGTTTCTCCCATGTGGGTCTGTGTGTGTGACTGTGCTGCCACCAGGTGGGGGCTGCTATGATACAGAACAGCCCTGGAGGAAACTCAGCATATTTCAAGTCAGCCTTGCCCGGGTGGTTATGTTTATTTGCAGATGAATATATACAGTGCTAACATTTTAAAAGGAGCTGTTATATTTTTTTGTTTGATTTAGGCTATTTTGACTATTGCAAAGTCACTTGAACAAGTTTAAAGTAAGTAGCTTCAGGATTTCCATCTCAAAGGATATGTCGTGGCTGTGAACCTGATCCCACTCAGCCTTGTGGTTTTGGGGGCTATTTCCATAAGAAAAAAGACCATGACTGCTTGTCAAGATTCACTTCATCTCCAGATACTCACCAATATTGAGCAGAAAGAGACGTCACTTACCATAATTTACTCTGTTTCTTCAATGAGCTTAAGGTGGAAGTATTTAAATCTATAAATTATCATATTTAAATTCCTCCAATAGTAATGATAAAGTGTACAGACAAACTGTAGTGACAGGTGCTTCTAGAATCTGAAACAATGTGCATTGACTGTTATTCATAATACCCCCCACAGCTGCAATGACACCTGATAGCAGTTTTAAATCAAAAGATTTTTTTGCCATTCCATGTAATTAATTTTGGGATTTACTGCTGTGGGTTCTCATGGAAATCAAATACATAAACAAATGGAAAAATTAATTGGAACTCCATGGAAGGCAGATCCGTCAATAACTGTTACAATTGAGGAACCTGAACTCCCTACCTTACTGAATTGCAGAACCTTAAAAGATATACTGAAAAAATGTCTATTTTTATCCTTGCCCAGGTTTTTCCTTGTGACAGGTGTATGGGTGGAGAATATTGTTTATGAATCCTTTTACAGAGAAGGTAAGAATCTTAATTGATTCTTGGTAGTGCTGCAGAGCATTTGCTTTCTTCTTTCAGAAGAATCACATTATCAGGATGGAACAGCAAAAGGGAAAAGGATGAAAACATGGGAGTTTCAGTTCCTTCCCCAAAAAGTGTGTGTGTAGGGATTAGGGTGCTTTGAATGAACCCAACTGGGTCCTGCTGAGCCTGTGGCCACTTGCACCATGGCAGCTGTGTTCTCTGCAGGGAGTGCAAGAGGGGAAATGAAGGTGAGAGTGCATGTCAGTGTGAAGTGATCCATTTCCAGAAAAAACAGGACTGTCCTTGTTCAGCTGTGTGGGATTTTAGGAGGTACAGGTGAATGTATGTAGATCCTGTAGCTTTGACCTTTCCTAGCAGTGTTGTGCTGTTGTTGGCATCTATTCTGAAAGCTTGCCCATGGATTTAACAAGAGCTTTTGTTTACAGTGCAAAGAGAGAATTGAGTTAACAGGGAAAAAAGGCCAGAGATGGCATTTGAGTAATGGAGGGATGGTGACTTCATGAGCCACAGTGAGTGCAGTCCCAACAGGTTAAATTTAATGCCAGTCTACATGGAACTGTTAGAAAAACACCCACATGAATTAGGATAAATTATGGAATCATGGTTTAAAGCAGGATACAGGTGTTGGCATAGACTGCAGGAGTACACTGCAGGATTACTCTGGCCTTGCAGAGTCATTAGAATGTTTTTCGAGGACCGGAGTAAACAGAGCAGGGTTTGTCTACTCACAGTAAGGGATAGAACTGAACAGAGAAATAAAAACCCACTATTAGTGTGTAGTTTTATGTGGAGTTTCTTTCTGGAGAAGAACCTTGAGAAAAGCAGATAAAACTCTGATGAGGTTAATAAATGAGAGACCTGAGGCAAAGACTGTATGTCTGAGATGTATATTAATCCTCCAAAGGAGTGTTGAGGGAAACGGCAAGCTCTGAGCTGATCTGGTGAATCTGTAGGAAGATAAATTGCTCTTTTCTTAGTCACTGAGCTACTTGGGTAGGTGTGTTTGTCATCCCTGTCTGATGCTCCTATATTTAACTTTCACTCAAGCTCCAGGAGTGTCTGTCTAATCTCCAGATCTATGACTTAAATGCCTCGGGGAAACAGAGGTTGCTGCTCCCTCTGCTGAGACAGCTCTTCCATCCTGCAAGACAAGGACAGGACCTTCCCAGAGATCCCCCTTCAAGAGAGAGGGGTCTCACCCCCTTTACATCGCTGCGGGTAATGGGGAAATCCTGACAGGTGTTTGTTGGCACATGGATGAGTTAGTGGATGTTTCTTGATCCCAGGGCAAGGGGCCAGAGAGTTGAGCTTGGGTGTTGGTGCTTACTGCTCATTTTGCCATCAGACTGTTGAGAGGGAAATGGGTTGAGGTGAGCTGCACACACCATGAGCCTTCCTGAGGAGTCATGTCCTTCACTCCTTCAACCCAGCAATTCCCTCCTGCACTGGGAGCCACCCTGGGGAAAGAGAGAAGTGGGGTTGCCATGTATTTCAGGGGAAGGAGGGAGGTAAAGAGTATGGTTGAAATGCTGGCATTTATTTCCTTTGTTCCAGAAAGTGCACAGGCTGCTTTTTCCTCTGAAAAACTGCAATTAAAACTTCTTCCCTCATGAGGAGATGAGTTCATGACTTTTTCACGTCACGTGTATGAAACTTGTCTTCTTTTTAGGCCAGTCAGTGATGAGTCCCAGATGCTCCACAAACACACCAGTGTGATGGTTTTCTTTCCCCCTCCTGTATTTGTTCTTTATGCCATGTGGAGAAAACCATGCAGGAGTTTTAATTATTTCACTTCTCTCATTTTGTTTTCTTCCTGAACAGAGCGTACAACACCCAGGGGTACCTTTCTCAGTGTGCTTGAAGAAGGAAGGGTACAGCTGTTGGCAGTATTTCAGCATTTACAAAGCTCTTTGTTCTCTTTTTAGGCTGTTAATAGCAAAAATGTAGAGTGCATAATCAGGCAATGACCAGCACAGAGGATGCATATGTATCTCTGGGGTATTTTCTTCATCTGTCTTTAATAAAGGCAGAAAGGCCACATTTAAAAGACAGGAAAGTAGGTAAGATTGTATTAAAATTCTTGATACAGACAGTATCTTCCACAGCACTTATTTCAAGAGATCACAGAACATAGCTGCAGGGAGTTCCTCTCTAGTTGAAGATGTTAGCTCTGTCTTGAACTGCTTTTACTTGGTCTTGACAGCAGTTGTGCAAACACCCTCCTCCTGCCCAGCTTCCAGGTAAGATGGGAATTGAACAGGCACAGTTTACATTTGATTATTTTATATGTTCTCTAAGGAATAGATATTACTTGAATTTTATATATAAAGGAGAAAGAGGTAGAAAATACACTGGGAAAAGCACGAAGTGATTGCTGCTGATGGCAGTTCCTAAAATTGCAGTAGTTTCTGAAGCTAATACATTTGTAGAGATGCTCCATAGGATGTCAGTGCTGCAGGATGAGCAATCTACCCAGGGAAGTGCAGTCTATGATAACTTGAGAGCTTCCAGAGGATATGTGAGTGCTTCTGGGAGGAATATTTCATACTTTCCAAGTGGATGCTTTCAGCTGAAGGGCAGGAACAACAGCAGAAGTCCATCTAGAGATGGATGTACAGTAACAGTGTTGTAAAGCTGTTGTAAATCATACCCCACACTGGAATCAGAATGGAGAGGACTTCTTTCTTGTATACTTCCTCTGTGCTTATGTGTGAGAAGGCATTCCCTAGTGTCATTATCTTTATTTTCATATTAAAATGCAAATTTTTTTGTCTTAATTTTACTGCTGCCAGTTTTCATGTTACTCTTTTTCAAATTATTTGCATTGAGACAGTTCTTAATTTTTTTCCTCTGTTTCTCTGCTGTAACAATATAGTCTCATGTGATTGTTTGACAGCTGTCAATCCAGTTACATTTAATTTAGATCTTCTAGAGCAGTTTCACACAGCTCCTGTATTTATTTCATGCTAAGTGTTGACCTACAGTCAACTAGAGTTGGCTCCTTTCTGATAAAAGCTTTCCCATGTTGGGATCATTTCAATAAGTAATTTTAATATAATCTGAAGTAGTTTTTGTCTGAAGTAAATGAAAAAGCTACCACAAATTTTTCTGAAACATAGGGAGATAGGAATGATTTCGGGCCACATTATCTGCTCCAGTTAAATGTCTATAGTTGCAATAAAATATTTTTAGTATATAATTTTTTCTTTACAGTCCCTCTAAACATAAGGATTATCTGTGCAATCCCACCATATCCATTACTGCTTGATGCATGTATTGTGATGTGATAGTGGAAGACTTGGCTAGAATAGCTGAGTATTTGAGGTATTGGATATGGTCTTCAGTTTCCTTGTTTTTTTTTATTTAGTGCTGGAGATTAAAAGGAGACATGTTGTATATTTTAGCTCTTTGTGGATTAGTGATTTTTGGGATTAAATTGGGATTTGAATGAAAAGGAATCTTTGGGATGGAGAGGCTGTTGGCACTTGCAAGCATTTACAGAAAAATGACCTTTGACTTATTTGATTTTCTCATAGATATTCAAAGAATGTTAGAGGCTGAGGGAAAATTGTCTAGGACTACAGTACAAAGGTGGCTGATGTGGTTTTCTACCATTTAGTGTCAGGAAAGATTGAAGCGAGGTAGGAGAGAAGTTGAAATTAGCAATTCTGCTTTTATTGCAGTTCAACTGAAGGATCTTATTCCCTTGGATATAGCAGAGAAGCCACATTTGACAATCCACGCCGCCTGTTTCAGAGAATTTCTGAGCTACAAAACACTTGAAAAATTACTTGCTAAACAAGCAAGAAGATCTTAGAGCAGCAAAGCAACTTTCTGTCTCCCTGCCCAGTCCCAGTTCTTAACAACTTGGTGTGATGGTTGTCATATTGATGTAATAATTGTTATTGAAGCTTAAGCTCAAGCAGTACATTGAGTTGTTTAGGTTGGTATTCTGGCTGAGTTTGAACAGGATACAGAATTGATGAGCTAAGAAATTCATGAACCAGCATAATGAACACGTAGGGAAAAATAAAAGGTGTGATTAAGACAGCTATGAATAGAAGAAAAGGAACACTGCCTTCCAGTCTGTTCCTTGGAAGTGATTTCCCCAGAGCAGAGAGGAAGAACATCAGGGTGTGATCACTGTGCCCAGGGGCACAGCAGCCAGGCGTTGTTGGAGTTGATGAGTGAAGCATGAGCTAAGCAGGTTGCAGAACCAAGGAGACAAGCCAGAGGCTACAGCATTTTTATTATTTGGGGGAGTGGTGGTGGATGAAGGACAATCCCAAAAAGCACCCAGGTGGGGTCGGCACAATTGGACCGGTGATGTAGGTCTCAGTAGAGAGAGAGCAGTTTCTTCTCCAAACCACCTCAGTGCAGGTGGGTTTGCTAGAGCAGCTTGGCCAACAGACTGCTAGGAAAACTCCAAGAAATATATTTCTGACCTGCTGTTCAAAATCTATTACAGGTTTCACACATCCAGAGCTTCCTCTTGTGCCAGAAATACTCCAGGTGTACTGTTTTGACAGGTTTCTGTCTCTCCACTTCCTGCTGATAAGCTGATGTGTGGGTCACAGCAATCTCATGTCCTCCCTGAGGCTGATAACAGCACGTACTTTATTAACTCAAACTCCTGGCACTTGTTCCCTTTTCCTCCTTGTGTGTCAGGATGGGTTTTATAAGTTTTGTTTTATTTCCTACAGCATTAAAAAGCATTCCAAGTTTATCTTGCCTGCAGTCTCTGTGTGGCCTGATGCTTGTGCTGCACTTCATTGCTCATTTTATTCTGCCTTCTTCCGCTGGTATTTTCCCTCTTGATGCCAAATCACTTCTCTTACTTTGCCTAAGGCCATTTTCAGCCTGCCTTTGCCAGTGCCTACAGCCCGGTGCCAGACTGTGCTCCCAAGCACCAGGTGCAGGATCTGTTGCCAGCTCACACCCCAGAGGTGAAGGAGAGGTAACTGTGGAAATTTCTCCTTGCTGAGTCACTTCACTGCTGCTCTTGGCTTGCCAGGTCTGGCGTGGCACATTTTGTGTCATGTCATCTGCAGTGGCATGTTTTGTGTCATGGGTGGTTTTTCTAGAGCTATGATTCCATGGCTGACATGGGATCATTTTTTTGGTCAAATGGTCACAAGGCCTTCCCAGTGCCTCCCCAGGCAACTCAGCCAGACTTTGAGATGCGATTCTGTTCCCAGAATGGTCATGGGGGCTGCACAGAGCCCAGCCCTCAGTTTTCTGGCAGAATTAAAAAAGGTAAGGATTAACAGTCTGAAGCATAAAGAAAAGCAGGGATGGTCAGCCTCTCTTGCAAAGTGGTCCAGCTTCTTTCTGCTACCACTTAATGTCGTATCGGGATTTGTCTCAGCATTTGCACTGGTGTTTTAGTGACTGAGTGTTTCTATGAGACTTGACACCTACGTCAGAAATGGTGGATTCACCACCTTTTAACACAGAAATACCTCCATGCTATTGCCATCTCAGTGGGCTCTTGGCTAGACAGAAAAGTTTTGGTCCCATCCACCTCTCTAAGAAAGGAGAGTTAAATTTGTGCAGCCCAGTGTTAAAGTTTAACAGCATCTGCTTCTCATCCTCATATCCCTTGTCACTGTAATCCATGATTCATGGGGCTGTAGACTGAGAACTTGTGGCACAGCATGAGCTCTGACCTTGGTATTCTCTGTCAGCAGATCAAACACAGAAGAATTTAAAAACCTTATAAGATCAAACAAGTACCTAAGTAGTTTTTTAGCTCATGGTCAAATATTGTGAATGCTGGATGTGCACCATGCCTCTCAGAAACTCTGGTTGTTACTATATTATTATTAACCACTAATTACTAAGCTAGTTTGTTGCAACTAGATGTCTGTCTTCTAGATAACAGAATTCAGTAAAAAGAGTAATCTTTTCTCTGAGATATATTATTTGACATGTAACTGCCAAAAAAAAATTACAAATTAGTCATTTAGTTAAGTATTTCAAGTAGAATATTGCTTAGGTATTTTTCCAGTCCAAAGACCCAATATCTTGATTAGATATTAACACTGCTCTCTCCTCATCACTGAGCCAGTTATGTAGTCAGAGAAGGCTGTCAGGTTGATCAAGTGATAAAACTGTGGTGAGTACTGACTGCCTGTTTGACCTTCATATGTCTGGAAATAGCTTCCAGCTCCATTTGCTCCACTACTTCCAGGGACTGAGGTGAGCTCACCAGCCTCTAGTTTTCCATCTCCTTTCTTCCCATTCTTGAAGTTAGAAGTGACATTAGCTTTCTTCCTCTCCTCAAGAACCTTCCCCTGATTGCCATGACCTTTAAAAGGTTATCAAGTGTCCTCAAATTCCATCAACCAGTTCCCTCAGCTTTTGTGAGTGCAACCCCTCAGATTCCAGGGACCTGTCAAGGTCTGGTTTATTTAAATATTCCCTTACCTGATCCTTTTTGAGTTACAGGAAGTCTTCCTTGCCCTGTATCTTATGATGATCTCAAGTGCCTGGGATTCCTAAAGGTAAATCCAGCCAGTGAAGACTGAGACAAAGAGGTGGCATTGTCAGCTTTCCTATGTCCTTTGTCACCAAGTGTCCTGCCTTGGGCTCACCTTTTCCCTAGTCATCTTATGATGATCTCAAGTGCCTGGGATTCCTAAAGGTAAATCCAGCCAGTGAAGACTGAGACAAAGAGGTGGCATTGTCAGCTTTCCTATGTCCTTTGTCACCAAGTGTCCTGCCTTGGGCTCACCTTTTCCCTAGTCACCCTTTGACTTACTATTTACATTAGAAACCTTCTTTGTTGAACCTTCATATCCCTCTGTAAATTCAATTTCAGGTGGGCCTTGCCTTTTATAACAACATACCTGCATATTCTGACAGTATCTCTAAATTCCTCCTGGGACACCTGTTCCTTCTTCCACCTCTTGAACACTTTTTATGCTTAATTCTTACCTGGAGTTCCTTGTTCGTCCATGCAGACCTGCTTCTGCCTCTGCTTGATCCCTTCCTTGTTGGAAGGGACAGTTCTTGAGATCAGAAAAGGTGATCCTCAAAAATAGGTCAAAAATATTTGGAGGTTTCTTGAGAGCTTGATTATTTTTGATGGATGATCTAGCTAGGCAGTCACCTCAGCTGTTGTGAAGCAACATAAATAAAGGTTCACCAGAGCTTCCAGAATGCCTGCAGGAAGACAATGTGTTGGACTTGATTTTCAGACAGTAGTTAGCAGTGAGAGATCTCACACACAAGTCATACACAAGTATTTTCCTTTCTCAGGAACAAACTCCACAAATCTTGGTTTTAGACAAGAGGGTCTCAGCTTTGGTTAGCAAGCTGCAGCTTTGCTGTAGTTTCTCCAAGACAATTCTGTTCACTTGGGCCATTGTCTGTGTGACTCTTTTACAGCCTTTTGTCTCACCCAGTTCTCACTCTGGGCATGTCAAGAGTTTTGCAGCAGAATGTGGTCACTAAATAAACCTGGGACACCTGACCATGGGTCAAGCAAGGCAGAGCCTGTTGGGACTGCACTCATTGTGGCTCATGAAGTCACTATCCATTCATTACTCAAATGCCATCTCTGGCCTTCCTTTCCCTGGTAACTCAATTCTCTCTTTGCACTGTAAACAAAAAGCTCTTGTTAAATCCATGGGCAAGCTTTCAGAATAGATGCCAACAACAGCACAACACTGCTAGGAAAGGTCAAAGCTTCTACAGAATCTAAGTGCACTCACCTGTACCTCCTATAATTCCATATAGCTAAACAATGACAGTCCTGTTTTCCCTGAAAATGGATCACTTCACATTGACATGCACTCTCACCTTGACTTCCCCACTTGCACTCCCTGCAGAGAGCACTTGCTATGGTGCAAGTGGCCACAGGCTCAGTAGGCCCAGTTGGGTTCATTCAAAGCAGCCTAATTCCTACATACACACTTTTTGTGGAAGTAATTGTGAAACTCCCAACTGTGTTACATCCATTTTCCTTTTGCTGTTCATCCTGACAATGTGATTCTCCTGAAAGAAGAGAGCAAGTGCTCTGCAGCACTACCAAGAATCAGTTGAGGAACCAGGGGTGACATTCCTCTCATCTTCTGTCAGCCTCTATGATACTCTGGGGGTATCAGCTGGCACAGCTCACAGATGCAGGGGTGTAGGTCACTGGTCACTTTGAAAAGAAGGAAAGACAGGCTGAAGCTCAGAAGGACTCTGGGCACTCCAGGCACCTCCTGCCTTGGAACAGTCTCCCTGTCCTGAGACCCACAGCAGATTCATTTCTGTTCCCCAGCTCCTCTTCCTGCCTCATCCAAAATGTTTTATGGGTGCTCTTAATTACAAGGCCCAAAACAGAGCTTTGAAACTTTCTTACGTGGTCTGTCTCTGCCCAGTCCTGACCTTCTTCTGCCTTTCACCTGTTTCAAGCACCAGTCCAGGAACAAAGGGATACTTTATTGCTCCTTTCTTTGTTTTTCATTATTTTCCCTGCCTTCGACACTCCTCTGTATCCAAACCTTATCTTCTGCTACCATCTATCCACTCCAGCTCCCAAATCCGCTCCCAGGCAGATGATATTCCCTCCCATCTTGATATATGTGCATGATTTATTATGCTTAAAGGAGAATTATTCTACTTACAGCAGGCAAAGAATTCTCTATGGAAGGCCTAAGCTCATTCAGCAGATATGGAGAGTCCATTGCCTTCATGAACACCAGGTAAATACATCAGAAAGGTCATGCTGACAGACTGTAGGGCTGGTATCCAGCTGCTGGAGACCTGAACAAACTGGCTGTGAAGGCAGAAGCTCTTTCCAACAAGTGCCATCAATATTCCTTCTCATTATGGGATGCTGTGAGGTACAGAATGTTAAATACCACCTTCCTCTGTTAAATGCCACTTTGCTGTTCTGGTTCTTAAACTCCCTGCTTTAAAATTGCAGCAAGCCCAGAATCATATCCCTTAAGTCATCCAAGAGCATCATTCTTCTCTGCTTGCAAGAAAACCACTTATTTTGGACGCAGCTTTGCCAGTTAAGTTTTCAGAGGTACTTTTGTTGCTTCCAAGCTTATGTTCTGAGATGCACAGCCTGGGTCTGCTGTTGAGCTATTAGAAATGCTGCAATCAGTTCTTTCCTGGAAATGAAAGTTCTGAGCTTGTTTTCTCTGCCCTCAGGTAATCTGCTGCCTGTTGCATCATTCCAGGGAGTGATGAGCATCTCCATTGTGTTTCTTTTTCTGTTGTCAATATCTCTTATTGAGGTGTTATTCATATGAATCCTGTTGTTGGTTTCTGTGGAAGTGGTACCATTTGGTCTTCTGTCCTTCACCCTTCTTTTTGTGCAGTGAGTAATTTCTGGACATCATTGTGTAATTTACTTCGGATCATTTAATCCAAAGATGCCATTCAGAATTTGGTATTCCAACGTACAAAGTGATTATCAGGTGTATGCAGTCTACAGCATACAGTTTTGATTTTTTAAAATTAAAAATATTTTTAATTGAAAAAAACAAAATAAATAAACAGTGTGTAAACTAAAAAAAAAAAAAAAAAAAAAAAAAAAAAAAAACAAAACCAAAAACCCGGAAAACCCAACTTTTTATAAAAACATTTTTAAAAGCTGATTATTCTGTGAAAGAAAGAAAGAATTTCTGACCAACTCTGGTAATCCTGCTACAATGGAACTTCAGTTTTGTTCTTTCTGGAGGGAGTCCCACAGAACCTAAAATGACCTTTCTGTTGAGTTTAAAACTCTTCATCACATTCTTTTCATGTGATCTTGATTTTTTTTTTTTACTCTGAGTAGCATAAGGAAAAGAGCACAGTGAATAAAGATGCTTTGAGATCTGTGCCAGAAATATACGAAGGAAGTGGAAAGAGTTTCTTTGATATATAACAGGAATTAGATGCAATTTTTTCATTCTTTTGAAAGAAGTATTTCCCTGCAGTAGATGCACAATGTTTGTTTGTTTACTTAGAAAATGTTGTTGTGGATGTGTTAATACTCACAGTGTACTCCAGCAGCTGGAGTTAATACACAGTTTGTTTCTGCCTTCACACCCTGCTGGGTTTTGTTCAATAGCCTACAGTACAGATAAAAAAATGTACGTAGCAGCTGTGCAAAAAGGGCTTGGGGGTCCGATGGACAATTCATGTATGCGGCAGCAAAGGGTCCTTGCAGTGATGAAAGCGAAGGCTAGGCTGCGCTAGCAGGACAATTACAGCCAGCAGACACAGGGGAGTGAATGGTTACTGCCCTCTGCTCAGCACTTGTGAGAGCACTTCTGGAATTCTGTGCCACGTTTTGGGCCACTCAGACTACGAGGGATTGACAGTTTGGTGGGAGAACATAAAATTTATTTCTGTTGGAAGTACTACGTCATAGAAACTGGAAGTATAAGAAATTGCTTGGGCTATCCCACAGTCCCTATTTTTACCTTGAAATTGAGTTACATTTCAGAGGTGCAGTGCAGGAAACAAGTTCATATGACCAGGAGCTAAAAAAATCCCCAGCATGTTCGTGCAGGAAGTATGTTCTTCCTTTGACGTGCTGAGTAACTCAGGCACTTCAGTGGCATGTTTAGCCTCAAGGTACTTGTGCAGCAGCTACTTCTCAGCTCACGCAGATCATGCCTCTCTGTTACTGTCCCCAGCCGCTGGCTCATTGCGTTTTCGCCAGTTCTTTGCTGATTTCGCTTTACAGTTAGCCAGTAATAACAAGTCTCATGACAACAGACCTAAAGATTTATGAGATTTCCTTGAAAACAACTTCAGCCTCCTCACAGCTGATGTCCTCCCCGATGCTCAGAAGAATCCGTCTGGACGGAAGCTGCGGGTGCAGATTAGGACGCTGGAATGGAGGGGCAGGGCAGCTGCCCGTGTCACGCTGCCGGTTTTGGGAGACGCTGGGCAGGCAGGAGTCGCCTCTGAGGCCAGGTAAGCAGGGGCAGTTCGCACCTTCTTCCCCTGGAGGGGAAAAGAGGACGACGCAGGTGCTGACCCTGAGCCCTGTGTCCCGTCTGCCCTCCCCGGGCCCAGAACGCGCCGCTGCTCTCGTCTTCTCCTTCAAGCATGAAGGGCTCGGAGGTCTGTCCGGGCCGGCGCTGCCCCAGCGCAAAGTGCAGGGGGCGGTGCCGGGGCTGCCCCTCACGGCGCTGCCCCTCACGGGCGGGCGGGCACGGCGGCTCTCCCCGCCCCCGGGGCAGCGGGAAGGGGCGGCCCCGCCGCCGCCCTCCCGCCCCCGTAACTCCCCGTTGTCCGGGCGGCCGGGAGGTAGCGGATCCTGCGGTCCGGGATGGAGGCGGCGGCGGCGGGACAGCCGCGCTCCCTGCTCAGAGCGCTGGCCGGGCCCCGGCCCCAGGAGCGCCCCGGCTGCTCCCCGGCCTCCTCCGCCAAGACCGAGGCGCGGGTGCTGGTCATCAACACGGGCGGCACCATCGGCATGGTGCAGGACGTCAAGGGTGAGGGGCCGGCGCGGGTGTGGGGTGGCCGCGGGGAGCGGGCCCGGCCGCGGGGCTGCGGCCGGCGCTGCCTGGGCACGGCGCGACCCCGGGCACCGGCGCGGTTCGCGGTGCGGCATCGCTGCTGCGAGAGGCTCCCCCTAATCCCCGGCTCCCGTCAGCTGGTTCAGCCGGTAGCTCAGCTGATGGGCATCCTTGTGAGCGTCACAGCAGCAGCGGCGGCTTTGGCAGAGGACAACGTGTTTCCTGCAGCGTGCGTCCTTTCTGCCTTACCTCGCGCGCTGAAAATGAAACCAACGTAATCGCACTAGTCATGCCGGCTGTTCTTAGCCCTAAATGTGCCACTGTCACCGGCCACCCAGGGAGCGTGTGCCGGGCATTCCTGCTGGGAAGGGCGTGGGCCGCTGGAGCTGGTGGCCGTGGCAGGGATTTTCCAGCGGTCACCTGGCAGGCGCAGCGGGTGCGAGGGTGGCAGCTCCAGGTGTCAGGGTGAGCCAGATCGGATGCAGTGTCAGTCACCTGCCTTGGGACAGGTTTCTGCTGCTCTGCCACCAGCTCTTGCCTTCCTTCATGAAGTCAGTGAAGAGTTCTGCCTTGCCTTACCATACCGGGGAGGAGGAGGCTTTGATGAAAAGACTAGATATACCAAACTCTCTCCCAGCAGCTGGAAAATGTTTACATCCAAAACTGAACATTGAGATGTGTCAGTTTAATGCCTGCATTTTATCTGAAGGCTTCTTAGGTACCTGCAGGTATATGCTGTGCACTTTTAGGTGTCCCTAAATATCAGCAGATAGGTGCCCAAACACACCTGACCCTCCACAGGCCCCCAGTCCAGCAGCTGGTTAGAGCTGGCACCTAAGCACCCCTCAGTCATCACTTAGTAGGCACAGATCCCAAGGGGCACTAAAAACATCAACCCGTTATTGTGTCTGGGGAAAAAATGGATTTGGGTCAGGTCTGACTTGCTGAAGGGCTGTGTGCTCGCAGGAGTTGGATTAAAGGGAAACAAGGTAACACAAGGTGTGGGAGTGAGAGGGAAACAGTCCGGTTTTGATGAGTGTCTATTTAGTTTCTTTCCTCCTTTACTTGGAAGGCAGTGAAGCATCCCAGAGCTTCTACGGTATGGCTCTGTCTAGATTCAAAAGCATGAGTACTTGTGATCTTTGCTACAGAGTTTTGTGCCAACGCCTGAAATACCTTCTCTGCTTCTTTTTGTAGGATTAAAATACTTGGGGCTTCACCTTGGAGCTTCCTAGACTTCATTTTTTAAAATATATGTCCTTTCTTCTCAGGAGACAGTGATTGCCTGAACCTTATTATTGTAGTAAAGGTGCTGTAAGGTGTTCTTTGTTTTTTATGGCTGTCATCTTTGTTTTTAATCTGTCAAAGTTGTAAAAAAAAAATGCTGTGTGCTGACTCGCCTTTCTCAGTTTGCGTTGTTTATACTAAAACAATTTCCTACTTTTATTGCCTCAGCTTTCTAAATGCCTCTTTTAAGCAAATAAATTACAATCACGTGTCTCATTCTTTTATGAATGAACTTTATAACCCTTTCTCATCGCGTGTGTTGTTTTTTTTCTCTTTTGCTTAACAAGTGTCAATCATTAAAGCATGTGCAAACAATCTAACAGTTATGATCCAATGATGCTGACTTGCTGCATCCTGGGAGGGATTTTGACCTGCTTTTCATACCCACATCTAGCTGCAGAGCAGCCAGAGTACCTTCTTTCAGAATTTTTGGCAGTCTTTAGTGTTCAGACAGAAGCTAGTGAAAGGGCATGGGAAAGGCAGCATGCTTCAAGGGAAGATACAATACATGCTAATTTCTTTTATTTATCAGTGGATGGAAAGTGCCTGTTTACAACCCTTCCTATTTTGCTTCAAGAATGGTGAAGAGAAGTAGCTCATCTGGCAGCTCCAGCACGTCTTAGAAATTCTTGTTGGAATTTCTGCACACCTACGTTACCTGTGCAGGAGTCATTTTCAGAGGATGAATAGTCTGTTTCAGTTTATGTGACTTGGATGACAACCAGACTCAGGTGCAGACTCTTCCAGTATTTATGTTTTTGCTGTCAAGCCACTCCAGTGCATTTTTCAAGTTTCTTACTCCTACCTATTTCCTCCTACATTTGTTTCTTTTGGCTTTGCAGTAGCTCATTTCAGAAAGAAACTTACTGCACTCCAGAGTGAGGTTACTGTGATACTGATCTTTCCATCAAGTTTGTGCTGGTGCCTTCAGGAAGATCTTTTCCTTGGGTGTGTGGGATAGTTCTCCTTTCTAGCTTTTACCTGTAATAAGGGAAAAAAAACTCCAACAAATCAACAAGTAGAACTAAGATAAATACCCTTAGAAAGATTACCTAACTTGGAATAGTCTACTTAGGTAGCTTAGTTATTTTTGTGTCTTTTTAGACACACTAGATTGCCAAAAGACTGGTTGCTGTAAGTCCAAACCTTTTTCTGTTTAAAATCTGTGTACTTCACTTCTGAAAGCTCCAAGCAGTGTAGCTGCTGCAATTAATATTTTTGCTCCCCGTTCTCTGCAGCAGTACAGGTTGTAGGTTATCTTGTTTGGCAGGTAGCTATAACTGAGTTATCTATAGAACCAGAGTGAAAAAGCAGAGTCCTGGACTGTAGGTGAGACAGAACCATGATTGTACTCCTTGGCCACAGGTGCCTGTTTGCTATTCTGTCTTTGTCCACCTGCTCTGTGATGCCAGGGCTGGCCAGCTAACAAGGGACAGGACAGAAGTTGATGAGAGCTATTTGGACAAGTCACACAGCCTGCCTCTTCTCTGCAGGGATGAAGTTGCTTCAAATACTTGGTCAACAAGCTTGGCTCACAAAAGCTGTTTTCCATGCATAATAAAGTAGAAGTGTTCTTAAAACTGTTGCACTTGAGTTCCCCCGTGTTTGCTTCTTGGAGCTGTAAAGCAGAAATCACTGCTAGAAGTGGATGCATGTGAGGGGCTGTCTAGGTTGTAAGTGGGTCATCTTGGATACATCTGCAGAATGCCTTAAAGAAAGGTTTACATTCAGTGCAAACAATTACAGAAAAATCCTGACAGATTTGTGATTAAGAGATGAGGACCTACTGTTTTTAGAGAAGGGATTAAAGAATGTTAATGTACATTAGCTCTCCAGTTCCTGTGGCAAATACAAAGAATAAGCAATCTAATCCATTGTCAATATTCAGGGCAAGATGAACGCTGGACAAACAGAAGAATAATCAGAAAACACCCAGGAAACGCTTGAAACTGAGCTGCATTTCTGAGCCAAAATGACTCAATGCCCAAGCACGGCAGAAGTGGCCATTTGTGACTAAGCTAGGAACATCCTTAATAGGAAAAACAGGGATTATAGCTGAATGAATGAAATATCCAAGGCTTGAAAGTGTTTTAAGTATATTTTGTAAAACAAAGTATTCTGGCAGTAATCCAAACAAATCCACTCAAATGCTGTTGCTGTCCTGTGAGGAAGTTGGCTATGAAGAGATGTCCTTAATTTAAGGCAAGCCAGGAGGGAGAGCAGGGAGTTAAGGATTTTTCCATCAGCTTGGAAAGTAAATGAAAAAAACTAGAAATACTATTGAAAATATTCTCTGTGTTTTGAACATTTGAAATAAATCTTGGTGTTTGAAGATGAACCAAAAATAATTAGAGGTGCTAGCTTGGATGAGAATCATGTTTATATAAACAGAACTAGGAAATAGGAGAGAATTCCCTGACCTCAAATTAGAAATAGCTAGAACTGAAAGAAGTAGAACAATGAGATAATAGTTTGTTTGCCATGTGAAAGGTGCCTTTCTGGCTAACAGAGAGCAACATGCAGATTCCCTTTGAAATACCCTTTGAAAAACCAGGACACCTGCAGGTCCACTAAACACTAAATGTGTTCTTAAGCTAGTGTAAATAGCAGCTGTTTTAGGGTTCCTGCCACAGACAGACCCCATCACGGGCAGGGAGAAGGAAAGCAGAGTTTGAGATGCATCCACGCTTTCAACTTTTTCTATTCAGAGCTTTATGCACCTGTTTACCTTTTGTCAGTTCAGATGTTCAGTCCTAAACCTGCTAGAGGAAAGTATATATCACAACTTCATAGTACAGAACAATGCTGGGTGCTTTTTAAGTCTTCTATTACTACTACTAAGTAGTAATAGTAGTAATAGTTAATGGCAAATGTGAAAGAGAATGGTAGCTTTCTGCTAGTTGCAAAAATTGGCTTCCTGTCTCTGCAGACAAGCTACAATGAAAAATAGGTAAAAGCATAAATGTTTGATGTGGAGGAAATTTTAAACATTATTTCTCTTAAATAAAGGATTTATGTTTCAAGTCAAGAAGAGAATAACTCCATGAGTATTTATTAGTAGTGTTCATTTCTTATGATTTTAAACTGGCAATAGTTCAATTTGGAAGGATAGGCAAACTCCTGTGCAACTTGTCTTCTTCCCTCCTTACCATGCCACTCGCTTCCTTCCATCCCTGCTCCTTATTTACTTCCTTTATTCTTTGTTTTTAAGGGCTTGCTCCTGAGGCCAATAAATTAGTAAACAGCTTGAAAACGATGCCGATGCTGCACGATGAGGCGTATGCCCGGGAAACAAAACTGAGCAACTCCCATGAATTCCCAGAGAACACCTTGGTACTCCCGTAAGTACAGAAGGGTTAGGAATCTTGTTATTTTTCAGGAAATTACGTCTCTAGACATTTGGCATGAAGAGTCTATAATGAGAATAGCAAAAATGCTTGTATTCATTTAAAAGAAAAAGGTCCACCATGTTTGATATGATAGAAAATATGTGTTTGGATAGATTTGCAATGAAGTGCCTTAGAACTGCTTGAGAAATAGCTTTTAAATTAGGCAACAAGTAATCATTCTGGGCAGTCTATTCCTGGATTTTTTTTTTTAAATATTTGCTGCTGTGCAAACATACAAATATTCTACATAAACTAAGAAAACTGTGTATACAGCTTCATGTGAATTATCTTCAACATATGTCTGAAAAAGTAGCATGTAATTAATGCATCTGTAAATAAGCCTCATGCTTTAATTCTGCAGGCCTTCTGTTTTTAAAAGCCCTAAAAGCTGATTGTTTTTTCCAAATATATGCGACATTATGATAATAAGCAATGGGCTTATAATTAATCTACATTGCTTCTTAACTGTTGGGCAATGATTAATAAGCTTATATGTTTTATTTAATAAGCTTATATGTTTTATTTAGAGGGCAGTATGCTAATTTGAAATATTCCCTAGCTGTGATGAATGACTGTACCCCTGTAAACGTGCTAACTTTGCACAAAGGATGATTTTACACACTTTAAAAATAAATGGGACCAAAGCTGATTCTCTATGCATATTCAGGAATCTTTAAGGAGAAAACCAGGAAATTCAAAGAAAATAAATGGTTTATGATTTCTTTTTTTCTACTTTGTATTGATGTCTCTCTATAAAGCTTTTTAAAGTAACCACTTAAAAGGCAGATAGCAGGAAAATTAATAAAGAAAAAATCTAATGGACACCTGGTACAGTATTATTTATATGAATATACAGTTTCTGTTAAATACAATGCTTACACGAAGAAAAATGATGTGGTGCTTGAATAACTTTTAAATACTTAAGGGATTAGAAAGGTAACAAAACTACACTAATATACTCATATGAGTCCTAAATATACTCATCCTGGTACATCCTTCCATGAAAACCAGAAAAGCTTAAAATAATCATTCATATAAAAAAACCCTGGGGTTTAAAAACTAATCTTGTCTTGTTTTTCTGGCACTGCTGAATGCTGTTTCTGGAGGTTAGTTGTGGCAATTTGCCATCCTGTCTTTTGTGCTAGCCAAGTGATATTTTAACTAGATGGTTGAGAAATATTGTGAGTTTCTGAGGGGAGAAAATTTTGTGAACTTTGTATATTGGTGTGTAACGTCAATAGAAGAGGAATGATAAGACTCTTTTTAGAGAGAGGCATCAGAAGCTGAAGATGGCTGGCTTCTGGTATCAGGATGTCATGTTTTATTTAAACAGCACATTCTCAGGAGAGCTTTCTTCTCACAGGTTTTCAGCTGACTTCTAAAGTTATTCTTAGCATGTGTAAATGTGATATTCAGCACGGCAGTTTTTCATGTGAAGTCTTTTGAGGTACAGGATGTCAGTTTAAACACATTGTTTAAGTGCTGTCTCTACTGTATGCAAGTCCTAGAGGCTTCACAGGGGGAATGAGTCTGCAGATTTTATTAGAAGTCTCAGGTGACTCAAAAAAGGGAAATACTGCACCTAACTTCAAAAAGCATAGAAAGGAAGACCATGGGACCCACTGACTTGTCAGCCTTCCCTCTGTACATTGCAAAGTCACGAAACAAATCTTTCTAGAAGCTCTGCTAAGGCACATGGACGACAGGAAGGTGATTTCAGCTAGCACAGTTTTACCTGGACTTCTGTAAAACTTTTGATGTGGTCCCTTACAACATCCTTCTCTCTAAATTGGAGAGAGATGGATTTGATGGGTGGGCTTCAGGATGAAGAATTGATTGGATGGTTACAGCCAGAAGGTGGTGGTCAATGGCTCAGTCATGGACATCAGTGACAAGTGCTCTCTCTCAGGGGTCTGTATTGGGGCCAGTGTTATTGAGTATCTCTATTAATGATATGGATGGAGGGATCGAGGGCAGCCTCAGCAAACTTGTAGGTGGCACCATGCTGAGTGGTGGTGTTGACACACCTGAAGGGTGGGATGCTATCCAGAGGGACCTGGATAAGCTCAAGAGCTGGGCCCATGTGAATCTCATGAGGTTTAACAAGACCAAGTGCTGGTGCTTTACCTGGGTCAGGACAACCCTGGCATCTGTCTGGGCTGGGGATGAACAGATTGAGAGCAGCCCTGCCCAGAAGGATGTGGGGGTGCTGCTGGGTGAGAGGCTGGACATAACCCAGCAATGTGCATTCACAGCCCAGAAACCACCTGTGTCTGCCTCCCAAATTGTATTTATTATTAAATTAAATTTAGGTATTTGTGCTTTAAACCATATCAAGTCATGAACTTCTAAACTAGGAATTTAATTTCCAGATTTAAGACATTTTTCACCTAGATTTGTGGAATGGGGAGGAAAAGTATGAAAACTATTGTTTTAAAGAAATAATCAGAAGTGATGAGATTATATTAATGCTAAGATATTTTTTTCCAATTCTCTTTCTTCACAGTCTCTCTAAGCAAAACAAGAGAATTTTTTACACAATCCTTGAGCTCTCACCACTGCTTGATTCTTCCAACATGACACCAGATGACTGGGCCAAAATTGCAAAGAAACTTGAGGTACAGTGATGTGGGATAAGAATTCATTTTTCACTTAAATGAAACCAGCAGTATATCTAGTATACTTAAAAAGGTAAAACAATTCAGTAGCCCTATGCATTTGTTTCTTTAAATGTAAAGTACCTTAATTAGTGACTTGCAAGGAAGAAGTACTGTGCTTGCAAAGTTTGCTGAGTTTTTATTTAATTTGAAAATGTTTTAAACTCCTTAAAGTTACATCATTCTTCCAAGGATGAGTCATGCCATAATTCCATACAATAAAATAAATAGAAAAATTGCAGCTGTGATTGAATAAGGTATGTAATATGTAGGTTGATGTGTCCTAAAACATTGACTTGTATCCACTGTCCAAAAACGTTGAATAAAATCCTTAGGTAACTTAGCTGAAGGTTGCTAAGTTACACATTATTTGAGTGTTCAGATAACTTAATAGTTGGCTATTGATATAGAAAATAATTTAATGTCTTTATGCCTTTCTTACTCTGGGCACACATGGACTGGACTAGCTTTGGCTTTGCAACCAGTAGAAAAAATTGCTGCTAGGGTTTGGTTTCCCATAGTGGAAAATGTTTAAAGCTCTAGAAACTTCTGCATATAAACTCATTACATCTTTCTCTAGAATAAAAAAAAAATCAGCATTTCTATGCTCCTGTCCCTTGCCTGAACTTAGCTGTGTGCTTTTAAAGAAAGCAAAACTGCAAAAGACTTCAAATGCTTCACACCAGGAATTCATACATAGCTGACAGAAATAAATAACTGTGGGGCTAGGAAGATACTTCTCTTCCACTGTGTGATAGTGGGCTTTATAGTGTAAATTCCCTTCTTCCACCATGCTGTAGCAATGCATGTGAGCAGTTCAATAATGCAGGGAATGGTGCTGCAGGTTCAGGTAACAGTCTTTTAATTTTAGGCTCTCTCATCCTGAAACCACCAAGCCTGGGAGGTTGCTTGTCCTATCAAATGCATCTTGCCCAGGCAAAGAAGAGATGGAGCTGGTGTGTACATGGAAAGTCTCTAGGATGGAGCAGCTGGGAAAAGCCCAGGGCCAAGAGAAGGCAGCAATCCCATGCTGAACAGGAGAGAATTTACCTTTTTTCCTTACTGGCATATTAGTTTTTATTACAAAAGGAGGTGGTTTCTTTTCTTGTATACAGATTCTCTGTATATCTAGTTTATGTAATCCAAATGAAGGGTTCTGAGAAGAAGACAAAAAAAAGAAATCTTTTCAACTCCCACGGTTGTGTACAGACACTGCCACTTTGTGTTCATCTTGGACATGTGCTTGCTACAGCTGTAACATGCTGATGATTTTCCACACTAAGACATTCCAAGATGTTTCTGTGGGATACCTCCTTAATTGGCAACTTGATCTTTTCCATTCTGAAGCTTAAAACAAACTACATTCTTTTGCATCTAATAAGGCTGAAATAACTTGTGAGTGTGCTGATTTAGAGAGGACAGGTGGTTGTTTCTGTGATCTTGGCCCTTCTTAAAACCTGCTTACCTTGTTGCCTTGGTGAGTAGCTGCAGCATGGTTTTTGCATCACATTGTAGTTTGGCATGCAGAAAGACCTTGCAGCAATGGCAATTGTTGTGTTGGCTCAGTTGTTAGAGATAAGCAGAAATCCCCTGAAACTTCCAGTAGGTAGCAACAGGTGGACATACAGAGTGTAGGTGAAGAAATAGCAAAAGGACAAATAGGAACCTACAAATGAGTTTGGAGGTGACCTTATTTTCAGGAGGTGCCAAGTGTGTGTACCTAGTGTAACATTAGGAGTGTAATTAAAAAGAAATCTTGTTTGAACCTCTTTTATCCTCCCATGCTGGCACTTCCTATATCTGCTTGGAGTTCTGTGTAATCCTTTCCATGTTACCCAGTTACGTCAGAGACATCAGTGTCTCTCCCTGCAGTGTTTGCTATGTCCATCATTCTTAAAGTAGCTGAACCAATTCCTTTTTCTTCCAAAAGCCAGCGGATAACTATTCTCACAGGATGAGTGGTGTGATTCATGGCTTTGCATTAAAAAACCCCCTGCCTCTTATGAGGAATTGAATGCAGGTTAAAATTTTTATAAAATTTATTTTGATATTGCATGTGCCTGACAGTGTAAGGGCCTTCTCAAAAATCAGCAGGTGAGAGTCCATTAATGAAGAAAAAGCCTCTTCCTCAGGTTCTGCTGTGGAAAGGATGGCTTTCCATCAGAAGAGGGCACTCTGACACTGGTGGTTTGCCTGTCTGCCATGGATAATGTATAATATCCCCTGTATAATGATAGCCCTGGTTTGCCTAATCTGTTCCTGTAAATGGTGTAATCCCTAAAGTAAAAGCGGCAACAAGAAATCAGACTATACGACTAATTTGCATATGTTAACATTCCTGTTTAAAGCCATTGCTAAGCTTTTCTTAATTAGGAGTCTTCTGGTTTAAAAACGCTGCATTAATATGTATACACAGAAGAATCCCTTTGACTGTTCCATAATCAGAATTACTGGCTCTCGTGCTTAGTGTCCGATTAACCCTTAATTGTATTTAAACGGGAAACAGGGTAAGTTTAGGAGGAGTTGTGTGTGCAGTACCCTATAAGGCATTGTGCTGTTGCCTGCATCAGTGAAAGTAGTGCTCTGTGTACCTCACCTGCTGGTGCCAGGACATTGCTTTAACAGTGTGAAAACTGTCTCTCCACCTCCAGGAGCACTATGAGAAGTACGATGGCTTTGTGATCCTGCACGGTACTGATACTATGGCGTACACAGCTTCAGCCCTGTCCTTCATGTGTGAGAACCTGGGCAAAACTGTTGTTCTGACAGGATCTCAGGTAATGGAATTAATTTGAAGTTGAAGCAGGAATCCTCATTTTTGGTTTTTATATGCAGAACTTGGCTGTATCCTGATTATCACTATAAACCTTAGTGCAGGCCAGGTCCCTGGCCAGGGTGAATGGTCACAGTGCTGACAGAAATGAGTGAGAAATGATGGGCTCACCAGCTGAGGATCTGCCCCATAATTTTATAATTAATGACTTCACAACTCTGTACCAAATCAGACCAGGAGTTCATTATGGCTGGGGCCAGATGCTTCAGAGAGAAACATAAGAGCTTGTCATTGGCCATTGTGCATTAATCGGTTTATATGAGAAGCATTTCTCCAGCCTCAGGTGGCCACTGGTTGTCAGCTGTCTTCTTTTCTTTCTACTAAGCCCTGAAGCTTAGTATTTTTTACATCAGTTGTTATCTCAACTTATGTTACTCACTGTTGCATTCTTTATAATTAAAAAAAAAAATAAATTAAAGCATTTGATGCACTTTTTATTATTTCTGTTCCACAAAGCATCTAATATGGTCTCTTTCCTTTCCTCTAAAGACTGCATTTATTAATTTTCATTCTCTTAGCTGGAGATCAGCCCTTTGCATATTGTCTGAGGAGGAGGGGTTGTCTTACTAGAATAGCTTGCTTGAGTGTAAAATACTGCTCTAATCACAAAGGAAAGATGAAACATCACATTGTAAAATTCCCCTCCCCAATTCATAACTTCCCTTTCACATGTGGTCTATTTGAAGTCAAAATACAAAAGTCTAGGAAGGAGTAGGCTCCCACTTGCTGTCTTGACTTGGAGCAGCCTAGTCATGATACATTAGTCAAGGTTTTGCTTTCTTTTTGGTTTTATTGCTTGGAGATCTATCTGATATATGATCCAGCAAGGGAGCATGTGATTTTCTTTTTTAATAATTGCTGAAGGAAGAATTCTCTTTTAATAAAGAGGCAGTCTGAAAAGGCATGGAAATCATCACTCAGCAGACTAAATTTCTCTTTTTAATCTTGCCCTTTTCTGTCAGTAATAACCTGCTGGCTCAGTTTTACTATGCTGTGAGGAAAGATGGTGCAAGAGAGCTGTTGTGAAGCCCATAGTGACAGTTCTGTATGTTTTGGGGGTGTTGCTTTTTTTCTCTATCATCACTTCTCCTATGCTCAGTCACTTTTAACTATGCCTACTTGCTAGTTTTTATATTTTCCTTGAACCAGTGTTAATATTCTTAATCACATGAGAAAAATCTCCATATTAGTTTTTAAGTGCTTAAATTACAAAATTCTGTTAAGCAGAGAGAGAAGTCTTGCCATCTGCTGCAGTCTAAAATAGTTTGGGTGAAGAAGGAAAACTTTTTTTGTCATAAATCATTATTACATAAATTACTCATGTATTTGTATTGCATAAGTTGGACTCCTTTTTTCTGCTGTGTAGGCTTTCCATAAGGGCCAGGGTGTAATTCCAGTCTCTGCTCTTCAGGTGCCCATTTATGAGCTGCAGAACGACGGCCGAGACAACCTTCTGGGGGCGCTGCTGATGGCTGGGCAGTTTGTGATTCCTGAGGTCTGTTTGCTGGGGAGACCATCTAAGAAGCTGCATTTCTCCCTCTAGCCAGGACACAAATACACAAATATCCAGTAGGCAGTAAGGCATTGCACTTAAGCAGGAAGATGAATGGATTCCAACTGAGGTAACAGTGCTTGCATGGTAAGGCATGTGCTGTTCTCACAGTGGTCATATTCCATTTGCCCATACACAGTCTAGAAAGACTCTCAAGTGTGAAATGTGCGCTGCAGCAGACTTGAAACTAGAGGTTCTCTTACAAATATGTGGGATCTGAAACACTTGTAAGTCTGTTTTTTAACTGAATGTTACTTTAAACTTCTCCAGTCACAATGGAACTGGTAGAAGTGTCTTCTACCTTTGTTCCTGAAGACTGAAGAGTTGAGAGTGATATACCTCCATAGTCTCAGCACCCTGCTGTTTGTGCTGTGCAGCCCAAAACTCAGAGAGAATATGGGTCAGGTTACATCTTATTTTACTTCGGCTGTACTCCCAAAGCCAGTTCTTAGACAACAGCAGCAGCTGATTCACCAAGATCTTAATAACTGATAACAGCTTTGAGGTATCTCTTTTCCTTCAAGTTGACAAACTTTAATAGACTTGAAAAGGAACATAATTATTTATGTGTGGTAGCTCTTGAAAGTTATCTTCATTTTCACCAGGCTTTTTTTAAATGTTTTGGACTCTGAATTTATACATAACTCATGAATTTATTAAAAAGTTCACACTGTTTCTTTCCTCTATCTCTGAAGTGGACTTAAGCAAATTTGATGTCTCCTAGAGTAAGCCTCATGAGAGGATTATGAAACCAGTTAGCTCTTAACTTGTTTTGTTCTTAAATTCTTAAACCAATGTGTGACAGATGTGCCAACACTTTTTGAAAGGGTTTGACTTGTAAACATCTACTAGCCTCTGAATTGCTTTAAAGATTTAGAAAACACGTTATGAAGGACCGACTACAGTATTTATCTACTGCATCTTTTAATTACTGGCTTATTCATAGACCTGTTTCTTTACTTGTCTTGCAGGTGTGCCTGTATTTTTATAATAAACTGTACAGGGGAAATAGGGTGACTAAGGTGGATGCTGGGAGTTTCAATGCCTTTTCCTCACCTAACCTGCCTCCACTTGCAAATGCTGAGGTTGATATTACAAGTAAGCAACATCATCTCTTAAGCCGTGTAATTTATGCCGCAATAGAACTGTAGCTGAAAAAACCTGTGCTTATGTAGTTGAAACGTCGTTTTTAAAGTCAAATACCTTTGAAAGTCCTGTAGCTTGACTTCATTTCATCTGCTCTGAATCTGTTTAAATATTAGTAAGGCTGAGACTTTGTGACTCAACTTCATTTATCTATTGAATGTAGATGTGAGCTAGGCTGACTTTGACTAAAGATCCAGACTAAGCAGAGGGAATGTTGCCCCTGTGTCAGGAAAAAGCTTGGTCCAAAGATAAAATGAGGGAGTTAGGACTGAAAGAACAAAGAATTTCATCTCATTAATGACCATGCTGGGCTCTGAAATCAGGGAAAAAAGTAATTGCAGAGTACTTGCAGCTTCAACAGATTCTCTGTTGCATGTCATTGTGTAAGATGTTTTACTGGATATTTAGGAGCTGCCTGAACTGCAAATACACAACAGCAGAACTAAAATATGTGAAGTCTTTTTTCTCCAAACTTACTCAGGCTCCCTGTAATTTTTCTGTACCTTTCTCTAAAGAAGGGGAAAAACTACCTGAGGATTTCAGTACCCATTTGCAAAGTCATTAAATGACTGTTCTTGGATAAATGGCACCCTTTCTTTGGAGAGGGGAGAAGAGATACTCATTTGGAATCTAGCCAATTGAGGACCTGCCAGAAAACATACTAAAGGACAATTTTAAAAACCATGCTTTTGTATAGACTAGGCATTAAAAAGGAGTAGGACTTGGTAACAGTCTCCATTATTAGAAAAAAAATGGGAACAGTACCTGAATTCTTCAGCTAAGTGCCATTAGTGGCAGTAGGAGACCTAGCCCTGTGCCATGCAATATGCCATTCTGAACAGATACTACTGCTAGAGAAAGGCACTCTGCAGTCTGGAAAAATAAACTCCTCACTTCCACCTAATGAGTGGGAGTCACTTCACAAAGTTTCAGGATCAAAGTGCTGTGTTTGCAGTAGCCAGATACAAACTGAGGAAGACTGTGAAATACTGTAGTTGTCTCTAAGACATCTCTCAGATAGAGAGTCCTCCACTTGTGCTGTGTCAAATAGGATGTCTCTGAAATCAGCAGAAATGCTGTCAGTTGGTTGTTGCAGTAAATTGGGGAGAGTCTTCTTTCTTGGGTTTTTATGAACTGCATCAAACAGAGTATGAATAAATTCTGTTTACTGACTGATCAATAGTGAAATCAAGCTGCAAATTGCATGCTATCCCTCTCTTGGATTTGAATGAACTGTTTTGTGATTCCTTGTCTAGAGTAGAAAAATGAGCACGTTATTAAGCACTTCCCTTGGCCCATATTGGGACCCATTATCTTTCCAGTAAATGCCTCATTGAGATCAGTGGGCATCTCAGATTTAAAAACTGATGGTGTGATGGGCTCTATTTTTATTTGCTTCAGTTGATTACCCAGTTAGAGTAGCATCATTTATCCAAGATGACGGTGTCACTATTGAAGGATTGTTTCATTTTGAAAGAACATAGTTTACAGTAAGAGCAATCTACTGGTGCTGCTTTATTTTGTCCAAAGTAATTGTTTGAAACATCTCTGTCTCCCTTGAGTTTGCTTGTACAGTCCATGTATGAAGCTTTTATGGAGACAAGGAACCACTTGGTCTTTTAAAAACAAACCAAACAAATATAGTATCTTTTAGTTGTATTTTTTTTCTTTTCCAAATGACTTTATATAATATGTCTTAATCCTCCTGTAGACTGAGCTGACTCTGGTTGATTCAGCATTATGGAGAGCAGCCCAAGGATGCCAAGAGGAGTAGGCCATGTGCAAAACCTCTTCCTCAGGTTCCCTGGTTCTAACAAAGCTGGGAAGGAGAAGGGGAGAAGTGGCAGGATGGAGGAAGTGGGAAGTGGGAGGCATAGTTGGATCATGGGTTGGTGCACAGGAATGAGAAGACATGCTGTTCATGGCTCAGCAGAGCATATCGGAGCATATAAAAGCAACAGTCTGCTTCAGAGCTAGAGAGAGAGAAACTTAGTCCTCTTCCCTCCCTTATCCTTCCAGCTCTCTTCATTTATGATATCCATTTTTTATCCTGTTCCCTTTTCAAATGAGGCTCCCAGAGGATTTCTAATCCCATAACTGGCTATGTTGTCAGCCACATCCTTAGCTGTGCTAGCAATGCCTAGGAGTTGTGTTAACCAGTTCTAGATGAGCAAGTATACCAACTTCCTTAGGCCCTTCAACTTAGCACAAGAAACTCCTGTAAGAAATGAAAAATTCCAGCCCACTCGTGAGCTGAGTAAGAAACCCAGTGCTGATGGGAAATACTTTTGCAGCAGAATCAGACATCTCTGTATTAAATGGGCAGTATAGAAATACTAAGAAATATTTCTAAAATCTCAAAGTTCATCAGATAAAATACTTTACCGATTTCTCCCATATTTAGAAAACAGGAGACAAAGAAGACTATTTCTCTTGAAATCTTTAAACATTCTCAGTATATTTTGTAATTGATTGCTTTATTCTTGATTGTTCTAATGAAGCACACATGAAGCTTACTTTGTTACTGTGGCTAGAATTTCTTCATCACACTTGCATGTAACTTCTGGGAGTGGTGCACATGTACAGGACCTACGATGAGAGACAACCTGTGCAGGGGACAGAGCCCCTGTGACTGTGCATGCAGATGTGGCACAGCAGTAGACAGCTAAAGGCCCCTTTGGGCTCATCTACCCACAGATCTCATTAGAGAGAAGCTATTAGTCACTGGCCAAGTGTGCATCTGGGTTGGTTATTTATGTGGAAAGCCCAGATCATTTATGTATGAAGGCATATACCAGCTCTCTTCACTGGAGTGCTTTTGGTTGCCATCTCCTCTCCCTTCTAGGCAGGCATCTTGCTTGTTAACTGCAATATCAGCCAGTTGAAATATTCATTCCCAAAGATGTGTGTTGATTGTTTTATAACAAAATGCCAAGAAAGGGGGTCTGTGCTTGTTTGCCTACTGCAGGAGTTTGCAGCCATATGTTGGGCTGTGCTCCCCACCCCTTGGCTGCTGCTGTGAATTGCAGTGAAAGCTGAGGCAGTTTATATAATGGTAGGGCTTGCCTGTAGCCCTGCAGAGAAGGATGAGAAGAGAGCACTGCTGTTTGTCTGCAGCTCTGCAATCATGAAAAGCTGTATTTCTTGTTTGATTTCATAACTCGGAATTCAGTCACCACTCCTAAGGGAGGTGTCACTCTGAGTTGCTGCTCTCCTGTTATAAGTTGAAACCTGTACTGTGGCATAGGCTCTGTTTAACAACAGGGGGATTTGCTGCTTTCTGATCTGTCTAGAGTTACTTTTATTTTAAGTTAGATTGTTTTTGTTTTGTGCTAACCAAATCACCGTATTTTTTGTCTGTGTGTGAATAAAACTGCATAAGCTAAGGATGTAATTTTTTGGCAGTAATTTTTTAGGCTATAGTGTTTGGTATGAAGGAGGAGATTGGAAATATCAGACTATTGTTTATGTGATGGTTTGGTTTGGGAGAGTAAACAGAAGGCCTTAATATCTTGAGTGCAGTCTCCTTGAATAGAGCAATCTATCCCAAGCCATTATGAGTATAGTACGTAAATAGCCATTATTTCTTTATTTTATATACGCTGCTTTAGAAACGTTCTTTCTGCTGTGCCACACCAGTAGCTAGCTTGTGTTTGTTCCTCACTTTTGCATCCACATTTACATGATGCTCTATAAGTTAAACTCTTCACAAGCACAGACCACCCAAGTCATGTTTTCCATGATGTGCCAAAACGGAGTATCCCTAACTAATGGCTCTAATCCATAAGATAAAAAAGAGTTTTGAACACCAAGAGGTGCAACTTTTTGTACTTCACTTGCTTGTATATGAATTTCTTACTTAAGAACTGTTAGTTTTTCTGATGTTCTTGGGTTTTTTAACGAAAAAAGAAGATTTCTTTATGGTATGAGACAGAAGACAGCTGGTTTATTCACTACAATAAAGATGCTTGAACTTACCTATGTGACATAAATACTGTTCTTTTTTGGGCATGTAAACTTTGAGATGAAGGATGCAAAGGGTGTGTTCTACTTTCTTTTTTCCCCTGCATGGTGTCCTGCCTCACTTTCAACAGTTCTGAGTAGATCTGAGATGAAGTCAGTTTTCTATGTATATTTGTTTGTCTTTGACTCTTGCATCACATTTGCCTTTTGTTCTACCTTTTAGACTTGTTTGGCACATGGAAAACTGACATCTGTGGAGTCTGCAGCACCAAACATGTTATGTAGGCTGACGAGGTTCATGACCAAGCGAATGTTAACTCAGGGGCAGGGCAGTCTTTATCTTCTTTTTAATATAATTTGGAATTACATCACTATACTATGTCTGCATGCATTAAATTTATCTTAGAGATGTTATTTGGTAGAGCGTACTCCAAGAGTACAGGTATAGGCCTGGTGTAGGTCTGACTTCTAAACCTGTCCTCTGATCTCCTTCCTTGGTCTTCTGCTTTTGGCAGTGTGTTAGTGCTCCATGCCAAGGCAGGTTTCCTCAGTTCATTCTTCAAGTTGGTTACAGGCATCAGGGATGCTCACAGTTGCCAAACGTAGTAGAATGCATTTGTGAAGTTTTGGCAGGGACTCCTACCTTATGGAGGATAAAAGAAAAGCAAGCTGTGATAAAATTTTATTGCCATCCCTTCTTATAGAGGAGGCTGCTTTTAAAGAATTAACCTATTTTTTTAGAAGGCTTAGAGGAATGGATTTATTGCTAAATAGTGCTGCTTCTTAAAGCACAGTGCTTGAATGCAGAACAAAGGCACAGGCTCTGGGTTACTCCTCCTAAATGGCTCTAGAAAGCTTTTGGAGGCCTTTGAGAGCTATTTGGATAACTACTGAGTCCAGCCAGGTAGTTTAAGAATCATGCAGGACAGCTTATCAGAAAGAAAGAAGCTGTAAAAATGGTCTATATTTCTATTCTCCCACTCCCAGGGCAGTAGGAACCCATGTGCTGAAGTGTGACTGGATGGACAAAAAAGTGCCAAGCCAACTGCTTGTGACCTGGTTAATGGTGTGTGGCAGTTTTTAGAAAGAAGGGAGGCTCTAGTTGCTGACAGGGAAGGAAAGTTCATAGAGTCTTATAGGAGAATGCTATTTTCTGTCCTGATTTAATGGATTGTGTAGTTTTTAGTATCTCTGGTAGTGTGACAGTACAGCAGGCTTCAATGGAGGCTTTTAAATTTATTCTTGATTTTTATTTTTAATTTTTGCAAGTGGCTGTCTGCTGATTGCAAGAAATTGCAGCAGTAATTGGTGTGAGTAACTCTCCGCATGGCTGAGAGTAAGTCTGTATTATACACGCAGATCTTTTATCTGTCTTGCTGCTTGGGAGTTTCTCCAAAATCTCAAAAGCTTAACTCATGAAGGAGGAGCAGGCAGCTTTACAGCATGGTCTATTTTCATGGAGGCATAATGCTCTGAGCTGTTGGCTGCTGTTTGTTAAATCTCTTCCACTGCCTTATAGGAGCCATCAGTGTTACCAATGCTGCACTCCTACACTGAAGTAGTAAAATTTTGAAATCAATAATGCATGACTTGGCTTCTAATAATGCAACACAAACAAACTATTAGTTAAACAGCTGGCTTCTGGCTCTAAATGTATAATCGGAGTTAATTGAATCCTTGCTATTTTATTTAATCGTTAATAACTACCTAATGAACTCTGGAGGTGATTAGCAGCAGCAGTAACTGCATTCGTCATCTCTTATGTCTGAGAAGATCAAGGTTTGTTTTCCAAACATGAATCCAGGCTTGTATCAGGCTAACTACATACCAGTGAAGTTCAGGTCAGTGTATGGCAAGTAAATATCTCACCTATGCCAGACCAGCTGTTAATTCTTCTGTCTTAAATGTGCCTTCATTTCCTCTTTAAAAAGTACACTGTCTTTCATGAATCCCCTGCCTAAGAACAATTTTAAAAACAGAGTTGTAAGCATGAAGTACTACAAGTGTACTTAATACCATGTCTTAATATTAAATTTAAAAGGCCATTTCTCTTATTAGTAAACTGGGAAACAGTTTGGAGAGCCAATACCACAAAGAAATTTCGAGTTCACACCAACATGAACAGGAATGTTGGACTTCTGCGGATCTTCCCAGGAATCACTGCTGCCGCTGTAAGTGTCACCACTTCATTTTGGAAATGGGTAAAGTCATGCTCAAATACTTGTAGGAAAGCTGCATTATTTGGAGCACTGGTTGGGGTTTGGAGGGAAGTGAAAGGATCTGTCCTCTTATAAGCTTTTATTTTTTAACTATCAGGGCATTCAAAGACTATTTTCATACGTTATAAATGATAAAAGCTTTTCAGATATATTTTGTATAAACTGCCTGGGCTCTGGAACTTACAATTAATATCTTATCAGGACTCATAAATAGGTCAAGTGTGGTTTTCTAGACAGGTGCAAGCTACAGTGACTAGGGAAATATTATCCTCGTGCATATTGAGGCATATTAATAGATATCTTGTCAAAGAATAGACAATATGGTGGGTGGACTGTGATTATTTCTACAACTCATGTTTTTTTTCAAGGTTCATTTTGTCTCTCACTGATGGTTCACATGACCCTCAGCATTCATACAGAGCTGAAGATGAAAAGTAGTATTTTGCTGCTGAAAATGGGAACTGGGATTTTTTTGCCTTTAGAAATTATTTTGCAGACTGTGATTTTAGGTAAATTAGTCTTTAAGGTTTTGTCTAATACTAGTTCCATTAAATTGACAGATCTTTTGTGACTCTTACCTTTTTAAATTGAATCCAGTAGTTTAAGCAGCACACCCCAATTATATCACTATTCTTTTTAGGTGAATATGAACAGATGGAAAGACACAGGGGTGGTATATTTGCAATAAAACTCCAACTGCATAGTTAGCCTCATGGGGGTTTACAATGTATTGCATTTAGCATATGTGATCAGCAAGGAAATGTCTAGGTTGTTGAAAATATATCTTTCTAGGAAGAGAACTTTGCTAGGCATTCTCTTACAGCATTCTCTTACAGTGAGGCACAATATCTATTTCAATATCAACTGGCCCAGAAGCGTCTCTGAGTTAAATCAGTTTGGTTTGGGATTAAAAACCTTCATGCTTCATTAGAATGTTCTTTCCTGAAAGGTGAAACACTCTGTCTCTTAGGCAGACATTGGTTAAAAAAACTCTTGCTAAAGCAAAAAAATCTGGGCAGGGGTGTGGAGTTCTAACCTCAGTTAATAATTCAACATTTATTTCATAAGTGTAACTGTACCTTTTTGTTGCACCAAACAGTGGTGCAACAGTACAGCCTGTTTATGGCACTTGAACAATAGCATCCTTTTTCACATCAGCTAATGACTGTACAAAACAGTTTATTTTAAAATCTAACCCTCTAGAAATTTTAAAGGAAGGCAGAGAAAGAAAGTCTCATTTTTTAAAGCTTATTCTACAGTCTCAGTTATTGTGAAAGGGAAGCACAGAAGGGTGTAAGAGGACTGTAAGGCATGAGAGCCTGGAAGACCATAGCAGGAATAGACTACTTTTAAAAATGCTGTGCCATACATAAAAATTTTAAGGATGCTTAAACATACTTTATGTCTCTGTTCCCTCTTTTGTTTTTAACCAGGTAAAAGCGTTTCTTCAGCCTCCAATTGAGGGCATAGTACTCGAAACTTATGGAAGTGGCAATGCCCCAGACAAGAGAGAAGATTTGCTGGAAGAACTGAGGAAAGCAGCTGAACGCAAAGTGGTGATTCTGAACTGCACCCAGTGCTTACGTGGGGCTGTTAAAACAGTCTATGCAACAGGACAGGTGAGGACTATGCAACCACTTCATTCCCCACTGCTGTGTAAAAGAAACATCCCACTGATACAAGTTGCTTTAAACTTCCAATAGTCCCAGCGTATAAAACCAGGCTTATTAACTGTAAAGTTGTTGCTCATAAAATAACTACATCCGAAAAATCTTAAGCTGGAATCATTTAGACACATATCTACAAACAAGATCTTGTTCCTCCTGGTCTGAATGGTCAAAACAGGCAGCTCAAATCCCAAATTAGTGATTGCTCACTCCTGTCATGTGCAGCACTCCAGGATATTTTGCATTAGATCCGTAGAATCTCTCTCAGAGGAATTCCATTGAGCTAAAAGCTAGCTTAGGGGTCAGATGATCAAATAAAGTAGTATTTGATAGGATAACAGTTGCTTAGCTACAATGTAGGAGCATGAAGAAAGCCTGTAGATGCAAGCAATATTCCAGATCCCAGTTCTTTATTTGACTGGAAGTACAACTGAATTCATGGTGAGATTGAAGAACAGTATCTAAGGAATTGTCTGTATTGGAGAATGGAAATCAGTTTAGTTTAACGCATGAGGGTTGGCTTAAAGCAGGTTTTGTGTACATCCTATTAATATTCTGGGCATTTTGTACTGTGTTTCTCAGCTGTGTACCAAAACACATCATCACTGGAACTAATAAGAGCACAAAGCCATATTAGAATAAGTGTTGCATGTATTAGTGTGGGGGAAGCTGGTTTAACTGGCCTTTAGAAAAGGACCAGACATTCAATAGCCAAGAAGCACTCCCAGAGGGTGACTCATCCCTCCGCCTTGGACACCTGGTTTTGTTGGAGCAACCACCCATCTGGCAGAGCCAGCTTCTTCTTTGACTGCATGGCAAACCCAAATACCCCATTTTTTCTGGTGCTGAAACCTGCCTCTTTTAGCTTTGGTTTTGACACAGTTTTAGATAGTATTTGCACAGTCTGTTTTGAGGAAAAAGAAAAGGAGATTGTAAGATTTTCCTTATATCCCCTTAGTATCCAAACTTGGTATTTTCTGATATGGGCAATTATTTGGATGTTGGGAAAACTTTTGCATAACTTAATGGAGATGTTTTGAGAATTAGTGATTTTGCAAAGATCCCATGCTTTGTAGCAAATACTGTAGGGATGGGCAGAATATATAGAACAGCTCACTCGGAAGGGAAAAAGCAGTTAAGTCAATAAAAGACACCAAAATTATATTTGAAAAACAACATGAAAATGAACCCTAGGTTGTATGTGATCTAATGCTTGAAATGAAGTGCTAAAATGTGTGAAAAGAAGAAAACCCCTCTCCTAGGCTCTGGTTAAAAGATTTTCCAAATAGACACCAAAAATGGCTTTTTGCACTCTGATCCAGACGGTTGATATACTGAATTGAAAGATTCTGCTCAGGTCTTACTGAACCACTTTAAGGCTGTGTAGAAATGCGTTCCCTTCTGGCTTCCATTTTTTTGTATGGAGTTTGTACTATGTTTCTTCAGCATCAGTTGTTGGAGGTTGCCCTGTTTTCTCGGCATCTTTTGAGGAGAACACTGACCAAGGCAAGTCCTACAAGATTATTTCACACTTGTTCTTTCACTGCCTTCTCCTTTTCATGAGGAGCTGCTCAATGGAGGAAGTATCATGAGTGAATGCTGTAAAGTTGCTGTAACATTAATTTTAATTTGATTTTTCTTTAAATGAAATATTTCAAAGGCCTTTTCACATGGCTGGGCCAGTTTTTACTCATTCAAGCTAGTCAGGTATGTCAGCTGAGTCCCTGGCTTCCCTTGAAGTGTTTGTTTTAATTAACTGAATGTCTGGCCTCTGATCCATCCACACAGTAGAAACTTATAATTGAGGGGACTTTAGGTATAGGAAGGAAGCTGGGAAATCCCTTCCTCCTCCTCCTCTTTCACAAACCCACTGAAAAAGCCCTAACTGTTCTTTGGTTAGCTCTGCAGTACAGAAAGTATTTCTCACCTTCTCTGTATATGGTTTCCCATGGGACTTTAAAAAATGTTACCCTGGGTCTCCCAGAGGTGATTAATAGCTAATTAAGGCTCTGTATCTTGCTGAAAATATTAAGCCACAACAAGTTTTTAAGCTGAAGCTTGTGTACAAGGTAATTAAAAGTAAAATGCAGTGCAAAGAACCTAGTTCAAGATGCTTTATTGTGAGGCATCACATTATGGCAAAGAAGACAATCTGTAATTTGCCCAGGTACAGTTTAATGACAAGAGATCTGAAATCTCCTTTGTGTTTTGTGTCTTGCACACTTACAAGGCTTGCTGATCATAGCAAAGATCCTTCTTTTTGCTTTTGTTCAGACATTTCATTTTTTTAACTACCAGAAAGATAAGTTAAAAAGGTCATCTTTTTCAGTTGTTCTTGTCAGAACTGTGTAAATTACATATTTTAGTTGTATCTTCTAAATCATACACTGCTAGTGCAGCCTGCAAGGATCTGAAAGCACTCCCACTGTGAGCACGCTGTAGTGCTGGAATTCATCCAAAGTAATGCCCCATAAAAGAATGGTAAATATGTCTGTGTGAGAACAGCCTACTTGGCAGTGTTCAAAATGCCACTGGGTTAAAACAGAGTAACTGCAGCTTTTCAATAAAGGGAATCTGACAACTCTGCAGATAGCTGATACGGACCTGTAACCTTTCCCTTTCAGCATAGTAAGCGACCATGGCAAGCATTTGGTGGAATTCTTCAGTGTTATTGCAGGAAAAGGATTTTAAAGTAAAAGTCAACTTATTCATATTGCTGTAGTATTTGCTTGGCATTTGATAACTGAAAGTACAAAAATTGCAGTGGCAGTAGGAGGAGCAAGAGAGTGGAGGCTTGGCTGCACACTGCATTCTGTGTAGCTACTCATCTTCCAAACATCTTTTGTGTATGTGCAGGTATTTCTGAATGCTATGCTAATTAGAATCATTATTCCTTTTTATTCAGACTCTCGCTGATGCTGGAGTAATTCCTGGAGGTGATATGACACCAGAGGCAGCCCTAACTAAACTGTCATACACGCTCAGCAAGAGAAACCTTAGCTGGGAGGAGAAGAGGAAGGTAAATATTTAAGTGTGACCTTGAAAGCCTTTAAGTTTCACATCTACTGTGCTAACTTCTGCTTAGCTTCATGCCTTGAGCTTTTCTCTTGCATTTAAAAGCAGTTGGTTCCAGAACCATAATGTGAACAGCCTGTGCTTTTTTCTTAGGGAAAGTACTATTAAGCAAACAAATGTATGAAGATAGGGAGAGAAAAGAATTCTGTACATGAGTCAGGTGAGGACCATGACTGAGCCATAAAAATGCCATCTTTAAATGGTAGTAGTCTAGCTTGGACACTTCTGTACTGAAAACTCTATGTGGAAATTCTTATGAGAGACAGAATCCCAGCCCTGCTGAAGTCAGCAAAGATCTTGTCACTGATCTTAATGTGGTGAAGATTTAATCCCAGATTCATTCACACAAAGCTTATTTTGAAAATAAATTTTGCCTACAGCCTCTTCCTTTACAGCATTACTCATAACAGTATTAGATTTTCTTTCTCTAAAAGGAGATACACTTTATAATACATAAAATGTAGAAAATTATTCTAGAACTAGTTGTAACTCTTTTTAAAATCAGGGTTCCTTTAACAATGTTCTTACTGTTCATTGGTTGCTTCATCAAGGTTCTTTTTTCCTGCAGGTTACATAGCTGTTTATCATGTTCCTGTTATACAAGGAATATATAGCTATGAATTAGATAAGGGAGCAGGAGTCTGCAGGAATGCATGAATTTCTGTGCTTGTATGTAGTGAAATCGTAATCCTGACACTTTGGGAGATGACATCATGATGAGTCACTCTCCAGACTTAACACTGTAGGCACATGTATATCTCAGGATGGTGCTTTGTTTTTTTATTAAAACCATAACAAACCTGATAATTATTTTATGCTCCACATCTTCCAACCAGCAGCAGCTCTTGAGACAAGCATATTTGGATACCTGTGATGCTAAGTGTAGTGGCTGGAAGTACTACTTGACTGTACTTAGACACAGTTTCAGCCTCTGAGTTTGCAGTTGTTTGCTAAAGCTGAGAAATGGAAGGAGGAGGAGCTGTGTGTGTGAGGATGCCCAGAACATGCTCTGTGTAAGGACATGCCTAGTGGATGACACAGTGCTGTGAGAAGCAGGGGTATTGGATGGGTTTGCACTTCAGAAACCCCAGCTCTTCACTGATACCCCTTTGGCATACTCACTGACCCTGGAACATACATGCAGTAGCTTGTTTTTTTTTTTTATCCAGACTTTAATCTTCTTGCACAGTGGATTATTTGACCTGGGACAGGAGAAACCTTCCCAGCTGGCATCTTGCCTGGGTGTGTGAGTTAAAATGTAATTTGAGATCCAGTTTGCTGAGGTGAGATAGCTGACTTACTCAGGTGAGGATTTAATGATAAGGTGCTTTAGGTACCATGTCACAAAATAATTCTGCATTTTCATGTTCTGCCCTTTGGATTGTCCTACACAGTGTTTGTGTGGTGGCATGCTGGACCTCCTTTATATGGTTTGAAAAACAAAGTAATTTTGCAATTTCTTTGAGTTATGCAGGATTGGTTTCCTCATTTGACTCATTGTACAGACTCACAAACAACCATGCTGGCACAACTAAGGGAACACCATGCTGCATTGCCTGGGCAGGAATGAGTTACAGAGACCAGGAGAAGCAGAAAGCCTGGAAATATGTTGTCTGTGGCAATATCTTCAGCTAAACATATCACCAAACAATAGTCTCCCAAGAGACAGAAGCTCTCCTGAAGCTGGCGTGGTTATTTTAGGATTCTTTTTCAACATGAAGAGTGAGGAATGTGCCCCTAGACACATACAAAAGTCTGAAGAGCTGGTAGGATTCAATAAGGCACACAGGGTTTTGCACTGGGTGCATTTAGCACAGGTGTCAATTGCTAAGGTTACCTGTGTAAAGCAATGATCTCAACCTGTCAAATTCTAAAAGTGTGCCAAAGCAGTTGGTATCCTCTGAGTTACATGTATATGGGACTCTTCCAGCAGACAGCTATGGTGTTGTCAGCTCTTGGAAGGTTTTTTTAATAAAGGGCATGCCTAGACATAAGTAAACCTGGGGCATTCCTCCTGCCAACATCACATCTGTTTCTTGCAAACTTTCACAATCCTGCTTTTTAAAATTCTAATTGAAATAACTATGTGCTTTATAGCTGCATCAGCAACCTTTCCTGAAAGAGTGCCAGTG